>NW_024412416.1:2756427-2836329 GCF_014898765.1 Herpailurus yagouaroundi | reverse complement strand
ATGACGGTTTCTGCTTGCAGAGGACCCCGCTGGATGACGGTTTCTGCTTGCAGAGGACCCCGCTGGATTTGAGGACTGGTCTTAAGAGGCTTCTGCTAGAAAGACAAACTAATTGGTGTTGACAGGCTGAGGGGGTTAACTGTTTGTTGTTGTTTGAGAGAAGTTTTTTTGTTTGTTTCTAGCAGACTTATACCTGCTGCCTGGCTGTGGGGCTTTGTCAAATGATGGGGCCACCGTGTTTCACTTGACCTGAGCTCTGTCTTCTAGAGAGTATTCAGATATGACCGGACCATGCCCCTGAATTCCCAGCAAACTTTCCAGCGGATCCACTGCCCCCGGAGAACCGTGTCTGCCCAGACTGTGGCAGGCTTCTCTTTTCATCTGTGCGGATGGGTAACATTCAGCAGGTGAGTCCAGACCGTGGGCTACAATATATATTCAGTGGGGGTTCCTCTTTTCCCTTTGTATTCATTTCTATCTGTCCAGAAATTTAGCAACGGCCTTGTCCATCGTCGCTCCTGATTTGTTTGGTTCAAATGCTGCCGTGTAAAGGCAGGAGGCTGGAATTTGGGGTGGGAAGGGAAAAAGGAGTGGCCCGGCTTGGGAAATTTCTGGCATCATCTCCAGCCTCTGGAACGTTCCCAGATGGTGTTTACCCCCTGGCCGAGGCCTGGCGAGAAGCAGTGTTACAGTGTTTCCCACCTTTCCTGTTAACTGTTCAGAAATGCCTAGAACCAAGGTTCCTTTTACACTTACCTCTTCGGCCATGTAACTGCTTTTCTCCTCCAGCAGAGTGATTACAGAGAGGACAAGGAAAAAACAAAAGCCTTGACGGAATTTCTCATGGGCTCTTCCTCACACGTGGAGATTTTCTTGGGGTCCATATGCTGCTTTGAAAAATAAAAAAAGATCAGGTCTTGAGGCTGCTGACGTACGCTTTGAGTGGCCCACATACCTTTGTGGGGAGAGGTTCCCTTGGTTGACATGGAGTTTGGGGATGTATTATTAATAAATGTTGGTTTCTCGGGAGAAAGAGCTTTCTCTCTTTTAACCCATTGGTTTCCCCTGCGGGGCAGGCCCTGGTCACCGGCACAGGGCGTGGAAAAGGCTAGTGGGATCAGACTGGCATTAGCTTTTGATCCGAGGCAAGCCTTCTGTCCCATTCCCCAGATCCCCCAGATGACGACCCTGAAGGTGGCCACGGGCTGCACAGGTGACCGTCCTCCAGCTGGAGAGGCGAGAGAGGCTATATTGGTGCCCCCTCTGAAATCTCTCTGGTCTCTGAAATTCCAGCTGGCAGACAGCTTTCCCCACGCTATTTCTTTATCTACTGCTCAGCAGGGGTGGGTTTTGCACCCCCTCCCCCATTTAGGCAGTCTCGGGGGACATTTTTGGGTGTGACAATTGGGGCTAGTGCTCCTGGCATCTAGTGGGCAGTGGTCAGGGATGCCGTGAAATGTCCCACGAGGCACAGCAAGGAATCATGCAGCTCAGGGTTTCAGAAACCCTGGTAGAGACAAAGCAAATGTATCTTTCCTGCCGTTTATTCACCGCCTTGAAGTTGGCGATCCTGTCCTGGTGTTTGAACGCATCTGGGATTCTCCGCTAGCCAGGGTCGCTCTTGCGGTGTCAGGAATGTGGTGGGGGAGCACTGGGCGTCAACGCGAAGGAACTCGTTTTACCCACCAGAGTGGTAGATTGCACCCAATTAATAATAATAACGCTCACACGGGATGTTCAAAAGCCCTGTTACCTCCATTCTCTCCTGTGGATCTTACCACAGCGCGGAGGAGGCGCCATTGACATTTTGCAGTGCCTATTTGCGGTAAAATGCAAATACTCGAAATGCAGTCTGCACAAACACAATCCAGGGTGTTCTCACCCGGGCTCACGCTCTTCCTGCCTCGTCAGGCTGAAGTCATTTTATGGAGAATTCTGGGAACGGATCTGTTGTCAGCAGCCTTTCCCCTTTCCCTGCAGCTTGGGTCCCGAGTCGCCTCTCCGGAAAAGCTTCTTTATCTTCGGTGAATTTCAGACACGAGGTAAGCCAGACCTCGTATCTCCAAAGCCTTATCTTTCCAAGAAATATGAACAAGTTTGCCCCCTCTCAACGGGGTTCTGAGCCCGATGGGCCACACGGCGCTGGACGTAGTCGTCTGTAAAGCTTTCGGGGGACAAGGTAACTCGGGAAGAGGTGGATGGCTGGGGGCCACTGTCACCTTCAGAAGGTCATTTCCTCGCCCGCTAGGGAGCAAGGGCCCTTCAGGTGCTGAATGTTGCCTACCTTTGCCTGCCTCCCTCCCCTGATCCGGTCACAACCTGCCCCTGCCCCCTTACTAAGGGCTCGTCCCCCACTGTTAAGGCCCTCCTGCTTTCCAGAAGGGAGGAAGTGGAAGGGGGGGTAGTTAAGCACCCCTTACGGGATTGTGACAGTCTATTGAGCCCTCACTCTGAACTCCGCTCGGCGCTCACCCAGCCCAGTGGGATGTGTGTGAGTAAACCCATTTCAGAGATAAGGAGACTGAGTTGTCGAGCAGTTCAGTGACCTACCTAGGGCCAATAAGCCCCGGACTAGGATTCCACCCTGGATCCATCTGAGTCCAAAGCCCCTATCTACACTGCTAGAAAAAAATGGCTTTTCCAGGAGAGCCCTCATCCATCACATAATAGTCAAGCATGGGAATGATGGTTTTCTTTTCTTTCTTTCTTTCTTTCTTTCTTTCTTTCTTTCTTTCTTTCTTTCATGTTTATTCATTTTTGAGAAAGAGAGAAACAGAGTGCAAGCAGGCGAGGGGCAGAGAGAGAGAGAGGGAGACACAGAATCGGAACCAGGCTCCAGGTTCTGAGCTGTCAGCCCTAAGTCCGACGTGGGGCTTGAACTCACGAGCCGCGGGATCATGACCTGAGCCGAAGTCGGACGCTCAACCGACTGAGTCCCCCAGGTGCCCCCAGGTGGCATTTTTATGGAGTTTTTTGTTTGTTTTAGACAGGATATTCTGCACTCATTTTATCCTCATCAAAGACATATTTTTCAGTGTTCCTGTGATGAACGTATTACAGAATTGGCTTCATGTCCACTGTTCGGCTGGTCACAAAACAGTCAGGAAATAACAAGGCTTCGGGAAACATGGCACAGAAACGTCCCTGTGCTCACGAGGGGCTGATCGTGTTCTTGGTCCTCCTCGGCAAGTCTGTGTCTGGCCTGGTGTCATGACAGCAGCTGGGCCCTTTCCCCACTTCTCAAATCAATAAAAGCACTGATCATCAAGAAAGAACCATCATTCCCATGGGGCGCTGGGGGCTCCATCGGCCAACCTCCGACTTGGGCTCAGGTCATGATCTCGCGGTTCGTGAGTTCGAGCCCCGCGTCGGGCTCTGCGCCGGCAGCTCTGGGCCTGGAGCCTGCTTGGGATTCTGGGTCCCCCTCTTTCTCTGCCCCTCCCCTGCTCGCCCTCTGTTTCTCTCTCCCTCTCAAAAATAAACATTAAAAAAAAGTTTAACAAAAAACATCCCCTGAACTAACTTAGTGACAGAAAGTTGCCCGAACCCTGACTGAAGAGTAAAACATAAGCAGTTGTTTGCCTCCAGAACATGAAGCTCTTCGTTTGCTCCCTCCCACTGGCTTCCTTTCCAAGGGCATTTGTTAGGCCTGTGGGGTCTGGGCATGGCCTGAAAATGCTGTGAGGGGTACTGCCCACCCCGTGAGCCCGTGGGGCCCCTTCCATCAGGAATACCTGTCTTCACAGGAGGGTGGGCGGGACAAACGGCAGGTCTGTGACTCAGTTTGCTCGTCCGTGGAAAGAGAAGTGTCTTCCGGACACTTCCGGAAGTGTCAGACGTGCTCAGGCCTCCTTTTGGGCTTAAGGACACCTTGTACCCCCCTCCACGGCAGCACTCGCCGTGCTTTTCACGGTTGTTTCCTTGTCTTTTCTGGCCCCGAGTCTGAGAACGTCTTGCCCTTTCAACTCTGAGCCCCCAACGCCTAATACAGAGCCCACAAGGGTACTCAGCACGCACATTTAGAAAATCAGGGAACAAGTCTCTTTTCCTCGCAATATCCTGCATGCCCATCGCGGGGGTACCTGTTTATTAAGTTCCATAACCTGCACACAGTGGGATTCTATGCATCATAGCAAACACAGAGGTCCCATTGGTGTCTGTACAGGCAAAACGCAGAAGACAGGCTTTTCGCACCAGCCAAGTGCTGGATGCATAGAACAGTTTCAGAGGCTGATACGATGGGTGGCCTTGGAGCGGGTTCATCCCGCCTCCTGGTGGTCAGGCCCAGGGAGAACCCTCCCCTTGAGGGGGGCTTGCACCTGGTGACTTGCTTCCAATGAACAGGATGCGCACACAGGATGGGATGTCGCTTCTGAAGTGAGGTCATAAAAAGGCTGTGGCTTCTGTGTCCGTCCGACCAGCTGTGTGAGAGGCCCCGGGGGCCAGAGATGGGGCAGGGGGGTCTCTGGCTGCGAGGAACTGAGGGGCTCAGCCCAGTGGCCTGTAAGGATTGCGACCTGCCCACAAGGAGAATGAGCGGACATGCCCTAGGCTGGATCTTCGGATGAGACCGCAGCCCCGGCCGGCGTGTCGACTGCAACCTTGCGGAGACCTGGGCAGAGATGCCCAGCTGCCGAGTGTCTAAGTTTTGGGGTGACTTGTTAGGCAGAAATAGAAGATGATACAGACGTGCAATTAACTGTTGAAGACTGGTTGCCCCTGGAGAATGATGGAGAAAGTTACTAGCTGGGTCACTGGGGAAAATTGCTGAGCTTTCTCTGTGCCTCAGTTTTATCATCTATGAAATGGGGACGATAATGGGGATATCAGTATTATCCTGATTTTACAGCCCAAGAAATGGAGCTTAAGTGCCTTGCCCGGCAGGGAGTCACTGGTGAAGGGGGGACTAGAGATGTCTGGAAACCAAGATCCTTCTAACTGCACCCGGTGCAGACACGCGGAAAACACCTGCTTTTACGGAACGGCCAGAAATGACTCCAATGCATTATGAGGACATTTAATATATTGCTTACTGAAAATGTCTAACCCTCCCACCTATGGATTTAGAGTCCAGTAAAACCCCTCTCTCATTAAGACCACGGTGGCCGTGGCTTAACATTCCTTCAGTAATAACTCAGGAGGCACTTCAACAGCAGTGCACTGCGAGAAAGCTACACCCCTGAGAACCTCTCAGGACTCTGATAGGTGGGGTTACTTCTCACAGCCACACAGGCGGTACGGGGTACCTCCCAGGTGGGCTCACTCAGTCACCCACGTTTCCTGCTTTGTCCCTTGAGATGCCCCCACGAGAGGAACCTGGAAAAGTTGCACGAGATGAGACTTCCTGGATCTACCCTCGGAAATCAACACCTGAGGGGGAGCCTGGGAATCTGCAGTTTAACAAACTCCCTACATCCCTCAGTAGAGGGTGGTTAGTTCAAGATGTACATGCATACCTTAGGCAACCCTGCAGGATCCTGTGACAAAGACGGCAGCCCTCCTAGTTTGTACGGATGTTAAACCAGGATGTATGATTAAGGGAAAAACTTCAGAGGTACTATCGCACCTATAGTATGAATAAAAAAACCCCACGTATGAATGAATGTATAGAGCTGGATTCACGGAGTCAAAGGTCCCGGGATTCTGTGGCGAAGCCTCGCGTGGGCCACCGGGCTGGGTGAGCTCCAGGGCCCCTTCCGGAGACGGGTCCAGCTGAACTGGGCAGGGGAAGGTAACTCTGCAAAAGCGGCTGAGACGTGGATCGCGGAGGGCCCGGAAGGCTTGGTTGAGAGCTCCGGGGTGCGTGTTGCAGGCATCCCGGGGACGCAGATTCCATGTTGTGTTTTGGTAGCCGGGAGCCGCCTGGCCTGGGCCGGCGCCAGGACGGGCTGGGGGCCCTGATCCTGGAGGCAGATGGCTCAGGGTGAGAGCAGGCAGAGCATCTGGGATAATGAGAGGAGAGGAGGAGAGGGTTGAAAGGACCCCGCCAAGGTGTTAGACCGTCATGTGACATCTCTGACGTGGGACGTTTTGGAGCCACCACAATGGCAGTGTCACATGATTCCACCTCCTAGAATTGACAGTGTGGTGGCAGAGGGGATTCCTGGGGAGGGAGGACGGGCAGGGGGATGTGGGGACTTGACATCTCCATGGCTCGGTCACCGTTATTTAAAAGTAGAGGAGCAAAGCCGTTTGAGGGGTGACTGGATGGCGGGTCATAGGGTTTGGGAGCAAAAGCCTTTGCTTTCTGCTTCATGAACACATCTTGTGTTTTTGCAGATTTGTGCCTTTGCCTGGACCATTCGTTCCCTCTGCCTAGGAAATGCGTTATTTTAAACTTTTAAAAAAAAATGGTTATTTATTTTTGAGAGAGAGAGTGAGCAGGGGAGGGACAGAGAGAGAGAGAGAGAGAGAGAGAGAGAGAGAGAATCCTAAACAGGATCCAGGCTCTGAGCTGTCAGCACAGAGCCCCATGTGGGACTTGAACGCACGAACCGTGAGATCATGACCTGAGCTGAAGTTGGCTGCTTAACCGACTGGGCCACGAAATGCATTATGGGAAAAAACAAAGATCCCAGTGGAAGTCTGGTGCGCCAGAGGAAAGGAAGGTCTACCCGAGTAGGTTTATGAAGTCAGTGCGCAGGGAGAGAGGTTCTCAAGGATTTCAAAGGTGGAGAGAAGGCATTCTCGTTGGACGTGGTTGGGAAAGGGCCTTGGAACAGAGCAGCTCCCTAAGGAACACGCTGTTTTAGGAACACGACCGCGCTGGTCATAGCCAGGACTGGAAAGAGAGATCAGGGGCCCAGGACCGAGGCGGGGAGGGTCCCAGGCCAGGGAGACCGCAGCTATGTCGGGAGGGCAGGGGAAAGAGACGAAGGGCTTCAGGGCTTAGCAGAATCTCGTGCAAGAAGGAGCATCAATGTAGTCTGGTTCCAACGGTACGTCCGCGGATGCTGACGTCGTCTCCTCCGCCCACCATGTCTTTGATGAGTTCTGGGGCCGAGGAAGGGCATCCCTCTTGTGCCTTTGGGCAGGTCCACGTGGGGCAAAGCTGGTCCTCGCCTGGAGCCAACAGCCAAAACGTCACCCGGCAGCTTTCGCTTTACGGATCGAGTCAGATTTCTCTCCCGCCTGACAACCTGCCCGTCAGAGGTGAAGATACTGACCACGACAGCCCAGATCTTCTCACTTCCATGATACCCCTCTCGAGGGCTCTGGCTTTGTGCTTTGGGCACGCTCACCCTTAGCTCCAGTGACTCAGAGCAGGGGCACCCGCTCTCCATCCATTCACTTTCTCGCCGGCCCGGTTGCACCACCGGCCCGTTTCCAAGTCAGTGCCGTCGCAGACCGTGAGTCTTGCTGGGGGCGCGTGGCCAGGTTTGGGGAGGACTGGACACCCCCCCCCCCCCCGCCACCTTGGAGAGGCTCTGTCCTGGGGTCTGGCCATGGGCCAGCTGGCGAGGTGGTCAGGAGGGCCCACGTCCGGGGTCCGAACACCTCAGGCCCCGTTGGGGATGAGTAGGGCAGAGGCTGGAAACCACAAAAAGACTGCAAGTCTAGAAGAGGCTGTTGAACGCATTTTTTGGAAACCACTCTACTGAGGTCTGATGGACATAAAATGCAGTACATATTTAATGTACGGATTTATAGACATTTTTATATACACATTTAATGTGTTTCCTTCAATGAGTTTGGGGATAAGTATATGCCTGTGAAACCGTCACCACCATTAAGACCATAAACAGACCCATCACCTCCCAAAGTTTCCTCCTGCCTCTATTATTATTATTATTATTATTGTTGGTGAGAACATGAGAGAAAACTCTAACCTCTTACAGAATTTGAAGTATACAATATAGTAGTGTTAGCTATAGACAGCGTGCTGTATAGCAGATCTCCAGAACTTACTTACCTTGAATAACTGAATTTCTCTACCACTTGACCATCCCCTACCCATCTCTCCTTCCCCCTACTTCCTTTTTTTTTAAATGTTTTCTTACTTATTTATTTATTTATTTATTTTTCAGAGGAAGAGAGAGAGAGGAGAGAGAGAATAAGCAGGGGAGGGACGGAGAGAGAGAGAGGGAGATACAGAATCCCAAGTAGGCTCTGCACTGTCAGCACAGAGCCCAAGGTGGGGCTCGAACTCATGAACCACAAGATCAGGACTTGAGCCAAAGTCGGACACTTCACTGAGCCACCCAGGTGACCCCCTCCCGTCCCCCTAATTCCTATTCTACTCTCTGCTTCTAGAAGTCTGACTGTTTCAGATTGCACATATAAGCGAGACCGTGCGGTATTTGTCCATCTGTGTCCGGCTTATTTCACTCAGCACGACGTCCCCCAGGCCCATCCATTTCGTTGCCAATGACAAGATTTCCTCTTTTATGAGGCTGAATGATATTCCATTGCATACACCTGCACTACATCTTCTTTATCCTTCCACGCGAGGATGGACACTCAGGTCGTTTCCACGTCTTGATCGTTGTGAACGATGCGGCAGGGAGCACGGGGGTGTGGGTGTTGGACACTTCTCGAATTTTCTCATGGAGTCTCCTTCACTTCGTACAGAGACCACCTCAGGTGGTGTGCAGATTTCCCTCTGCCGTCCTGGCCTCCTCCCTCTTCCTTCTCTGCCACCATCCTCTTGACATTCCCTACAGAGTCGCCCTCCCACAAGGGTTTCCACCCCATCCTAGAGGAGGGATGCGAAGTCCTCACAGTTCTTGTTCTTTTCTCAATGACTTTTACTTACTTATTTGTTCCTTTTATTTTAATTCCAGTTAGTTCACAGACAGCGATTTGACACATCGTGCGTCACCTGGTGCTGATCACAACGGGTGCCCTCCTTAGTCCCCGCCCCCTATTTCACCCATCCCCCCCACCCCCTTTCCCTCTGGTAGCCAGAAATGTGTTCTCTAGTCAAGAGTCTGTTTCTTGGTTTGTGTCTCTCTCTGTTTGTTTTTTTTTTCCCCTTTGCTCATTTGTTTCTTAAATTCCACATATGAGTGAAATCGTATGGTATTTGTCTTTCTCTGACTGGTTTATTTCACTTAGCATGGTACTCTGTAGCTCCGTCTATGTCATTGCAAATGGCAAGATTTCATTCTTTTTGATGGCTTTGTAATATTCCATTAGAGACCTACATCTATATCTATATCTATGGATATAGATATAGACGATACACATATAGATACAGATATAGATATACCACATCATCAGTCAGTGGACCCTTGGGCTGCTTCCATAGTTTGACTATTATAGATGGTGCTGCTGTGAACGTTAGGGTGCATGTATCCCTTCGAATTAGTGTTTTTGTATACTTTGGGTAAATACCCAGTAGTGCGATTACTGGATCATAGGGTAGTTCTATTTTTAACTTTTTGAGGACCCTCCACACTGCTTTCCGGAGGGGCTGCACCAGTTTGCATTCCCAGCAGCAGTGCAAGAGGGTTCCCCTTTCTCCACGTCCCCACTGACATCTGTTGTTTCCGTGTCGTTGATTTTAGCCATGCTGACATGGGTGAGGTTGTATAGTTCATCGTGGTTTTGATTTGTATTTCCCCGATGACGAGCGATGTTGAGCATCTTTTCGTGTGTCTGTTGGCCATCTGGATGTCTTCTGTGGAGAAGTGTCTCTTCCTGTCTTCTGCCCATTTTTAAATGAGATTGTTTGCGTTTGGGGTGTTGAGTTTTGTAAGTTCTTTATATGTTTTGATTTCCAGTCCTTGGTCGGATACGTCATTGGCAAATATCTTCTCCCATTCGGTAGGTCATCTTTTAGATCTGTTGGTTGTTTCCTCCACAGTGCAGAAGCCTGAAGTCCTTGCAGCTCTAATACCCCCTACTGGTGGGAGGCACACTTGTGCGGCACTCTAGGAGAGCGTGTCTGAGTCTACAGAGAGCAGCGTGGACAAGACGGCCAAACCTTCTAACACTGTCTCAGAGCATAATGTCTAGGTGTTATTTTACTAACATGTCCCCCTGTTTAACAAAACGACTGTGTGAAAATATGCACAGCACCAAACTTGCCATTTTAACCATTTTTTAGCGTACGAGGCAGTGGCGTTAAGTACATTCACAGTGTTGTGTGACCACCCCCACCATCATCGCCAGAACTTTGTCACCTGCCCACATGGAAACTCTGCATGACTTCCCTCCCCTGCTCCTGGTGACCACTCTCCTACTTTCTGTCTCTATGAACCGGGCTATTCGAAGTCATGTCCCTCTTTTTTTTTTTTTTTTTTTAATACATTTTTGTCCATCACAGAATTTTTTCCCACCAGGGGAGGGTAGATAGGAAAAAAAGCCAGTCCAGGAAAAAGAAGCCTTTGTGCCTGTGCCCAGTAATATTCTGACTGATAATCAAACCTTCTGAGGCTCACCTCCCGGGCTCTCGCGGGAGCTCGAGGAAAAACCCCAGGGAATGGCTGAGTGCGTTGTGGGTGAACTTCAAATAAGGAAAGAGCTGCTCTTCAAGAGGAAGACGGGGACGTGGTTTGTACACAACCTGAAACAATGTGCTTTAGGTTCATCTTGACTATGTACATTATAAAGCCCCTTTCCAAGGGGCAAATTATGCATTTGGAAGCAAAGCTAAGACAGCCAGCCAGTCTTATAAACAGGTGAATGTCCAGAAAGAGACTCAAAGTGCTTGCATTTTTCATTCAAAGTTGCGTGCGCGCCCGCGCATGTGTGTGTAGCTTGAAAATGTTTCCTAGCTTTCTTCTGAGTGTGGCGTTTACATAATTGTTCCAACCAATGAGTATACAATTAGATTATCTGAAAACCTCCATTGTCGACTTATACATATACTGATCCTAATGAGTGACAGGCAAACATTCCATTTGTGTGTTTTCTGAGGGTTCACTTGCTTCACTTTTTTTTTTTTTGAAATTAAGTTTAGAAATTCCACATTTCAGGTTAAACATTTGCCACCTATTCTAAAATCACTACAGAGAATCAGAGTGTGTTTTTTCTTTTAATTTTTAATGGTTATTTATTGATGAAAGAGAGAGAGAGAGAGAGACAGAGCACAAGCAGGGGAGGAACAGAGAGGGAGACACAGAATGGGAAGCAGGTTCCAGGCTCCCAGCTGTCAGCACAGAGCCTGACGCGGGGCTCCAGCTCACGGACCGTGAGATCACGACTTGAGCCAAAGTCGGACGCTTAACTGACTGAGCCACGCAGGTGCCCCAGAGTGCTTTTTTTTTTTTTTTTTTAATACAAATCTTGTGTTTCCGAGCATTGATTTACGCCGTCGAAGGCTGAAGATTTTTAAGAAGCGTGGAACTGTAGCTTCTGAAAATTGGCCTGAAAGTTTTCTGACGACAGCTAAGCTGTGGAAGCCGGGGGAAAAATGATAGTGACACTTTAGAAGAGAATTCGAAGATGAGAAAGAAGATTAAATGCCAAAGCGTAGGAGACGCAAATAATCAGCAAACAATAATTACAAGGAAGAGCAAAACTAGGTAGCCCTGAAATACAAGACGTTGGGAACAAGAGGCAGACACGTTGAACGCATTCCCCAAACGCTGCACGATGGATAGGCTTGGTCTAGACCCTGAAGTGTGTCAGGGTAAGGACCACTCACAAGGTAACGTGTAAGTGGGTTTATCCACCAAAGCACAGTAAGCCATGCTGTGCATCTATTGGGAGCACATTTGACCCCCAGACTCAGGAAATGTGACAACCGAGAACAAAAAAGCATTGCTAACTGCATCTAAATGACGGCAAAGAATAAATAAACACATGACTATTTTATTAGTAACTATTAGGACTTGCTAAAGAGCCTATGTTATACTGGATCTGGCTGGGGTTAATTAAATATCAAAGACCGACAGTTGTTACCAGGAAGCTTTTAAGATCCATGCATTATGAGTAGCAGTATTTTAGATCTTCTCTTGTAGGAGCTTGTACATCAGTGTGTTATTGTCATAAAAGTTTAATTTCAAGAGCTCAGTCTTCATTAATACACAGCTGGGATGGCGTGCCAGTCGGATTCCAAACCCCGCTCCGAAGCCAAGATCAAAATGAATGAAAACCTCCAATCCATATTTCCCTTTTAGGGAGAAAAACCACCTTAAATTTCCCTCAAAGATTTATGAGAAGTTGGGGACGGAGTAAATGCTGGGAGGCATGGGATTTCGGATTTACTGCCACAATACCTTGCCCTCTGCTTGGTAAGGCTGGGCCCTGCCAGCTAGCTCACTACAAGAGTGGGTAGGCCAGGAGTGCGAGTTCTTGGTAGAACTCGGCCACGTATTGAATTTGGAAACCAGAACGAAGTCCCTTCCAGGGCAACCCAATTGATCCTTCCTTAATGGTTGGAATTGCATCCAAACCAACCTCCAAAGGTAATCAGTCAAACTTAGGAGCTTCTTGAAATAGAGAAGTCTGCAGGGTTTTGGCGCACGGGATGGGCAGGATGAAGAAACACATCCCCCTGGGCCGCTTATCAAATCAGGTTCTGATAGCTTCGCGGCCACGGGCAGTCACGGCCACGGGCAGTCCGCTCAACCACAGGCAGGTTGAGCTGTTAAGAACGGGATGCCCCCAGGGGCCTGCGTGGCTCAGTCGGTTAAGCGTCCGACCCTTCGTTTAGACTCAGATCAGGATCTCATGGTTTCGTGAGTTCGAGCCGCGCATTGGGCTGCGTGCCGGCAACATGAAGCCTGCTTAGGATTCTCTCTCTCTCCCTATCTCTCCTCCCCTCCCAACTCTCGCTCTCAAATAAGTAAATAAACTAAAAAAAAAAAAAAAAAAAAGGGGGGGGGATGCCCCCACGTGAGAGGAAGGAAGCAAGCCCCTGCCTCCTGCTAAGGCCTCTGAGAATCTCCCTGGTTGTCCCGAGGTTCTCGATGGCTCTTGAAGTTTGAATACAATGTAGTGGCTACGTGTGCAGCTCACTGAACAGCCACCCGGACCAGGGAGAGTTTTCCAAACGCTGGATCGTATCAGGTGACTGTGGAGGTCGCCCGTGGGGTGATGCGGGGGAGGGGCGGAGCCGGAGGCTGTCTGGCCGCGTCCTCGGGGACACGTCCAGTTTCAAATAACACAAAACCCTCCTGTATCCCTTTGCCCGGGTGGACAAAGGACCTCAGGCTGAGGGGCTTACATAACAGGAACGTGCCGTCTCCCGATTCTGGAGGCGAGAAGTCAGGTCCGGTTCCTTCTGACGGCTGGGAGGGAGGACCCGTTCCGGGTTGCCACTGTCTTCCCTCTCCGTGTGTCTCTGCACTCAAATTTCCCCCTTTTATAAGGACAACCAGTCATACTGGACTAGGGCCCACCCTGATGACCTCATTTTAACTTGACCTCTGTAAAGACCCTGTCTCGGAATAAGGTCACATTCTGAGATACTGGGAGTTAGGACCACAATACATGTTGTTTCAGGGGACGGAGGTCAGCCTCTAAGACTCCCATAGCGGCTGAAGCAGAGTTCGGATTTACGTATGGACGGCCCCGGAGTAGGCAGGCCCGGGCTCGTCTGGGGGCTCAGAGACATAACCAGGGGCTACAGCTATTTCTACCATGTTATGTGGTTGGTGCCTCAAGGTCCCGAGCTGGCTTCTCAACCCCCCAGGCTGCTTTTCTGTAATCCTTGCGTGAAGAGAGGGGTGAGGCCCAGGGGAAGGGCCGAGGGGACCACAAAGAGGCACTTTCCCACTGAGCCTTTGCCTTTTCACTCAGGGACCACCTCTCGCTGGCCAGACCCGTCCGCGTGGTGGGGAAACCAAACTTTATTAGCTGTGCTTGGTGTCATCTTGAACAAAAGATAAAGGACGAAGGGGGGGGGGAAAAGTTGCAAAAATAGCAGAACTATTTCAACAGCTGAGCCCGGGGGGCGCCTGGGTGGCTCAGTAGGTTACACGTCCGACTCTTGATCGATCTCAGGCCGAGATCTACAGTCATGAGATCAAGCCCCGTGTTGGGCTCCACATTGAGCGTGGATCCTAGTTGCGACCCTCTCTCTGGTCCTCTCCCGTTCAGGGTCCCTCTCTTTCTCTCTCTCTGCCCCCCCCCCCCATTAAATAAATAAACATTAAAAAAAATAGATCCGTCTGAGCTGAGTAAGGACTGGTCTGTGACAGGAAATGGGACCCTGAAGCCCAGAGAGAGGATGAGTAGCCGACCCTTTGAGGATGGAAGGGTTCAAAATAGTCACCTTGCCACTGCGTCCTGTTGGTCTCCTCAAGGAAGAGGGTCCGTCCCTACACTTAGTGCTGAGCTCTGTTGACGCGGGTTGGACATTCAGAGGTGGCCACGATGAGGCCGGCCATGGTCAGTGGGAGTCCAGGCAGATGGGCCCATGAAGATCCTCCGCCACTCCATTCCATCACCCACTGTGCCAGTTTTGAGGTGGCCGATGACGAAGGCTGGCTAGAGCCAACTAGCCCAGTCGTTTTGTCTAGCTTGTTGCTGGCCACCTCTTCCACGGTGGACGCTCTCTGGTGGGCACTCCTGGGTCATAAAAAATCACCATGTATTTCGCCCATTTCCACGTTCATCTACTACGCGCCTCTCTGCCGAGACTTCTCGGGCTCCAACCTTCCAACCCTCCTCCTTTTGGGTCCTGTGGCGGCAAGACGGACTGCTGGCCCCTGCTCAGGAGTTTGGATGTTTTCCTCTTGGCCACCGCCCCCTCTACCTTGCCTTTCAGGACCGCCCCTGCATGTGGCTCTCATGTGGCAGCTGTCCGTTTTCAGCTTGTGTCCCCACACCAAGCTGACCCAGCAGTGAACCAAGCTTCGACCTTTTTTCCCCCTTCAGTTGGTCATATGGGTCCCCTATGGGCTGAGAAAATTGTGGTGGGGGGCTTGGGCACCTGGGTTCCCCACTCATGCACCTGTCTCGCGCCCCTTGGTCCTGTCAGACTCAGTCTTGGGTCGGTCATTTTCAACTACCATTGAACTACTGCTGAGCGCATCTGATTTTATGACTTGGAGAACCCAGCTCGTAACGGACAGCTATGGACACATGTTCACCTGATGTTCCATAATCAAGCACTCTTTGTCTACCAGGGTCCAATTATACATCGTGAGCTTTTCTCGAAAGTCCAGTACCCCTGAGACCCGCTTATGATTTTTCCAATGGGCCTTTGCAACGAACCCCATGCCGCACCTTCTGCTACCCCAGACACGTCCAACATCATATGGTCTGCCAGATTGGCCCGCGTGGCAGGACTGCCCAAAGCTCTTTTCTGCTCTGAGTTGCACTTGACTCGGTGACCTTCTGCGTCAACCAGTATGTGGACCAGAGCAGTGTCCCTAGATGTGGCACCCCAAAAGGTCTACCTTCCTTCTTTAGCTGGCTAATATAAGGTGTAGCAATCTGTCTTTTACTTTGGAGGTAAAATCCCAGTATTTCCTTGGCATCTTGACTCCGAAAAATTTATCAAAAGAGCAGGTACCTGAATCTTTATGGGATTTGTCTCCCACCCTGGGATTGCAAGTATCTTACTAAGGCTCCAGAGTACTCGCCCGTTTTGTTCATCCTTTTTGATCCGTTTTGATCATCCGTTTGTCTGATCAGCATGGTGTCATCAATGTAATGGACCAGGGTGGTGTTCCATGGGAGGCCCAGGTTCTTCAGGTCTCTTAAGACTACATGGCAATAGAGAGCAGGAGAGTTGACATGGCCCTGAGGCAAACTGTAAATTAATACCGTTGTCTGATCCTTGGGAACGCAAACTGTTTTGGATGTTTGTTTCTGGTTGGAATAGAAAATAATGAATTTGCCAAATCAATGACACCATACCTTGGGCCCAAAGCTTTATTAATTTGTTCTAGCAATAATGCCTCAATCTGCAGGGCAGATGCAACCAAGGTTAGTACTTCATTGGGCTTGTGGGAGTCTATAGTTGTTCCCTAGGATCTATCTAGATTTTGGAAGGTCCGTGCTGGTGAATTAAACCTAGATATGATAAGGTCTCCAACCCTGTTGCCCTGAGATCTCTGGAATTGTCCCTGGATCCAATACTGTTTTTGATGAACTGCTAAGGGAACAATTTCAGAGGGTTCTACTTGACCCTCTTCACCATGACAGCACTTGCTCTACAGGCTAGGGACTCAGGGTTGGGGGATGCCAGGCAGAAAGGTGGTTCCTTGAAGATGTTCATATCTTAATCCCCAGAATTTAGGATGATGTTACCTTACGAGGCAAAAGGGACTTTGCAGATGTGACTGAGTTCAGAACCATGATGTGGGGAGATTATCCTAGACTCTCTGGGTGGACCCAATATAATCATAAGGGTCTTTATGAGGACAGTAGGAAGCAGGAGAGTTAGGGAAGGGGGGGCGGTGACCGAGGGGAGGCTGGAGGGATGCGCCTTCTGGCTTTGAGGATGAGGAAGGAGTCGTAGGCCAAGGAATGTGGGTGGTTTCTGGGAGCTAAAAAGGGCAAGGAAATGGATTCTTTTCCAGAGACTTCAGAAGCAACACGGCATTGCCGACATCTTGATTTTGGCCCAGCGAGACCTATTTTGGGCAGCCGACCTCCAGAACTATAACATAATGCATCTTTGTCATCTTAAGCTATTTTTCTGGTGGCAATTCGTTACAGCAGCAATAGGAGACTAATGCAGGTGACTCACACGGACAAGTACATTGGTCCCAACTGTGATCTCCGGGACTGGGAAAATGGCCACCACATGTGTCCACTGTCCAGCAGACCAGCTTTAAGGTGGACCTCAGCCAGACTTCCACTGGTTTCGTGGTCCCTGTGAGCCCATACCATAACAGTGAGGTCCTGATGAAGCTTCCGGCGTCCAAGTATCAGTGACAACTCAAATCCCGTGTCCACCACCACTTGCAAGGTGTGGGCATTCCCCTTTGGCCGGTGAACGGTGACTGGAGCATTGCTCGTAGGTCTTTGGGGGAGGACTGAAGGGATCGTTACAATACATACTAGCCGTGGTGTGCAAGGCCCCTTCTCCAGTCCTTGGGTTCTGGGTCTGAAAGTCGGTTCCGGTCTCGGGACTGGAAGAAGGATCATGACTTTTTTATTTGGGTGATCTCTGGCGACCTCTTACTCTATCGTTCTTGCCTTCTGTCGACTGCAGACGTCTGGCAGGTCCATCGTTGGCTGCGGATCTGTTCTGCTCCTCAGGGCACGATGATGCCCTGTGAGGCAGCTCCACAGCTCCCCGTGGGTCAAGGCCCCTTTGGCCTTGCGGATTGCCGTAACTGTGGCATATCCTGGGAGGCACTACCACCTGGCCTCTGTTCTTTTGGGCCTCCATCATACAAATCTCCTTTAACGAGACCAGCTCTGTGAGCGCCTCACCTGTGGTCAGCTCGGGCCATGGAGAAGAGCCACCGGCGATCGTTTCCTGTTGGTGCCTCTGCCGTCAACTTATTCCCGGTGAGCTCGGTGGACCGTGGGCCCGCCGGGCCTTCTGATGGAACCCACTCCTTGGGTGGGCCTTTCTCCTTGTATGCTCTGTCTCCTCCAGCACACCCACTGCCCTGAGCATTCTGTCGCCCTTCCTCTACCGTCCCCCAAAGCAACTCAGGCATATCCCCATCGTTCAGCATGCTAAGCATGGGCCATCTCGTTCTGTGGGCTTCTAGCAGCCACCGTAACATCTAGAGAGCGCCCCCCCCCCCCCCACTGAGACATTTTCTCAGATTACCACCCGCGAAATCGTTACCAGCTAGGCAGCCACCTTGAGCTAGTCCTGTGTCCACACATCCCTGGAGATGGGGTCCTCCGTGCCAGCCTGGGCGTGCATCATCCAGCCCCAAGACCCCATCTTCTTGTCTGCCTTCTTGGGTCACTCCCGGTAGTCACTGTGTTAGTTTGGACCCTCTAAGAAGCGGATAGTAAGACAGAATTAGACGGGGAAAGTCCTGTGAAGGATGAGAGAGGGAGCAGGCTCAGTAGGCCGCCTGGGGACCCCAGTGCTGACTTGACACCTGCAGAAGAAGGAAGGAGACTGCTGGAGAGTGCTGTAGCAAAGATTTCCTATCAGAGGGGACTCGCGTCGGGCGGGAATAACAAGGCTGTAGCACCTCCGCGACACTGGCCCGGGACAGCGCGGGCCTCGGCAGGAAGGTTGCAATAGATCCCCAGAATGCGGTAGCTGGAGGCGATCAGCTACCTTTACTGCTCGTGCCAAGTAGCCTCTGGAAGGGACATGCGCGTGCCCGTCTCCCAGGACTGCACATCAGTAAGCGTTTGGACAGAGACTGTCCCAGGGAGGGCCCTGGGCAGGGGCTGGGCCCCCAGGACGATGGGGCAGAGCCGCACGGACCAGAAGTGGGTTAGTGCAAGGGGCTTTCCAGCTCTCTTACGAGCGTGTGGTCAAGCCACAGCAGGCTGCGTAGCTTCTAACCGTTAGTCTATACCTGCGGTGCTGATGCGAGAGTGAGTAAACGAGTGCAAGCGATGAATTTCACCGCGAGTCCAAGACAGAATGGCCCATGCACGGGGACCAGCTCTACGCCAAAAAAGGCCCAGACGGGCCCACCGTGGGACACGACTCTCCCCCAATTTACGCTGGTGAAGTACTTTCGCACCTGTATTCTCGCTGTAAACTTTTACTGTGGAAAAAGGGGGGGAGGAGAAAAATCGGGGACTAAGGAGGGTGGCATGGGCAGGCGCGATCAGAGACGAGCTCTTAAAGAGCTGGTTGCTGGCTGGCTGCAAGCAAAGCGGCAGAGAGGGGAGAGAAGGCGGGAAGGGCTGGGCGCCCCGGGGTGAAGGAAGCCACAGGATCGACTGAACTGCCTGGGGTCTGTCGCAGGAACCTCTTCTCGGGGGTTTACCGTGACGGGGATTCTGTGGCCCAAAGGAGACTCCTCAGATGGTGATGTGCCACGAAGAATCAGAAACCAGAGGGAAGAGGGTTTTATGGGCCCCTAGCGTCTCCCATTCCAGGAGGGAAAGAGAACCCCGTGGTGGCTGGGGCCTGGGGAGGCGGAGACCGAGTGTCTTGGAGGAAAAGCCTGGGGTGAACCAGCGGGGCAAAGGAGCTGAGAGTCAGGGCGTGTTTGGGGGTGGGCAAGATGGCGGCATGGGAGTCCCATAGGAAGAAGTTCTTAGGGGCTGAGGGATCTGACCTCAATGTGAGCACCCAAGGAAGCCAGCAGTTCATGGGGATGGGGGGGCAAGGGGGTGGGGCTCCTCAGACACAACCCGGAGGGGCCCTGCTGCTGGGGGCCAGGGTCCTAACCCTGCTGCAGGGAGGACGCGCTTGGGCCCAACAATGCGCTTTTGCGGCCCTCGCGCCCTGCTCCCCCTGTCTCCACCTTTCTGGCTTGCCCATCGGTCCCGCACTCGGGAATCAAGAAACTTGCAAGGAAGAGATTCATAGCTTCTCTTATTTAAAGTTTTGCTTTGCCGAAGTCAAGAGTGTGGAATTGCTCGTGCCACACGCACGTCTTCCGGGCCCCTCACCCCGCTCCCCTGTGCTGGCCTCGCTCTTCCTCCACCCCCTCCTCTGCCTTTCTGTCCACCGGCTGGTCACAGCTCCTCTTTGGCCATTGTCTTTCCCTTCCGGCTTGTTTCCTTTCGCCTTCCTTCCCCTCCCGATGGATCCCCCCCCACTTCCTGCGGCCACCCACCCTCCTGACACACCCACACTCGCGTACAAGGCCATCACGCTCACACACGCACACTTTCCTGACCTCTTCTTCCCTTGGGGCTCCCTGGGCCCTGCGTTTGGCTGAGGAATTGGCTTCTGCCTTCCAAGTTTTCAGATGTCGATTATCTGCCTTCGCTCTAGAGGTTAATCTGGATTCAAGGATTTCGAGTGGAGAGGCAAAGGTGTAGAGAAAGGCAATTTGATTACTTTCAAGTCTGTAGATAACCAGCTGCGTCGCCAACGGGAGAGGAGAGCGCCTCTCTATCGGGAAATCTCGTAAAAGCCTTCACGGAGAGATAAGGTTCATTTTCGTTCCTTAAATACATTTGCTGATGTAAAATGCCTTACCTTTAAAGAGGTCAATATTTCCTCTACTTGAAGTACATAGTACTAAAGAAAATCACATGTTCCTCCGTGGAGATATAACTGTATTATGGAGGTTTGGTAAAGGCGTTTTTTTTCTAAGCTGCTCGGGACTTCTTCACCCAGCAGTCCACAAATGTTTGAAAAACGAAATGCCCCCAGCAAGTTCTATAATACAACTGGAGAGACTAAAACAAAACAAAACAAAAAAAACCCAAAAAACAAAAAACGCAAATTGAATGGACAGGTGCCCTCCAAATACAAAACACACAAGATATGCCACAATGTGTATAAATGAGTTACCTTTTTCTTTAAGGTGAATGCAACTTTTTTCCTTAGGTCTTACTATTCTGAGTCTGTCTGAAATTACACACTTGACTGGATAATCAACCCCAAGCACTTGAGACTGAGAACTTGGAATCAGGAAGGGTAAGGGGAGAGGTTGATAGGGTCTCGCAGGCTGCTAGGCTGGAGAGAACCTTATGGATCCCTTGACATCGAAGTCCTTAGGGCGAGGACACTCAAACTGGCCACTACTGACATCTCGGGACAGGCCGTCTTTGTTGAGGAGGCCGCCTGGGCGCTGTGGGATGTTTAGGGGCATTCCCACCCACGACAAGCCAGTAGCATCCCCCCACCCTATGCGACAACCGAGGCTGTCTCCAGACATTGCCAAATGTTCCTTGGTGGCGTGTGTGTGTGCGTGCACGCACGCGCGTGTGTGTAAAAATTGCTCCTGGATGAGAATTCCTTAGGTTACAGACAGGGCAGGGATCCAGAAACCTCATGATTTCCATCAGCGGGAGGGGAAAGATACTCTTGGCCGGACCCTTCAAACAAAGAATCCCACCAGGTCCAGGGAAGGCCAGTGGGGGGCTGGGGAGGGGGTCCCCCTCCAGGCCAACAAGCCGAACCCGTGGGGGCATTGGAGAAGTCGATAGAAAACCCTAAGGGAGAAAGCCACTGAATGGGAAACAGAGACCGTGTTTTTTCCTTACGCAGGCCCCCTCTCCCCATCCAAGTCTTCGAGCTTGCCTCGCAGAGAAGGATTTGTTCTCCACTGGGCAAAATTAACACAAGACCCCAGGCGGTTCCAATGGGAGCCTTGAAGATGAGACAGAAACTGAAATGGCAGAGCTTGTCCCTGAGGTGGCGGAGGAGGAGAGGCCCCGGGCAGTGACCCCGGCTGGAGTAGCCGGCGACTGCTGGCTTCTGTGGCTTGGCCTGCTGCCACGAGGGAAGAGAAGGCAAAGAAAGAAACATGTCCGGTCCCGCAAAAGCAGTTGGGTTGGACAGACGGCAGCTGCACAGGCTGGAGAAACAGCTGGACGGGAGGCAGGGAACAGGGGGCATGCAAGGAAGAGGAGGAAACCCTGCCCCTGAGATGTGACTAAGGGTCCTCAGCCTTGGGAGAGACATCGGCGAAGCGGGACCTTTCGTCCTCTCTTCTGAGGCTTCTCATTGGAGGCTTTTGGACCCGCTGCCCATCCCCCACTCCCGGTTGCCCAGCAGGACTGGCCCCAGTGGCAGGTGCTCTGCCGGAGGCTCAGAATAGCTGACCTTAGAGCGACACCCGTGCCCAGGAGAAGAGAGGTGGGAGAGGGGCCTGATCTGGAAAACAGGGCCCCGCACCTGCTGTGAACCTCAGTATGACGTGGGAGAGGAGACGTTTCCGAGGCTGGTGGGACAGCTTCCAGGCACAATGGCAGGGTGTCCGTCCTCGGGTGTGACACCGACCTTTGACCCAGGTCTCTGCAGGGTGGGGAACCAGAACCGCCACCAGGCTGTGTAGACACTTGCGGGGCGGGGGGTACGAGTTCACCTCCCCTTCCTTCCTGGCAACCCCTCAGCAGGGAGCAGAACGTGCCTCCTGAGATCCGTGCCAAGGGTTGAGGAGGGCCCGTGATTCATGAAGAAACTTGAACAAGCAGAATCCAAGGCCATTTGGTTTGAAGGGGGTTGATTTTAGATCTCCTCCACCCATGCCTCCGGGAGAGAAAATCCACTAAAATGGCGATCTCTGACTCGTGCCCAGCGCACTGTTTCCGCAAAGGGATTATGCCGGAATGGACCGAGACACTCCCGGTAGGGAAATGCCCTGGGATGAGGTCTGGGACGAGAGACCATGAGTGATCTTGGCCCCACGGTCCAGCAAGGGAGCTGGTGGAGCGAAGGCATCAGCATATGTTTCTAGACGGGGCTGGTGAATGAATGGCTCTTTGCACATGGGAGCCCTGCCGGCCTCCATCCGGGTTCTCTTGCTGGCTTCCGGGCGCTGCAGGTGCCAGATATGGGGCAGCAGGGACCGGGCAGGAGGCTGACTGCAGGGATCCTGTGACGAGGCCAGGGTGAGCCCCAGAGGGAAGGAGCTTGAAGAGCAGATCCAGAGACACGTGAATGGGCTCGGCCTGTCACCCAAAAAACCCAGGGACAGCAGGCAAAGGAGGAACCTCCTCCTATCACATCCTCAGTCCCTGGGCTGCCCCGCAGGGAACCCCAAGGAGCTTCGGGGACCGAAGGGTCTGGGTCTAGGCACCAAGGGGGTCATATCTGCGGCCGCCCTTTTCATTTGGGGTGACTTGATCAGTTCTGAGGTGTGGTGTCTGGAACGAAACACACGGTGCCCCGAAGAAATGGGAGAGAGGGGTTGGTTGGGCCCCGGGGCAAGGGGACCATGTGGAGCTTAAAGGAAGGGGTAGGGACGCGCATCCCCTTCAGCGGGCTGCAGCCCAGCAGGCGGTAACGGACGCCCGGGTCACGGCGGTCAGGTGCACCGGGGAGCCCCGTGGCTCTCCTTGTCGGCGACCCTGGCCTTGGGAACGCAGTCTCAGGTGGCCTGGGGAAACCGCCGCGGGAGGCACTGGTTTCTGAGGAGCCCGGGAAGACTGAGCAGAAGGAAACCGCGGAGCGGTCGTCTGCCTGCTGGCGACTTCGAACCCGTTGTCTCGCTGAAGGTCAAGCAGGACAGCCCCGAGGCCCAGAAGTATGGGGCGGGGGAGCCTGGCGCTTCCGGGGCGGGCAGAGGGTGCCCTGGAAACTGAGGCTGTTCAGCCAGAGTGCCTTCCTCTCGGCGGACAGCTGGCCTCCGTCAAAGCGACGGCCTCTGTGACTCACACACACCACATGTTCGTCACCAATACTATGTTCATACAAGGTGCAGCAATAGAAGCATTACATAGGGGCGCCTGGGTGGCGCAGTCGGTTGAGCGTCCGACTTCAGCTCAGGTCACGATCTCGCGGTCCGTGAGTTCGAGCCCCGCGTCGGGCTCTGGGCCGATGGCACAGTTGTTATAATAATCTCTGTTATTCTGCAGAGATGGGGGAGTTGATTTGCTCCAACGCCCAGGGGGACGTCACCTAATACAAGATGAAAGGGAAGATGTACGTTTTCACCCTATTCACCTCTCTCTGCTCCTCTGAGAACCGCCCCCCCCCACTTCCATTCACGAACGGACCCCAGCTCTCCCCGGGAACCCTCACGGGGTTTGGAAGGTCGTCGGTCAGGGCCTCGGGAGATCTGGCTGCGGCCCCGGTCCTGGCCCGTGTCCCAGGCGATGTGACTTTCAGTTAATTTTCAACCCAGTTAACTCATTCTTTTCCCACCGGGGTATTAATAGATGACCCGCTTGTTTCGCTAGGTAAGCGGCGAAACCAAAGGAGAGAAGATGCGTCAGGTCGTTTTCGGACTCTGAGAGCGCCGTGCGATTCTTCTCCTTTTGTCGTTGTTTGGCACGAGGACTTTCTAGATGCACCAACACCACTCTGTGTTGGGCCATGAAGAAAATGGCCTAATCTCCTTCAGGGTTATTTTTCCCATCCATCACAGGAGGATAGATAACCTCTCTCACGCACGCTAGTGGTTACGGATTCAGCGAAGTAACATGCGCCGGGTGCCCGGCAGAGGGCGTGGCCCACAGTAGCTGCTCAGTTAAATGCCAGTTTTGGAATGATCGGTCTTGTTCTGTTCTGTGCAGGACGTGTATTGGCACCTGCTACGTGGATGATGATGTTTAGGACACTGTCCCTGGGTCAAGGGATACTTGGAAGCGGAAACAGGGAGCTGAGTGTCCAGGCCCCTCCCCACACACCCGTTCCTCCGTCTTTCCCTGTGCTGCGACCCGGACTGGGGAGTGACTTTTGCTGCAGCCTCCCCTCGGCCAGCTTCGTCCGCGGATGCCCCTCTCCACGTGTGTACTTCTCCCCTCGCTTCTATTTCCCTTTCCCTTTCCCCAAGCTGCCGCCCTGAGCGCACTACCTTCCCCTTTGCTCCCACCCTGCCTCGACACGGACTCTGTCGTCCTGGATTTGTCCCCTTCTTTCCTTCCGGTCCGTGCTCCCTCCTGCCACCCCAGAAAGGCGCTTCCTGCTCCCTACCTGCTGTTTTGGACGATGGGACCAGCCTCCGGCTTCTCCCGTGCTGCGCCCGTCTGTCTGCCTTGATGGAGGAGATCCTTCCGAAACCCAGCAGGTGAATGCATCACTTTTCACACATCCACGGAGCGGTGGCCTTGCGGTTCATCGAGAGGGAAACAGCTTTTTTATGACTAATTTTGTAAGAGCCCTCACAAAAATATTATCTCTAGTGCTTAAATATAAATCCTGGGGTGGCTGGGTGGCTCAGTCGGTTAACCATCTGACTTCAGCTCAGGTCATGATCTCACGGTTCGTGGGTTCGAGCCCCACATCAGGCTCTGTGCTAACGGCTCAGGCACGGAGCCTGCTTCAGATTCTGTGGCTCCTTCTCTCTCTGCCCCTCCCCTGCTCACGGTCTGTCTGTCTCTGTCTCTCAAAAACGAATAAACGTTAAAAAATTTTAAAAACAAATCCTGCTGTACGACGCTATCCCTTACCAACTACGTACGTGATTTTTGCCCGGCTGTGATTTACTTAGAAAAATCTTAGAATCATCAAGAGAAGTAAAATCCCATTTTGATCATCCCATAGGCAATTATTTCCAAATTCCGTTACACATACCAGATCAAGGCATCAACTAGCCAGCATTTACGCAAAGAGGAAGGTGAACAGTACAGAGGCCTTGTCCCCAACAGCTCACAGTCTGTTTTATAAATCCAGCTCCAATCAAATTTAATTACCAGAGCCTCTCAATGCCACACTTGAGTCTGCGTAGAGAAAATAACGAAGTTTTATCCCGTTTATTTTGTAATTCAGGGAGGACGGATCGTAACGCGCTTCTCCGTTCCTTACTCTGCCGTAAAGCAGCAATTAACTTCCAATTTTCCTTCTTTCTCTTTTTAATCTCTCAGCGCATTCTAATTCTGGGTGAAACGGCAGTTTTATCACATGTCTATAAAAATATGCATATACATATTCTCCGTATCACCAGACCTCCATTCTATTCTGATCGAAAATCCAAAAGGGTGCACAAATGGGGGGAAGTCTGCCTCGGAGAAGAGGGCACCCGCAGGCCACGCTCTGGGGGGGCTTGCGCCCGGGCCAGTCCAGAGGGGTCCAGACAGAAGGGGGGCACTGACGTCTCGCCTGCGGCTGCCCTTCAGAGAAGCGGGGGGGCGCTGAAGGACACAGGCTAACAACCTGGTTTGGAAAGCAGGACGGGTGGCGGGACAGAGTGGAGTGTCGCTCGCGGACCCCCTTTTCCTACTGGACTGCCGGCAGCTGAGCAACCAAGGGACCCATGGCTTCACCCAACTCACGAGGAGCTGCAGCCAGGGGGGAGGCAGGGGACAGCTACATTGTGCATCTGGAAGAGAGGCTGGGGCTGACCGTGGCTTGTGTCCTTTGGGCTAGATGGTGGGCTCCATGAGAGCGGGGACGGCGTCTGTGTCCTCACCGCGTCCTCTGCCTCTCTGTCGTATGTGCGCCATAGACACCCGTGGACGGGACGTGAGACCACCCGATTGCAGTCGGCCTGTTGCCCTCTGCACTGCGGGTTTCCAGGTCTGGGGCATTGGTGGCCCAGGGGACAGGCCTTCCTGGCTCTGCTGGGTGGGACCTACTGTTTTGTGACTCTAATTTCCTCCGACCAATCAGCTGCTTGAACTCCTGAAGGCGCTGGTCCATCAAAAGAATGGGGGTGTTCAGGGCGCCTGGCGGGTTGAGCCGGTGGAGCGAGTGATCATTGATCTTGGGGTTGTGAGTTCGGGCCTCAGGCTGGGTGAAGAGATCGCTTAAAAACAAAATCTTAGGGGCGCCTGGGTGGCGCAGTCAGTTAAGCGTCCGACTTCAGCCAGGTCACGATCTCGCGGTCCGTGAGTTCGAGCCTCGTGTCGGGCTCTGGGCTGATGGCTCAGAGCCTGGAGCCTGTTTCCGATTCTGTGTCTCCCTCTCTCTCTGCCCCTCCCCCGTTCATGCTCTCTCTCTGTCCCAAAAATAAATAAACATTGAAAAAAAAATTTAAAAAAAAAATCTTAAAAAAAAAAAGAAAGAACAGGTGTTCTACTGTCATAGATCACCTGGGATCACGGATGAGGATCTTGTTGAAATTTTATTTCATTTTAAGTCACCTGCTTTTCTTTCTTTGGACTGTAGGAGTCTTAGAGTCACTGCTTCATTCTAATGATCTGACAGCTCTCAGAGGCGTGTCTGGCTGTGGGTCATTTCTCCAGCATCCAGCACTTTCTGGGGTCTTTTCATATTTAAAAAAAAATTTTTTTTAATGTTTATTTTTGAGAGAGACAGAGACAGAATGCGAGTGAGTTAGGGGCAGAGAGAGAGGGAGACACAGAATCGGAAGCAGCCTCCAGGCTCTGAGCTGCCAGCACAGAGCCCGACAAGGGGCTCGAACCCACGAACCGCAAGGTCATGACCTGAGCCGAAGTCGGACGCTTCACTGACTGAGCCATCCAGCCGCCCCATGTGGGGCCTTTTACTTTGAAGGCCAGCGTTTCCCTTAAGCTGGGGAAATTTTCTCTCATTTTTGAATAGGATTCTCCCTGTGCTAATACATCTTTCTGGAGCTTACATTTCGATCGTCTCTGACCTTCTAGATTTGGTGCCTACATCTAGGAGAGTTTCTTACTTGTCTCTTCCCACCCTTCCATCTTAAAAACTTAAAAAAACACATTTTGGCGGTCAGATATTTTATACTCTGAATCGTGCTCTCATTTGTCCACTGTCGTTCTCGGTCAATTCCATTTCGGGGAGGAAACAGGGGCTGAAACAGGTGCGCTTGTCCGTAAGGAAGGAAAAGGCCGAGACCCCCGGGGGTGGCTGCGTGGTTCCACCCGAAGGCCATCCCGGAGCTCGCGGGGGTCGGGTGAAGGACGGCGGGGGTCGGGTGCGGGACAGTTTCAGCTGCCGAATCTCCTTCAAGGAGGGGCTCAGATCGAGACCTTGTCTCAGAGCTCTGAGCTCAAACAGAAAGAAAGTATCGGAGGTGGCAGTTCCACAGGCAGCCGGGCTGAGAGAGCTGGTCGCCAGAAGAGACGGGAGCAAGAAGAAAGTAGGCCAAACGGGACAGCCTTGCGGAGGCGGAGACGTGAGGTAGCCGGTTCTTAAGGACGACTCTCACAGACCCCTCCACGTGCAGAGAAAACCATAGACACCGGGCTTCGTAGCAGTCTCCATCCACTGGCACTGAAGACACGTCGATACACCGTCTTCCTCATCGACCCAGATGGCACCGACAGTGGGGGGGCTCAGGAGAAGGGGCACGGGGAAAAGACAGAGCAGCTGACCTCCGAGACCAGGACGGGTCTGGAGAAGGGAGGGGAGCCGGGACCTCACCTGCGGGTTAGCGTCAAAAGAGGGTAAGCGTAGACATGCTGTGAGTTTGGAGAGGGGCGGGATTCCAATGGGCAACGGGAGGCTGGCTGGACGAAGGCTCCGGAAAGGCAGTCTTGTCTCTGGTGGGGGGAAGGTGGTGGTGGAGGGACTGGGACCAGGGTGAGGGATCAGAGCCGACAGAGGGCGTGGGGGAATTTGAAGGGATATAAGCAATGGGTAAAATACATTTAACCAGGTGTTCCCACGTTGCCCTTTCTTCCAAGAAATCCACACATGGAATTATTCGCAGCCACGGAGAAGAGAAGACCTGCAAAATAGTGGAGAGTCTCTTATTCAGAAACAAACAACGCTCAAGGCAATCAGGGTCTGAGGCAACAGGTTCTGCTTTCGAGATCTTATGGGTTACCTTCTCGAGCTATAGCCAATGCTCTGGGAAGGGGACCAAGAGACTATGTTCTAGATGTGGGAATGTTCCAGAACAGGAATTGATAGGAAACTACCTTGGGTGTTTCTCTCTGAGAAGACATTACAGTGATTTGAGGGGTTAATGGGGAAAGAATGTGAGCCAGTTTGGATGAGAGAGAAGAGAGGCTTGGAGATTAGCTGAAGAAGGATGCAGGGCGTATAAGCCTCCTATCGCTGCTGTAACAAGTGGCAGAAACTCAGTGGCGGAAAACGGCCAAAACATTATTATCTTACCGTTGTGGAAGTTAGAAGTTGGAAAACAGGTCTTCTAGGCAAAAGTCAAGATGTTGGCAGGACTCCACTCCTTTCGAAGACTATGGAGAGTGTTTTCCTTGCCTCTAACCTTGTAGAGATTGTCTGTATTCTTTGACTCATGCTTCCCTTCCACCAGTGGCATCACTTTGACCTATGTTTCTGCCATCGTATCTCCTTCCCTTGCTCTGACCCTTCTGCCTTCCTCTTATAAGGACCCTTGTGATTACCTTGGGTCCACCCACATAATCCAGAATCATCTCCCCATCTCAAGATACTTAATCACATCTGCAAACGTCTTTTTTTGCCATGTAAAGGATCATATGCACATGTTCCCAGGACTAGAATGTGGACGTGCTCAAGGCAGACGGGGTGTTATTCTATCTACCACACAGGGTTAAGGTAGGAATTTTGAAAAAGAATGGGGGAGACAAGCAGGCTTATTTACTAAAGGGAAAGCGCCAGGAGAGAGAGGGAGAGAGTTCAGATCCAGGGCAGGGAGGTAAAGAAGGATGAAAAATGTTTTCCAAGGAGGTGGAGGGGGTGATGTCAAAGGCACGGGCGTGGGCAATACTCGTGAACGGGAAGAACGAAATGGAGTAACGAAGAGCGATGGGTACGGAGATAATGTGATTGGTGGTTGGGTGGGAGGAGGCAATTTTCTTGATGGAATTGGAGATGAGGTTCTCAGAGGGGGCGGGGCAGAGTTAGGGATAAAGGTTGAGGCTGGAGAACTCATGAGTAGTATGTAGGGGGATCAAGCACTCTGAGCGCCTCACAGAGGAACGTGAGATGGTGATTCCCAACTGTCTCCACCTCGATTCATGGTCCTCCATTGTCTGTACTGCAGAGGAACCCAGAGGTTGGGAGCCCAAACTGAATCCAGTCTGCTGTGGATAGAAGAGGAGTCTGATGGGTTAGAGCATAGGAGACTCTGCCTGTTCCTGGCTCCTGGAGAAGCTGGATGGGGATATCTCTCCTTGCTGACTCAGTCTTTCTAGACCTGGGAGCCAGTATAAGAATGCTGGCTCTACGAGGGGGTACCTCCCTGGTGCGTGCTTGAACTCTCTTCACGGCTCTCATAGGGCTCTCTGACTGCCTCTGAGATTTGAACTTGGAAGATGGGGACCCAGCAGCGGTTCAAGCGGGAAAGCCATGAGACCAGAAGACCCAAGACAGAAGACTACTCGGGCGTCAGGCATTTGGGGGCTGAGTCGGCTTACAGGGCAGAGAGGGCATCTCAGGCCACTGCTGTAGCATAAAGTGGCCTCGGGGTACCAGGGTCAGTGACCTCCTTCTTCTGCCTGAGAGTTAAGGTGACTCAGGAAAGCGCCATAGCTACACCCACGAAGGGATAGATAGGGGTTCTAGAATTGAACGTTTGTCCACCTGATGGCATTTTCTGTTTTGTTTTGCTTGTGGGGGGAGAGGCGGATGAGAGTTATAGACTCTCCTGTGGCAGGAGAGAGGAGGAAGGAAAGGGAAGGCCTCCAGAAGAGTCCATGCAGGCTCCGGTATACAAAAGAGCCTGGAATTGTGAGGGTGGACAAGGGTTGTCTTGGGAACTCTGGTGGGGGCATCGGGCCAAATCCTATAATGTATATTTTTTCCTGTAAGGCTGGACCATTCATTAATGTGCTCTACTTTTCAATCGTGGAATAAGGAGTAGGATACAAGAGTGTCTATTTTCCAGCAGGGGCGGTTCCAGAAAGAACTTTGGTAGGAGCACATCTGTTACAATTATTCTTGCTATATGACATCTACCATACGGCCTCGCCCATATGCTTACGGCATCGCTGAAGATTTATTAAGTGCGGCACAATTATTTTTGGTAATTGAGTGTTTCAGGAACCGTACGTTGTCATTTTAAAGGGGCCAAAAGTTTGACATGCTGAAGCATCTGTCTTTCAAGACATCTGGAGTTGGGACAGCAGGCAGGGGAGAACAGGCACTTACGATTGGACGTTAAGAGAATAATCACAGTGTTTCGAACAAAACAAAACAAAACTTCCACGAGGTATTCTCTGTTTGGTTTTCCTCGTCCCCCTCCCCCCTTCGCTCCCCACCTTCGGATGCTTGCTCGCCACCAGAGATCTCCCCTCTTTGCTGTCAACTTTAAACAGACACGGCTCCCAGATTATCTCTGGCCAGATTATTTCAACAACCTACGAGGGGCCAGCGGATGAAGGTGTGGTGGATAGCCAGGGGCATTCAGAGCCGGAAGATTTGCATTCATGTTCCAGATCTTTTTCTCCTGCTCTGGGGACTTGGATAATCTATAATCTAAGACACGTTTTCTTCCTCTGTGCACCGCAGGTCATAATTACACTCTCTTCCGGAAGCAGTGCACGTTATAGCCCTTAGCGAACTGTGCAGGGCTGTGTGCATGCCTGTGATGGGTTTTCCAGGGATGTCTCTAAAACTTCTTGAGCTGCGCACATTCACAGTCTCTGTAAATATTCTCTTGGGTTGAAACGTCTCTTTCAAGCTACAAGGAGGGCGTCCCAAATCCTGAGCCTCTAAGCTTCAATACAATGGTCTTCATTAAGGGAGTGACTCTTGTGCACATATAAGTACATAAAAACCTTTCAAATGCTAAATTAGCAGGAAACTAAAACTCTTCAGAAGCCCAAAGACAAGAATATGTGGGAAGTAAGAGCGATCAGGGCAAGGGCGCCTGGGTGGCTCAGTCGGTTGAGTGTCCGACTTCAGCTCAGGTCATGATCTCGCACTCTGTGGTTCGAGCCCCGCGTCGGGCTCTGTGCTGACAGTTTGGAGCCTGGAGCCTGCTTCCGATTCTGTGTCTCCCTCTTTCTGTGCCCCTCCCCTGCTCACACACTCTCTCTCTCTCTCTCCCTCAAAAATAAACATTAAAAAAAAAAATAGAGTGATCGGGGCAAAACACACATTAACCGTTTAACTAAAATGACACTTGGTTTAAATAAAGACAAGATGAAACGAAAATACCGGTCACAAACTGAGTTAGTCCGGGTGGGATTAACCAGAGTTAAAATACACCTCGATCTCTCAAGAGGCGGGATATTGATTAACGTAAGATTTTACTAAGTTACAGGCAACTGTAACTACAGTTGTAGTTATTTAGTAAATTACGGGCAATTTCACTAGGTTACAGGCAACTCTCTGCAACTTGTAGAGAAACCACGGCCAGGTAGGAATTGAGCACAGAGCTTTCAAAGCAGTAAAGACAAGACAAAAGAAAAAAAGAAACTCGAGTATTCTACAATGTGCCAAGAAAGGAATCATGATAACAAATAAACAAATCAGTGAGGAAACAGGAAGAGTAAGAAGCACACAAAATCAAAAGGTAGAAATAAGTCTTCATCTATCATTAGTTTTATTATATGTGGAAGACATAAACCATCCAGTTACATGATAAATGCTGTCCCCCAGGATTTAAAAAAAACAGACCAGCCATATTTTGCTTAAAAGACACAGCGAAACTAAAACGTACAGTTGAAAAGTAACAGAATGGAAAAAGATGCGGCAGGGAAACACGAACCACATATCAGTGCAGCAATATTGGACAGACCACACGCGGGTGTAACCGTATCAGACGAAATAAGACTTTCAGGTAAAAAACATTGTGAGAGACACGCAAGATCAATACATCATGATAAAATAGGTCAAGTCACAAGCAAGATGTCACAATTCTGATCTCGCTTGCCCGTAACGATGTAACCTTAAAACATGTAAAACAAAACTTGACAGAATTGCGTGGAGCGGTAAACAGACTCTCCGTCACAGTGGGAGGTTTTAGCGCACTTCTCCAGGTTTTTGTTTTATTTTTTTTCACGTTTTATCTAGTTTTGAGAGAGAAAGATAGAGCATGGGTGGGGTGGGGGTGGGGGGCTGGCAGAGAGCGAGGGAGACACAGAATCCGAAGCAGGCTTCAAGTGCTGAGCCGTCAGCCCAGAGCCCGACGTGGGGCTCGAACCCACAAACCGAGAGATCGCGACCTGAGCCGAAGTCGGACGCTCAACCGACTGAGCCGCCCAGGTGCCCCCTGCACTTCTCCAGATTTAAAATTCAGGGGGGATGTGGAAGAGTCAAACAACACGACTGGTCTAACTTGTGCGTGTAAGACCCTGTACCCAACACCTGCACAATACATAGCTTCCTCCAACACAAACGAGGTATTTATGAGACCTGACCCCACTCCAGAGCAGGGTGGCTCAGTACAGCTTCGCGCAGTGACGGAGGTCTGATGTTGAGACCACGGTGCAACTCAAATATGGGGATTGCGCCAAGGAAACCGAATTTGAAATTTCATTCAATTTTAATTAATTTCTATTTAAATAGCCATTGTGGCTAGTGGTTACTGTATTGGACAGTGTAATACTGGGTCATAAGTCTTAGCACATTTTTAAGGATTGGTACCATAAGATCATATTCCCTGACAATAACAAAAAGTTAGTGCCACAATCAGTATTGAAAGATAACTAAAAAATCTTATCCATTTGGAAATTAGAACCACTTCTAACTAGGGGTGCCTGGGTGGCTCAATCGGTTAAGCGTCCCACTTTGGCTCAGATCGGGACCTCACAGTTAGTGAGTTCGAGCTCTGCGTGGGGGTCTATGCTGACAGCTCAGAGCCTGGAGCCTGCTTTGGATTCTGTGTCTCCCTCTCTCTGTCCCTTCCCTTCTCACACTCGGTCTCTCTCTCTCTCTCTCTCTCTCTCTCTCTCTCAAAAATAAATAAACATTTAAAAAATTAAAAAAAAACCCACTTCTAAATAATTCAGAGGTCAAAGAGGACATCATAGTGGAAAACCGAATGTATTTGGGGTTGGACAGTAACAAAAATATGGAAGATGTGAACTTGTGTCACAGCTAAATTTGATAGAGGGAAACGTAATGTCTTGAATACTTATACAAGAAAAGAAGGCCCAAGTCATGACCCAAATAATTCTAAGTAGATTAACAAAATATAAACAAAATAACCCCCAAACCCAAAGGAAATATTAAAGGTAAGATAAACATTATTTCAATAGAAGAGGAAGGGACAATCCAGAGGATAAACAGAGTTTGTTGTTTGAAAAGATTAATAATATTGATAAACCATTGGCAATATTTATCAAGAAAACAAAGCCCAGATAAACGATACTAGCAAGAAAAAGGCGACCTAGCTGCATGAATGGCAGAGATTAACATGTGATGAGGTACTGTGACAAATAACTTTATGCCCCATTTTTTAAAACTTAGGAATAAATGGACAAATTCCTAGAAAAACATAACTTACCAAAGTTGACTCGAGAAACATGGAAGGCATTGATTGTTCTGTAACCATTAAAGAAAGGAATCTGTGCTTAAAAGCTTTCCCCAAAAGAAATACCGAAGTCTAGAGTCTTTATACGCGGGTTCTAACAAACAATGAAAGGATATACAGTTTTAGACTCACACAAAATATTCCACAAAATGGAGAAAAAAAGGAATTTCCTCCCACTGACTTAATAAGTCGCTGGCGAAACAAGACAAGGAGAGTAAGAAAAGAGAAAACTTCTGGCCGGTTTCGGTCATGAACTGACGAACAGAAAAAATTAGCAAGCTGGGTCCAGCAACGTGTAGAAGTGACGATACGTCGTGACCAGTGTGTCGCCGTATCTCAGGAACGTAAGAATAGTTTAACACTAGAAAATCTGTTTGTGCCCCTTCCATCCTTGTTGATTAAGCAGAAAAGCACATGCTCGTGTCAACAGATGCAGGAAAAACGTGTAAAGAATCACTCATTTATGATAAACGTTTAACAAATTCGGAATGAAAGGAAACTTTTTTCAGCCTGTTAAAGATTATCCACAAAATACCTACTGCAAAGGTGAGTAAGATAAAATTCCTACCCTCAAATGGCTCACGATCTGGGTTGGAAGGGCACAGAAACAGTGACAACTATGAACCACGTAATTATTTTTTGAGTCCTCATAACAGACAGGAAAGTAAGAGTCACATCAATGAAATCAGCCTGTACGTTTTAATTTCTTTTGATGTAATCATATTGGTCAAACATTCCCTTTTCTGTGACTTGACGGTGTAATCCTCCTGTGCTCACGGTACCATTTTGTCATCTCGTAATTATATCCTGTAGGAAAAATTTTAAATGTTTTGCTAAAATCAAACCATATCATGGGTATGCCACTCAGCTGGCCTAGATGATATTTGGACTCCAATTTAAAAAACATTCTGGGGACATTTTGACATGGCTTTAAAACCGTAAGAATTTTTTTTTTTTTATCATTACGTATCATGCGTACATATGACTTAGCTGCAGCCATGGTTTTAACCATCCCTGTGCTTCAAGGAGACTGGAGGCTTATGAAGAGTACAGACACGCAGTGAAGGTCAAGAATGGGTTGGGGGGATGTGTAGGATTAAATAGGGTAAGATGTCTGACTTTACTGAGCAATAAACAGCTTGGCAGCTGAATGTTCTTTTGTCTAAAGGTCAATTGATAAGTACAAAACTCTGATTTCCGGAGCCTCATTGCATTCTGGGGTACAACATCCCCCGAAAACTGGGTGAGGCTTAGGGATGAGGGGACGGTCTCGAATACGCTACTTGATAATAACATGCTTCAAGTTTTGGGGATGACTTTTAAAAATTATGTTTATATTCAATCATTTTATTGTAATTTCAAAAATATCAGTCCCCAGTTGATTGGGGGGGGTGGAGAGAAAGGTCTTTCACCCCAGATAGTTTGAGAGACCCGGAAACGGACTCCATTAAAATCAAGAAATGCTACTCAGAAAAAGGCACTGTAAAGTCTAAAAGACAAACTACACAGTGGAAGAAAATGTTGGCACCGCATGTAACTGACAAAGACCTAGTATCTAAAACGTATAAAGAACTCATTCAAATCAATTAGGAAAATGGGCACAATCTTGATGAGGCACTTCATATAAAAAGAAAGCCTAATGTCCAATAAACATATTAAAAGGCCTCCACCTCATTAGTCATCAGAGAAAGGAAAATTAAAACCACAATGAAAACCACATACACAGTCAACAGATTGGCAGCAACTTGAAAGCTTCACAAGCCTAAATGTTGGTGGGGAGGCTGTGCATTACAAGAACTCTCAAGTATTTATTGCTCCTGAGAGTGTAAATTAGTTAAAACTACTCTGGAAAACTTCTTGGCAGCATCCCTAACAATCTCCTGACAACAATACGTGCCACACGACCCGGCAGTTCCTAGGGACCCAACAGACACGCGTTGCGTTATGTGAAAGCACGATGTGTACAGATCGTTGAAAAGAACCCAGATGTCCATCAGCAGGAGATGGGACACCTGAATTGCGGGATAGCCACACAACGGAATACTCTCTGGTAGTGGTTCTCAAAACACGGACCATGCATTGGCCGCAGAACCACCTGGGTACTTGTTAGCATTGCAAAATTCTTGGGTCTCGCTTCAGAGCTAGCCGGCCAGAAACTCTGGAGGTGGGGCTGAGCGCTTGTTTGAACAAGCCTTTCTGATGACTCGGATACACGTTAAAGATGGAGAACCACTGGTCTACAGCAAGAAAAATGAATAACTTACAACGTGGGGCAGCAGCCTGAATGAGTTGCACAAACATGAACTGTTTTCCTAGGTTTTTCATGGTTACCCTCAGGGATCAGCAGGCGATTTCAGTGGGTAGATTCTTCTATAAATTCAGAATGGTTTCCCTGTGCCGTGATAGTTCTCATCCAGACAGTTGGCCCCAACCTGGGGCCAAAGTCTCATGATGGAGAGGGGTAGGTATAGACATAGAGGTCACTGGAGGGGTCTGGAGCTGAAGAAGGGTGCCCTTTGGGCCCAAGGCAACGTTCCACCGCTGACGTGAAGTTCATGGTCAAGCCGGGAGCTGAGGTTGCCAGAAACTTTGCTGGAGTTCTGTGCTAGGACTTCCCAGGCCCGGCTGTGGTTGGAGAAAACAATTCTGCCGATGAACATCGCCAAGGGTCTGAATGGAGGAGGTGTCTGGAGACCAGATATCCCTAGACTAAGAGAGTGGAGGAGGCAGAGGCTCTGGGGAATGTTCTTGGCTCACCCCTGGCTCCGCATCTCTGGCCCTTGGTCATTACTATCGTTGCTGCTGCCCAGACAACTTGGAGCCACACCTGTTGGAGAGGTTCCCCAACTCTGGTTACCATTTCGTGCTGTGGACGGTGTGTTCGGATGTTGCCTCTTTGGGGGCCACGTGAATTCCCGAGGTTCTTGCACCCTTCACTCCTACCCTGTTTTCTCCAGATGGTCCTTAAAGTTTAACAATTCCTTTTAAGGATCACGAGGCAGATGTAAAAGTCAAATGTTCCAAGGTGTCAAGACAATCTCATCAGAGCATTATGTACTTGTGTGGCTCCTGGCCAAAGGGGAGCTCATGACAAACATATGGTTCTTTGAACTTACCCGTCCCTACGGGTGGTGATACACTCTATATACGACTGACTCCCAAATTGATGTCCCTTGCCTGGTCCTCGTGTCTAAACTCCAGATGATGCCAACTGTTCATGTGATATTTTCCCTTTAACCTAAGCAGACTCTCTCTCTGTCCACTTTTCACCGTCTCCACTTGGCAAAGCCGCTCCTGCCCCAGCTCGTCACTCACTCAAGACCTAGGGCCCGGTACCTCCCTGGCTCCTCAACTTCCCTCATCGGCCACATCCAGTCTACTGGCACATTCTTTTGGTTCTGCCTTTGAAATATGTAGTTTATCTAACCGTGACTTGTATTCTCTCTACTTCTTCTGCCCAAGAACAGACCACAACCACCCCTCTCCTACATTTCTGCGCAGGTGTTTTCACGGGTCTCTTTTGTCTATTCTTGTCCCCTTCAACCCACTCTGCGAATAGCATCCAGCATGATTTTTTAAAACATGTAACCCGGACAACTTAAATCCCTTAGTTAAATCCACGCTATCGTTTCCCATTGCACTTGAATAGGATCCATATTTCTTGACATACCTAGGATGCGATCTAGTCCCCGCTACGTCTTCAACCTCATCTCTGGCTCCTTTTCTCCCAGTTAGTGGTGCCTTAGCCACGTTGGCCCTCTCGTTCTTCCTCCTGCTGGATGCAATCATTCCTAACTCAGGGCCGTTACCTTCACTTTTGCTTCCTTCTGGAATGTTCCCCCCACTTCCCAGGTGGTCACATAGTTCTCGCCTCATCATTTGTGCCTCTGCTCATAGACATCTTTGGCTGTTTTATCTGTAATATAACTGCTTGTCTCAGTCCTCTTATTACACGTTATTTTCCTCATAGCATTTACTATCCAAAATTTAATCATTATATTATTGAGTGCTTAGTTGAAAGATGATAGGGCTGGCAAGAATATAGAGCAAGGGAAGAAACACATGGAACAAAGCAATTGGCTTCAACCGAATATGCCCAAGCACCAACTGTGAGCCAGGCACAATAGCAGGCAACAGAGTTAGAAATACGAATTAGATGGGACCTGACCCTCATGAATCTCAGGGTTTAGGGTGACCAGAGGCATGTTCAAGAAAGCTTGGCAGCACAATGAGTCATGGGTGTTGGGACTATGTATGGAGGACAATACAGAGAGTTTCAGTGTTTGACGCGTAATTAGGTTTGGGGAGGAGGGACATGGGAATCGACTCGGGTTCTGAGCCTGGAAAGCTCAGTGAGAGTAGCAAAACCAGCAGTTTATGATCAGAGTGGAAAAGGTTGTCTCCGACAATCCCTGATACCTTCGGGAACCCCCAGGCTGGAATCCACGGTGGTCAAAAGCCAACTGTGGTTGTGCTGAGGATGTAGCTGATGTTAAGGAAGCAGCGGCAGGGGGAGGTAGTCAGTCAGAGGGTTTGTGGTTAGGATGGCTCTGAAAAGAGAGAGAAGCAGACTGGCTCCTAGGAGGGCCTAGATCTCTGGGCGGTCCTTTTTGGATCCAAGCCCTCTTGGGCTCTTTTCTGTAGTGACCTCCTAGGACGTAGAAATCTGTCTCTTTCTCCAGAGTCCCAAAGCTGGAGCTCCGAGTTGACTCACTAGAATACATTATGACCTATAGTCTTGAGTGTTGGCCACACTACTTTTCAAGCTATTGTTTGTTTTATTTCACTGAATGCTTACGCTTTCTACCTATGAGTTCCTGGAAGCCAATGAGTTTTGTACACGCAGGCTTCCGATCTCAGGAAAAGGCTGGACTCACTTGATACGGGGCGTGCACACACATCTTGGCTCCATCCAAACCCTGGAAAGTTGGTTTCTGAGGCCGTTGTCTACAGCTGCCTCATTGTGTGGATGCTGTGGGCATAAGATGCACGTTCTAACTCCTAGTCCTCAGCCTCACCTTTCATGCGGAGTTTCTAGCAAAAATAGGCCAATTGGAGTGGTGACTGCTGTACGTAATTCAGGCTCACATTATGGCTCTTTCTGCAAATAGGGTTTTGCCCTAAACCCATCGGCCATCACTGGGGACGATCCGAGTCAAAAGTTCATTTCCGTGATGTCTAACTGGGAAACTTTCCATCTTAACCAAGATGGTGTTTGTAGTGTCTCAGAAATATTTGACAATAATATGTTCTTCAGTTAAGCAGAAAATCTAAGAGAGACGCTCAGCAAACACTTTTATTCCATCCATGTTGGCCAATTATGACCTGGTTTCCTAGAGAAGAACTATGTTTACTGCCTGCTAAAGAGGGTGCACGACTCAGCTTTTGAATATTAACTTACTAAACAAAGTGTTAAAACTGCTTTGCATTCTCAAGTTCTCATTTTCACTCCGATCCCCGAAGCCTGCATGTTAGCTTAACCCCAGATTATTCTGGATTTTTGCTGCCAGGGATGTGTAACATTTAGTTTCTTTTCTTTACTTACCCACCTATAGTGAGTGGTTGATGGTCGGGAGGAGAGGTCAGCCAGCTTCAATGAAGAGATAACGCTGTTCATGGGGCACGCTGTATAATCTTCCTGAGCACATACACGTATTCTAGAGAACAAATTACTGAACAAAGGCACCGTTGGAAAAGTAGCTTGAAAACACGAGGTCGGTTGATTTGTATTTACACAAGGGATATAAAACACGGGGAGCAGTGACTACCTACTCAGTTATTTTCAGAAGCGTTGCCACCGTGCTTTGCTGGAGGGTGACCGCCCCTTTTCAGAGGGACGATTGGCCCGAAGACGTCGGGTAGACGAAGGAGGAAGCAGCAACGCGAGGTGCCATGCCATAGTGTCGTTCCCTGACATTCTCCCTACCCATCAGTAGATGTTGAAGAAGTCCTTGGAAAAGGGCTTTTGTAGTCCACTAAGTGTGGGAAATGCTGTGTACTTTGTCTCCCGTCCGGAAATTCACAGGGTAAGAGAGCATTATCGGGACTCCGGGAAAATCTTCCACCAAGAAAACCGACTTTGTTTCAGGGGACCTTAGAAAGCATTTTGGGGGGAAGGGCCCATATTGATGTCGTGTGATCGAGGTCTGAGTTCATTAAATCAGAGTCCAGGCGCTATGGGTTTTCCCCACGATTCAGGGGCTCTGAGGTACGGGGCCCCCGTCGCCAGACAGGGGAGGCTGACACCGAGTTTCAGATGGGTGTTAGGAATTATTATTTTTTAAGTTTGTTTATTTATTTTTGTGGGGGGGGGGAGGGCAGAGAGAGAGGGAGACGCAGAATCCCAAGCAGGCTCTGCACTGTCGGCACAGAGCCCGACACGGGGCTCAGACCCATGAACCATGAGATCATGACCTGAGTCAAAATCAAGAGTCAGATGCTTAACCGACTGAGCCACCCAGGTGCTCAGATGGGTGACTGTCAGTCAGAACTGAGTGGAGGGACCAGAGACCCACAGTCAGGGCCAGAGGATGGGGGCGGGGGGACAAGTAAGTGGCCCTCACACATGTCCCTCTAGTGTCTAATCACCTCTCCAGTAGGACAGTTCATCAGACACCAGCCTTACTTTACCCCTGTTGCGTCCCGTCCCTGCTTGCCTGGCAGTGAGAAAAACAGAAAAAGAGAGAATGACGTTGTGGTCAAGATTGCCACGTGACATGCCACGACTGTTTATTCCTCTCTATGGAGTGTGCCAGCATGAGATACGAAGACGCTGAGTTGGTACATCAGGCGAAGATGTTGTGATTAAAATCAAATTACGGTTAAATTAGCAATCCTGCCTCCGAGAACACATTTCAAGGGAACAAACCTAAACAGGAAGAAAAACGTGCAATGAGATACTCCTCTATTAGCAAAAATACCAGGTACCTAAAGTTTCAATGATAGGGGAATAATTAAATAATCATGGTATACCGATCTGATGGAATGTTATTTAGCTGTTAAGATAATAATTATAGAAATTTTACGGGGCGCCTGGGTGGCTCAGTCAGTTGAGCGTCTGACTTCGGCTCAGGTCATGATCTCACAGTCCGTGGGTTCGAGGCCCGCGTCGGGCTCTGTGCTGACAGCTCAGAGCCTGGAGCCTCCTCCGGATTCTGTGTCTCCCCCTCTCTCTGCCCCTCCTCTGCTCACGCTCTGTCTCTCTTTGTCTCAAAAATAAATAAAACACATTAAAAAAATTAAAAAAATAATTATAGAAATTTTATAATAACGTGGAAATACTCTATTAAGGGATATGAATTTACACATCAAGTATAATTCAGGCTATCTAACACAAGCAGGAAATCTGTGCAGAGAAGTAAACATTAAAGCAACCATATCAACACGAACACGGTTGTTACTTGGGTGTTGGGCGAAAGACAGCTTTTTTCTACTTTTGCGTGTTTTAAAAAATTCTCTAAAATGAAACTGAATTACCTTTAAAATGAGACATGCCTAACAAACTTCAAACCCATAGAGTTTAAGCTATCACTCAGAGGATTTGGCTAAATCAGGTACCCCAAATCCAATTTACTTGTTTGGAGAGATTACGTATAAAATATTCTATATATTTTCATCGTCTGGATTTAGACGCAGGTGTGATTTTAAGGCACATGTACATTTAATAGCAGATTAAGATATTCTCAGAGCTACTTTTGCAGCTTCATCAAGGATCTTACATACCTAAGGCGTGTACTTACCTACCGTATTGACCGCAGCTAACCGCGTGAACAATCCATATTGGCAATAGTCATGGATCTCAGGGCAGAAATTTTACGGTGACGAGTAGACCCGCCTCCTGGAAGCTACCACTCGGGCCTTTGCATTTAACATTAAAAATACTGAATCCCTTGAAAACCTCTCCCTTCCTTGCCCTCCTCAGAACTCAACCAAACCGAAGCAAGGCTCACGACGCAGGCGACGCTCTTGAAGTTGGCGATCCCAAAGCTTCAGTTCTGGAGTGCGGCCTCCAGGATGAAACGTCATCAGGGAAAAATAATTGAAAACGAATCTGATTCTCCACTCCACCATGCATTAAAGGGATCAGAGTTGTGACCCCCGGTTTTGTCTTCACCTTCGGTCCCCTGTTCTCTTAGGCTCCATGCTCTGGATTCTCTTCTCGGGTCTCTGAAAGTTCTCTGGTGCCGTCGGGTCTGTTGCTCCTCTTCCTCTCCTTCTGAATCTGATCAGACGGACACGGGAACGCACACACGTGAGCACCCATGCATCCACAGCCCTCCGTGGAAAGCAGGGAAGGGGACGAAGTTCAAGGGACAAAGCAGACAGTAGCTGGTGTGGAGGGCGGACAGCTGTCTTCGTAGGATCCACGCTGGCGTTGTCCGTGTGCACCCCCTTTCCACCCGCACGCACCCAGCCGGCCGCAGGTCCTGCTGAGCATGTACATCTTTGGGCCACCTGCCTGCTCGTCCGCTTACCCTGGCCCCATTCTCACTCCCTCCCGCCTGCGAGGTTTCTACGGGCCCCTGACATGATTCCTACTCTTCAGGTTTAGCCTTCATTCACTGGAAATTCTCTCAATTGATCTTGGAGTCCGTGGCACTCCTGTGCCCCCAAGTCATCCGCACTTGGGTCTCACGGTAAAGCCCAGCACCTCACAATGACATTCAACTTCTTCCGGGACCTGGTCTGACCCATGTTTCACCCTTCGACTCTCTTCAGACAACTTCCTGAGTATGTCTTTCCTCTCTGTTTCCCACCTGAGCTCAAACCGACACCCACCCTGTGTCTCCACCTGGACACGCCAGTCCCCACCTGATTTAAAGTCTTTCTTACTCTTCAAGCTCAGTTCACAATATTACTTCGTCCGTGAAGCCCCCCGGTCCTTCCAGCCAGAGGGACCTTTGTCCTTCCTGTAACCTGATAGCCCTGTTGCCTTCACTTTTACCTTAAAAAAAAAATGTTTACCTATTTATTTTGAGACAGAGCACACATGAGCAGGAGAGGGGCAGAGAGAGAGGAAGAGGGAATCCCAAGCAGGCTCTGAACTGGCAGAAAAAACCCCACCCAAGGCTCGAACTCATGAACTGTGAGATCAGGACCTGAGTGGAATTCAAGGGTCGGATGCTTAACCGACTGAGCCACCCAGGCGCCCCCTCCGTTGTACTTCTTTTTATCTTGGTTTAGTTATTTGCACCTTTATTTCGTCGCCTTGGAGAAAGGATATTTTGTTCGTCTTGCTATCCCCATAGAGCTCAGAACGCTGTCCTGCACACAGCGGGCACTCGCTTCTTCATTTTTGCAAAATTAAATCTAAAGAGCTGAGAAGCCTTTCTGTTTACGAGAAATACTTATACTCTGGATATTTGCCCTCAATGACAATCTCGCCCGTTTTGGTCAGCAAAAGGGTACATTTCAACGCAAGCTTCTTAATTTAAAAGCGAGTGTTTTGAGAGCAAAAAGAGTAAAGCTCGGGTAACATGGTACGATAAAGCATTGCATGTTCAGTGAGTCTGGTTTTTATATTCTGTTCTCATTTATCTGCTCTCTGAGAGGGAACGACGAGAGACTGAGACCAGTTTCTCTGCATCTAAATGCCTGACAAATGATCAATTCAGAATTAGGCTACAGCTCTCTGGAATCCGTCCATGTGGTTAAGTCTCTCTGGGAACCTCTAAAATTCAGCCATTTACTATGGCCCGTGGACTGTTGTTTATTATTATACAAATATTGAAACAATCGCTGTGTGTGTGTATATATATCTCTCTCTAATTACGCGGTAATTATACATCCTAGTGGAAAAGCATCCTTCTTATTCTTCATCTTTAGTAATCTTGCAGTAGAACTATTTGCGATATACCTTAACGAAGTAAAAATAGAGTTTAATTTTTAAAGTCCGCTCGACAAAGACTGAGCATTATTTTTATCCATTGTGGTGTTGGGAAAACTTTACTTGGTAACAGATTAGCAGGTGCATCCTGCATGTCTGGCCTATGTTGGTCTTGAGTATGTTTTTAGTATGTGATCCGGGGCTGTGGTACCAGACTTCAGAGAACAATACATAATTCATCACCATCGTCATTCTCACAGAGCAGTATTTATGAAGCTTTTCCTTGGGCTTGGGGCCATCTTGGCTGTTTCAGAATTTTGGTGAGCAGATTGAGTGATAATTTTAGGCTTCTAAAATCAGTCTGTGTCCCCTCCGTCACATGATGCCATAAGCAGCTGGTGTTGCCTTGGCAACTTTACAGAATAAAAGTGCTGCTTTTGGTAAAACTTCGAGTCACGTGACCTAGCTCTGTCGCTGGGGAAGACGACACAAAATTATTACTTACTTCTCCACCAAAACAAACCCAGATTCGCAGAGGAGAAAAACAAATCCAGAACTCAAAGTCCCGTGTGAATTAATTACCCGCCTTGCCGACATCTGAAAGCCAAGTTTCCTTGACTTTGTAATTTCAGCATGCTCTGCCGCTTGTGATACTTTGAGGCTCGTCTGTTCCTTTCCCCAGTCCTCCCTGTGCCGCAGGAAGGTGATCCGTTTCTTGGGAATTAGCATGGCCAAGAGAACAGTGACAGACCACATCGATCCAGAGGGTTCTGGCACCTAACCTTTAGTGCGGTCTCGCACCAGAGTCCCTTGCTGTGTTGAGTTCAAGCACTGCTATCACTTTGCTGTAGGATTTGGAGACAGCAGATTCGTCTCCTGGGTAGGTCCCTCCTTTTGGGGCCAACTGCCAAAAAAATCATGGCATCACTCGGTGAACAGACAAATCAGTCATCCACGAAATACAAACGGCCGACAGTAATCATGTAGATGTCCGCTTTGCATAGCTCTTTAAAGTGATGAAAGGACTTTATGTTTCATTTTTTTAGAAGTCCCAGCTTTTAAGAGAATCTGGGAAAGTAGAAAATATATAAAGAAACAGAGTAAAAATTACATAATTCTGGCATTCAGAGGACATCCCTGTTAACATTTTAGAAATTTTCACCCTTCCATTTTAAACGATGTTTCCTCATAAACAAATTATAACATATATTTCAATACAAACACACACACACACACACACACACACACACACACAACGTTATTGTTCCTCATTCACATAGAAACCATTCCCCCATGGCGCCCGTGCACAGATACACCTATTTATTTCCCCAGTCATCAAATGTGAATAATCTAAGGTGGCTTAAACTTACCTTTTAATGACTCTTGTTTTTTTATTTCATCATTTCCATGTTGTTTGGCTTTTCTAATATTGTGCTATTCCATGTGATATGGCAAAAAAAAATCTTTGCACTTCATATAGAGCATCAAATGTGAGAATACGATATCAAAATTTGTGTAAAAAGTCTTCAGCCTGTATACATATTGAAAATTTACTTTCCCAGAAAAGTTGTATCCTTCGCTCCTTCATCAGTAATGGATTAAAATGCCAGTTTTTGCAACACATCCTTCATAGCACTGAATCACGTCAGATTTTTTTTTTTAAAAAGTAATTAACACCTAGTGCCTGAATCTTGGTTTTGAAGTCAGTTCTCCAACTAAAGGAACCAAGGATTGGAGAAGTGACTGATTTTAGGTCTGGCACAGGAAATACGGAAGATGAGCCCAGAGCATCGCGAAGTGACAGAGAGTAAGGAAGTCCTCGGAAAAGAAAGTGATGGAGAACGCCCAAGGGTGGCGGGAACCATTGAAGAGCTCCCGATGGCCAACGTTGGAACGATATGAACAACTAAATGCATGAGAGTAGAATTTAGATTATAAGCCCAAATATAAAATAAATATCCACAAGTCCATACTGATATAAATAACGATTGAATAAATAAATAAATGGAGGAGAGTAGACAGATCTCCCACACAGAAGAATTCCAAACAAGTCATGTGGAAACTCTGCCCTCAGGAGGTGGAGCCTGACTCCCCACTCCTTCAATGTGACGGCTGGGGTGACTTCTTTCCAAAGAGTCCAGCCTGGACACAGGAAAAAGGAGTAACCTGACGGTGGGGGAAACTGACAACCATACCTCGGCCAGGCGACCCCGGTTAGCGTGGGAAGCCCTGCTGACAGGATGTCACGACTTGGAGTGATACGGAGTCACGGGCACTTCTCGTCTGCACTCTCCGTCAACGAGGAAAACCAGTCTACTTGTGAGGGTAACACATCAAGGGGTATTCTACCAAATAGCTGACTAGCATTCTCCCAAACCGTCAAAGTCATCAAAAGCAAGGAAGATCTGAGAAACTGTTAACACCCAACAGGAGCCCAAGGAAATACACCAATTACATGTAATGTGGTAATTGTCATTCTCTTGCCTGATCCCTTTTATTTGGAGAGTTAACAAATTCAGACTCTTGGATGGTATTTTACTTTATTTTATTATTTCATTTCATTTTATTTTATTATTGTTTTATTTTATGTTTTATTAAAAATTTTTAATGTTCGTTTATTTATTTTGGAGAGAGAGAGAGAGAGAGAGAGAGAGAGAGATAGCAAGCGAGCAGGGGAGGGGCAGAGGGAGGGAGACAGAACCCCAAGCAGGCTCCATGCCATCAGTACAGAGCCCAATGCAGGGCTTGAACCCACGAACCATGAGACCATGACCTAAGCCGAAACTAAGAGTTGGACGCTCAACTGACTGAGCCGCCCGGGCGCCCCTATTATTATTATCTTAAAACAAATCTCCTGGGATTACAATGATGTTGGATGCTTTTTTCAAGGGCTGAAAATTCAGGTAATAAATTTGTCCCCCTCCCCAAAGCGATGGCAAAGCCATGCATCACACTGACATTTTCAATTAAGTTGAACTTATTTTGGTGTAAGACTTCAGGTACGGTAATGACTGAATTTTCACCCAAGATTATTTATTATACAATTTATTCTTTCTTCACTGATTTGAAACACTATTATTTCTCATGTCGTCAATTTCTGCGCATGTTTGGGTCCGTTCCGCAGAACTTCTTCTTGTCCCGTACCTCAAGTTAATTCTCTCCATTCTGTCTGTCACCTTGGCTGGACAAGCCGTCACTGTTTTCTTCCTGTGTCATTTCAGTAACCCAACTATCCCCTGTGCCCGCACTGCTTTTTCCCCACCATCTGGTTTTTGCAAGCAGCTAGCCTGATGCTTCAAGAACGTGCATCTCATCATGCTATCTCGTATTGCAAATCCGTCCTTTTCATCCATATAAAATATAATCCTTACCAAATTACCTTACTGCGCTAACATTACCCCTTATCAAAATAAAATGCAAACTCCTTCCCATGGCCTGAAGTCTCTTGGTGAACCTCCGTGTTCAGCTCTCCACCCCTCACCTCTGGCCGGCTGTCACGCAACTCCCCTGAACCCCCTGAACCAATGTTTTCCCTGTTTCAGGGCTTTTGTGCACACTGTTCCCCTTAGGGGGACCCTCTCAGGACGCTTTCCCCACAACTGGCTTCTCCTTCTAAATCTCACCTGTAATTTTATCTCCTTCTAGTTCCTTGACGATCTTTCCTGGCAGGATGGTCCCTGTGTGGTCAGCACCCCTCCTTTTATCCCGTGGATTTCCTCGGCAGGGCTCCTGCAATACAGCCCCACCCTCGGTGTCAGAATATGTCACCCCACGTACCCATGTTAGCAGGAAGGTTGTTTTGAGCTGAAGGCGACTGAGAAGAAGCAGACACAAGAAAAGCTCTGTGTCCCCTCCTTGCCTCAAAGCGGGGTGTGAATTTGCAAAGGCGTCTCCCTTCCTGCAGCGGGAAGAGCAGAGCTCCCCAGGACTCCAGACACTTATCAGCCCAGAGCGTGGAGAAGAGTCCACATAACAAACCTCACTAACGCAACCCTCACCTTCCATTAGTGTCCCCCGTATATTTACCTTCCCACAGCGGGCCGCCTCTAAAAGCCTAGACCCCTTTCCCTGGTCTTGCCCCTTCTCTGCAAATTTATTGTTCTTTGTTAAAATGACACGTAAGCCCCAAGTTGTAACCACCCCTCGGAGTTGCTCCGCACGGAGTGGGCCCGCGTGTCTGCACGATGCGCGTGTTGTGTTTTTTTCTCTCGTCCGTTTGTCTGTTTTCAGTCTAAGCTGCAGAGCCACAGCCCGTGGAACTAAGGTGGAGGAAAAAGAGATCAGTGTTTTTTGGCCTCCACTCTCCCTTTCCTGCTTGCCCCAGATTTGCTGGGTGCCCCCCTCCCTGCCCATGAGGGCAGGGACCTTGTATCCGGTTCACCACCGTATCCTAGCACTTGGCACATCACTCACGCTACATGCTTCGGATCACAGAAATACGAAATGAATTGGCCAACGGGCACATCTTAGTGCTAGTAACATATTTTAGATTGTTGTACCTTCTTTTCCCCCCTAGTGGTTTTAATACATTTCTTCCTCCAGAAGAATGTGTGGATTTCTTTCGTTGTCAAGGTAAAAATTCTGATATTTAGTTGTATTTCTAGATTAATTTGGTGATAACCAACATATTTATAATATCAAGCCCTCCCATGCAGAGATCCATCTGTCCATTTTTGAGATGTTCTTTTTAAGTCATCCAATAAAACATATAGCTTTCTTTCTACAGGATGTCTTAGGTTTTTTTTTTTTTTCTAAGTGTTTTATATTTTTAACTTCAAAAATCAGAATCTTTTGTTTTCGTACATTTTATAATTATTGTAAATTATACTTCCTGAGTGAATTTATAAGTACTTCTTACTGGTATATAGGAAATTATTGGACTTTTTTTTGTAATTAGCCTCTCTATTAAACTCTAGTTGTAGGAAATTTTCTGTTTATTTTCCTTTATTTTCCAGGCATACTAATCTACCAGCTTAAGACAATAAATACAATTTTTCTTTTTCTAGATTTAATTTCTCCTTTCACTTTTTATCGTGGCATAATATGCGTAACATAAAATTTGCCATTTAAACCACGCTTAAGTGTATAATTCAGTGACGTTAAGTATATTCACGGGATCATGCAACCACCACCGCTTTACGTTTCCAGAACTTTCTTGTCATCCCAAACAGAAATGCTATGCCCACTAAACAGTAAGTCCCAATTTCTCCTTCCCACCAACAGCTGGTCACCTCTATATTCTCTCGTGTCCCCGTGCCTTTGCCCTCTCTGGGTACGTCACACAGGCGGAATCACAATTATTGGCCATTTTTGTCCGGTTTGCTTTATTTTGCATGATGTTGTCAAGGTTCACCCGTGTCGTAGCGTGTATGAGAATCTCATCCCTTTCTATGGCTGTGTCTGTACAGGCGACGTCTTGCTTAGCTCTTCATCGGTTGATACACCCTTGGGTTGTTCGTACCTTTTGGACTTTGTGAGCAATTGGTATATGGTATATTGTGATTCTCGTGTATGTGTCTAGAGGTGGAACTGCTGGGTCATATAACAAGTATATTTACTTTTTATATGCTTTTCTTGGCTTGAATAGGCAAAATCTCTTTGGGGGGATAATGCATATACTTGTCTTGGCCTTCACTTTTCTAGAGTTTTGCCATAAATTGTGATATTTTTTCTTGCATTACTGTGGGCATTTAAAAATGTTACTAAACCTTGTTCCTTTCCTTAATTTACTAGCAATACGTATACATGTACATGTATATATGTATATATTAATGTTTATTTTTGAGAGAGAGACAGAGTGTGAGCTGGGGAGGGGCAGAGAGAGAGGGAGACACAGAATCCGAAGCAGGCTCCAGGCTCTGAGCTGTCAGCACAGAGCCCGACGTGGGCCTCGAACTCACTGATCATGAGATCATGACCTGAGCCAAAGTCGGACGCCCAACCGACTGAGCCACCCGGGAGCCCCTCAAATTTCCCCTTTTAAAAGTTAATTTTTAATCTCATGGAAGCTTTATATACAAATATGACCCATATAACTTCTTCTGTCTGGAATTTATTGAACTTATTTTTCTGCCAATTATATGATCAATTTTGTGCTTCATGAATTTTAGATAAGATATAGTCTAAGTATCAAATTCTCTTGTTCTTTTACATATTAATTTAAAAATTTAATATTAATTTAAAAATTAAATTTAATACTAATTTAAAAATTAATTTTAAAACTGTATTCCTATTTCTATGTTCTTATTCAGTTTCTACCTTCCTGATCTGTCACGGTCTGACAATTATTTTCCTATCATTTTTATTGGTATTCATTTTTCCTTTTACATTATACCTTCTACACACACACACGGGTGCGAGGTTATTCAACACATAAAAATTCCTTGTGGTTACTTTTCTTTTCTTTCTTTTTCATTATGGTTACTTTTTCATTGTATATTGTGTTTTTCGTTAGGAAAAAGAACCATCTTTGTGGTCTATAATGTCTTTTTAAAAATTTCCTTGAACTTTATTTTGTAAAGTAAACTGATTGGCTTTCTTTTTGCTTGATACTTTTACTTTTTTTCTACCACGTTTTAGGAATGCCTTTTCTAAACAGCACTTTTAATTTCCCATTATGGAATCACTCCCATTTCAGAAGAGAGTTTGGCTTAGTTTCAAACATCATCATAATTGATAATATCTGGCCCTCCCTTTTTTTTTGTGTGCTGCTTTAAAGCTTTTCTTTTCCTTCCTTATAAATGGCTTTCTTATTTTTATGTGTCATATCATTTGAAAAAAATATTTATTGTTCTATGGATATCTATATTTATATCTATAATTTGGGTTTCTGTTACTAATTAAGATTAAATTTTTTAAAACTTTCCAGGCACCTGAGTGGCGCAGTTGGTTAAGCATCTGATTCTGGGTTTCAGCTCAGGTCATGAGCCCGTGATTTCGTGGGTTCAAGCCCTGCATCAGGCTCTGTGCTGGCAGCTCGGATCCCACTTGATATTCTCTCTTTCTCTCCTTTCTCTCTGCCCCATCCCCACTTGCACTGTCTTGCTCAAATAAATAAACTTAAAAAACAACAACAACAAAACCTTTCCACTTATATTTCACCGATTATCAAATTCAAGAAGGAAGTAATCTCTGGTTTCGGAAATAGAAATTTAACAACTTTATCTCTGCTTTTTTATCTGAAGTTCTAGATCTTGATCGATATTATTACTTTTTTTTACCTTTTATATCCTATGTCCTCTGCAAAAAATAATCTTCTTTATTTGCCTTCCATTTTATCATCAGATTTATGACAAGTGTTTAGTCTTATCTCCGTTGAAGTGGCTTTAGGTTTCACCACCATTTCATCCAGGACACGGTTTTCCCATTCCTTCTCTCTTAATGCTGCTCCTCTCTTTGGAAGTTGGAAAATGCCTTTCAGATTGCCTTCAGGGGTGGTGTATTTTGGGGTCCTTAAACATCTCATGTGGCTTTCTGTTACCCTGAAATCCGACCAATACAATTCTTGGGTCACATCGTTTTCCCCTTAAATCTCTGTAGCTATTAATCCATTGTTTTTTGGCAGCTGAAGTGGCCGAGACGATTGAAGCCAGTTTGACTTTGTTTCTTTTTATAGGCACCCTTTTCTCTCTCTGTATGCGCACTGGCCTGGTTTTCTTCACTTCTGACATTGGAGCTGTATCCGCAGGGTGGGGGTTCTTTCGCTTGACTTTTGTCTGAGATGTGGTGTCATATACTCAATGACAAGTCGTTGTATTTGGTGCCCACGCAAGAAGACTTGTCTGCCTTTCTCAGTCGGGTCAAGTGCGTCCCTGTGACTTATCTCACTTAAGGACTCATGTCCTTTCCAGGTAGAAGTTGTGACACCAACTCATGGTTTGCCAGGCCCCCCTTTCCCTCTGTCACGATGACCAGAAGTGTCCCAACCAGCCTCTGTGTCATCATAAACCTATGGTGTGATTTTGGAGGCTTCTGTTCCCACAGCACGACCCAAATGATTCTGGGTCACAGAAAGTGAACCTTCAGTCAGGCACACACACACATCTTCCTCATCTAAGGCAGTTCCCAAACTTACTGGTCTCAGATTTAACAATTTTTGAGGACCATCTCCTGCAAATTTGTGTTTGTGTGGGATGGATTTACCAATGATTTGCCATATTACAAATGAAAAAATGTAGAATTAGACATATTTTTCTTAATTAATCTACAATACAATTATTAACTCATTAAATCTTAGCATAAACAGCACATTTTTTTATGAAGACTATATTTTCCAGAACAAAATACAATTCAATGAGTGGCATGGCTTTATATTTTTGCAAGTCTCTTTACAAGGGGCTAACCAAAAAATAGGCAAATTCTCAGACCTGCTTCTTCATCCACTTTGCTGCATTATGTTTTTTCTTATTAAAAAAAAATTTTTTTAAACATCTATTTATTTTTGAGAGACAGAGTGAGTCAGAGCACAAGTAGGGGAGGGATAGAATCCGAAGCAGGCTCCAGGCTCCGAGCTGTCAGCACAGAGCCCGACGCGGGGCTCAAACCCACAAACCGTGAGATCATGACCTGAGCTGAAGCCGGACGCCTAACCGACCGAGCCCCCCAAGTGCCCTTGCATTATGATATTTTGATTAAAGTAGATGAAGAAAATCCAGCAACACATGGTTATGTGTTAAATATCACAGGGGTGGCTAGGTGGCTCCATCGGTTAAGCGCCTACTTGATTTTGGCTCAGGTCACGATCTCACGGTTTGTGAGTCTGAGCCCTGCGTCGGGCTCTGCTCTGACATCTCAGAGCCTGCTTGGGATTCTCTCTCTCCCTCTCTCTCTGCCCCTCCCCTGCTTGCACTCTGTCTCTCTCTCAGAAAAATAAATAATAAATAAATAAGCATTAAAAATATTTTTGAAAATCACGTCAGTTCACTCGTCAGCCACTATTTCATCAGAAAAGCCTCGATGTGTTGGAAAACTGTCAGACTCATGGTGGCAAATCTTAAAAATTATAAGATTTTCAAATCTTAAAACGTTTGAATTTCCTTTGAAAAGTCCAAATTTTACCTCTAGCAACAGATGCTGTCGGTTGTCCTTGAAGTGACATGTTAGCTTTACTCATTTTTGAGAAAAAGCCTGCCACGTGTCTGCCCCTGAGTAACTGTAGGGTATCAGTCACTCATTCGGTAAAAATGCTATTTCATGAGAAGAAGTGACTATTTCATGAAAAGAATTGCCAGCAATTCTGTTAGAACAATCATTGTACTTCTCTGGGTGGGACAGGGCTTCCTACTTCTACGAGGGTATACCAAATTATTCCCAAAGTTTGCAGCTTAACACAAACACAGACATTTATCATCCCGCACGGTTGCCGTGGGTCAGGAACCTGGGACAAGCTGCGCTCAGTGATTCTGGCTCAGGGTCTCTCAGGAAGTCACATTTGAGATGTTGGCTGGGGCTGCATCATCTGAAGGCCTGACTGGGGCTGGAAGATCCACTTCCAAGATGGCGCACTCACGTGCCTGGCACGTTCATGCTGGTTATTGGCAGTAGACTTCAATTCCTTTCCATGAAGACCTCTCCAGAGGGCTTCTCGAGTAGCTTCATAACATGACAGCTGCCTCCCCAGAGGGAGCCATCTAGGACACAAGAAGGAAGGCATGATATCTTCATGACTTAGCCTCAGAAGTTATACACCGTTATTCCTTCAATATTCTTTTGGTTACATAGGTTGCCCCTATTCAATGTGGGAGACTACACGAGAGTGGGACCGTGAGAGATGCATACCACTGGGATGTCTTGGGGGCCCAGTACCATAGTGTAATGCTCCGAATATGAAAAGGCCAAGATTTCATAATGTCAGTACTTGTACTGTTACAGCAAGGACATTGTTCAACAAAACTGGCAGTTTAATTTTATTTTTTATTTTTTTTTAAAGTTTATTTATTTTGAGAGACAGAGGGAGAGTGAGTGGGGGAGGACCAGAGAGAGCGGGAGAGACAGAATCCCAAGCAGGCTCCATGCTGTCAGCACAGAGCCCAATGCAGGGCTTGAAGTCATGAACCGTGATATCAGGACTTGAGCCGAAATCAAGAGTTGGACACTTAACCAACAGAGCCACCCTGGCACCCCCAAAACCGGCATTTTTAAAAACCAACTACATGGGGGTAGAGAATACGATGGCTAGTAATACAGTTTTGTGCCAAGGCTTTGACTTGAGCTTAGGGGCTAGAGTCTTACCCGCTCTTGATTTTGTGCTGCAAGTAACAACTCTGTGGAAATGGGCATATAACATCACTGTATTGTTATGAAAATAGTTTCCAGTTTGTGGATTCTCCGAAAGTATCCTGGGACCCCCGAAGGTTTGCAGACCACATTTCAAGAATGACCGACCAACGAGAACCTGTCCTTTACTATATTTTTTAGGTAATTATTCTCTTATTTAGGGGGGTACGTTATTCAGGAATCTCAATCACGTATACATTGGAGCATTGTTCCTTTATCTTCGACGCATCATTTTATCTTTTATCCTGTTAGTCTCTTCATCCTTTTCTTTTACATCTGTGAATAATTCTCTAGTTTTTTTTCCCACTTTACGGATTCAATTTTCTGCACCATCCACTTTTGGGGTTTATTCTCTGCACTGAGGATTTTTATTCTTATGTTTTTTTTCCCCCTTTATTTCACCTCTTCCCCCCTTTCTTTGCTTGTTTCAACTCTCTGTTGAGACACAGTGATCTCTAGGCTCTGATACGCTGAACTAGTAGAGGATAGGAAACACAACAGCCACGTGTGGATTTCTCTGGTTTTCCCGTGGAAGGACCCCTCGTGGGGACTCCTCCACACCAGACTGGGCGGTGGTGGTGTTCATGTTCTAGTGGCCACCACGAAAACGCTCCCCGAGCACTGCCTAATTGTGGGTTTGGTATAGACCCTGTCTCTTTGAGTCAGACAATGGGAGAAGTAAGACATCACCGCTGCGGTGATATGGGCCACCTGATTAGATGCATTGGAAGAATCCTGGGCTTCCTGTGCGGCGAGATGGTATTTTTCTCAGTTCACCCCCCTCTGCCTCGTGGTCGTCGGACACCTCTCTCACGCTCCAGCCTGGGCGTGTTTGTTAGACCTTGGTTTTGGGCGTCGAGGAATCGTACGTGTTTCTTTATCGAGGTTATAGTGTGGAGGAGAGCTACTATCAACAGGTGTAAAAGTTCGTTTTTAAAAATGTTTTGCTCCTCAAAGAACTTGAAAGATTATTGAGATCATTTGGAATTACACAAGCAATGTAACAGTTACAACATATTTTAAAATGGATGATTCAGAGGCTGCAGCAGTCAAAAGCCCACCCCCTGGTCTGTTCCGGCTCTCCGGAACATTTCATTTCTTTTGTTTTCTTTGATATCAGTTTTTAAAACTTCGTTGTAAATGTAACTTAAGGATACAACCCCTGCCCCACATTGTCATTTTAGGCTCTGTGCTGGGCACTCTAAAGTTTTAAGTCCCTTGAACACTTTATAATAAAAAGGTCCGCAGAACGCTGGCAGAAGATGCATTCAAATATTAATTGCAGATCTTTCTGAGCAACAGGATTAAATTTAATTTTCTATGTTATGTGTTTGGTTGTTTCCAGAAATCTCACAAAGTTAGCGGGCTACTTGTTTTATTTTTAATGACACAAGGAATACAGAAAGCCATGTTGGCTGCAAAAAAAAAAAAAATTCAAACAATAGAGAAGAAATCAATTGCCGAAATTTCAATTATTTTTTCAATCTCTTTGTCCTTGGCAACCATTATCAATTGGGTATGAACCCTTTTGATCCTTTTCTGGTACAGTCATGCTCTTTATTTTTAATGTTTATTTATTTTTAGAGAAAGAGAGCAGGGGGAGGGATGGAGAGAGAGGGAGAGAGAGAGAGAATCCTCCACGTTGTCAGGGCAGAGCCCAACACGGGGCTTGAACTTGCAAACTCTGAGATCGTGACCTGAGCCAAAATCAAGAGTCAGACGCTCAACCCACTGAGCCACCCAGGTGCACTCTTCATTCACATTCTTAAATGAATAAATGTGTGTTTTGAATAAACTAAATCTCACTGTATGCATGTTTCTGCAGCTTGATTTTTTCCTTTGTTGATATGTCTAGGAAAGCTTTCCATGTGAGTATATGTAGATCTAGATCATTCTTTTTAAATTTCTACTGTACTTCATAATATGGATACAACGTAATTTGGCTGATTATCTCCGTATAGATTTTTTTTCTGTTTTTGTACAAACAATGGTGCAAACAGACATCTTCACATATGAATTATTTTGCATGGACACAAATATTTTTCTAAGACAAGTAACTAGGCTAGGAATAATGGGTCAAAAGACATGCTCATTTCAACAGATGTAAATTGTACAGTCTTGGATTTGGGTGTCAAGAATGCACCTCTAAGCTCTCGTTTCAGCCCTTGGCAGAAACCCTAATGCCCCCAAGTGTGATAGCATGCATAATGAAAGTGACGGAGAAATACAGAGCCCTTTCTGCAATGGTTATGTCGTCTACACCTGCTGACGGATGGAGGCAGCAGCTTCGGATGGATTTCCTGTTTTCTTTCAGCCCTGGTGCCCCAGAACTCTGCTAAGGCCCTGACCCGTAATTGCCCCCCGATAAAGGAGGGGTGGTGACGGTCTTCTTGGACACACACACACATGGGCTTTAGAAGTACTTCCTTTCCTTTCCTTTTCTTTTTTCTTTTATTTCCTTTTATTTCCTTTTCTTTTCTTTCTTTCTTTCTTTCTTTCTTTCTTTCTTTCTTTCTTTCTTTCTTCTTTCTCTTCCTCTTTCTTCTTTTTCTTCCACATTTCTTCCAGGTAGATCAAAACTCTGGAGGGCAGGAAGGCCGGACAGAACGACAGAGAACCAGAAGGCTCTGGTTTCATAGTTACAGTTTTTGTCCACGTAACATGTGATAGAAAACATGGAACAGATCATCATGACTTTTGATGTTCGATATCACGGGCTTACACATTAAAATCAATGCTTGGTATAGAGTGTTGCCTATTCTTTTCCTTCTGGTTTTAAATGAGTAATAGAGCGGTTGATAAATGTCATTGTAGTTTCTAGTAATGAAGATTGACACCCTTATTTTTACAAAGACCTGCCTCGTCCATAAGGTCCTCCACTCCGAACTGACACAGATACAGCCCAGAGGATCTTCACCCCTTTGTTCTTTTCGCTCTTTCTGTTCTTTCCAGGTGTCCTTGAGTCGAATCAAATGAAGTCAGCGGATCTTTGCAGGTTTTTATTGGGTGACCTCTTCACCTTGAATTCTCCCCTGTCCATCTTTTTGTGGATAGCATTTTGTCGATCTCTCTTGTTGGCTGGTGATTACACTCTCCCCTATGGTAAGTTATTAAATTCTTATTATTTTAACAGATACAGTGTCTGCACATAGTACAAACAGCAAAAAGCATAAAAGTGTAGAATGAAAAGTTGAATGCCTTCCCGTCTCTGTCAGTATCTGTATATATGTGTGTATGTATAAATGTATATATGTATCTATCTATTATCTATCTATCTATCTATCTATCATCTCTCCATCCATCCATCCATTCACCTATCTATCTGTCCCTATCTATCATCTCTCTATATATCTGTTTTTTACACATGGCACATACTATCCTTCACTTTGCTTTTTCCTTTATTTTATATATATATATATACATTTTACATATATTCTGAAAATTATGTAGAAATGGCTTCTTCTTCTTCTTCTTTTTTTAAGTAGCAGCTTTGTTGAGAAATAACTCACTTACCATAAAGTTCACCCTTTTCACGTGTTCACCCCACTGGCTTCATGTCTAGCCACCAAGTTGTATGACTACCAACACGCTGTAATTCCAGAACATTTTCATCACCCCCAAAAGAGTCCCTATTCCCTCCAGCCGTGGCTCCCTACTCCTTCCCCCTCTCGGGCCTCGGCAGTGACGAATACCCTCTCTGTCTCTTTGGATTTGCCTCTTCTGGGTATTTCATAGCAAGGAAATCCCACCCAATGTGGGTTTTTGCATCGAGCTCCCGTCACTTACCATAATGTTTTCAGGGTTTATCCATGTTGTTGTGCCTATCAGTCCTGCATTTCTTTTTATGTCTGGACAATAGCCCACTGTATGGACTCGGCACATTTTGTCAGTTCCTCAGGTGATTGGAATTTGAGTAATCTCCACTTTGTTGGCTGTTAGGAATAATGCCACCATTAACCTTTCTGTACAAGTTTCAGCAGGACATATGATTTTGTTTCTCTTGGATATATACCTAGGGGTAGAACTACTAGGTCAAATGATAACTCTATATTTAACTTTTTGAGGAACTGCCAACCTCTTTTTCAAAGTGGCAGCACCATTTTACATTCCCATCAGCAATGTCGGAGGGTTTTGATTTCTCCACATCCTTGCCAACAGTTGTTATTGTCAATCTTTTCGATTCAAGCCATCCCAGTGGGCATGAAGTGGCATCTCATTGTGGCTTTGATTTGCATTTCCCCAATGACTAATGGCACAGAGCATCTTTTCGTGTGTCATCTGTAGATCTTCTTTGAAGAAACGTCTATTCAAATGTTAAATCATCTGCCTATTTAAAAATGCGGGTTGTCTTTTTATTGTTCAGTTGTAAGAGTGCCTTAACATTCTTGATACAAGTCCCTGAATGGATATTTACAAACATTTGCAAATACTTTCTCCCATTCTGTGGATTACCTTTGCACTTTCTTGATGTTGTCTTGTGAAGCACAATTTTTTTTTTCACTTAGATGAAGTCAAATTTATCTATTTTTCTTTTGTGTCTTGTGTTTGTGGTGTCATATCTAAGAAACCATTGCCTAACCCAAGGTCACAAAGGTTTACCTATGCTTTTTTTTTTTTATCTCAGAGTGTTTATTGTTTTCACTCTTAGATTAGGTCTGACCCATTTTCAGTTTTTTTTGTACATGGTGTGAGGTAGGGGTCCAACTTTATTTATTTGCATGTAGATATACAGTTGGTCACAGCACCATTTGTTGAAAAGATTATTCTTTCCCCATTGAATTGTTCTGACACCCTTTCCAAAAATCACTTGATCATAAAACTGATCAGTGGTGGGTGATTTCTGGACTGCTGATTTTATTTCACTGATATTTATTTCTGTCTTTAGGGCAGTATCACACTCTGTTGATTATAATAAGTTTTGAAATCAGGAACTGTGAGTCCTTGAATTTTGTTCTTCTTTCTTTCTTTCTTTCTTTCTTTCTTTCTTTCCTTTCCTTTCCAAGATTGGTTTGGCTATTCTGGGTCCCTTACATTTCCATATCAATTTTTTAGGGTCAGCTTGTCAATTTTTGCAAAAAGGGCAGCTGGAATTGTGAAGGTGCCTTGTTCTTTTTAACCATTTTGCAGATGCTCCCTTGTTTGGCTCTTTTTCTTTGCATAAGTATATTTTACCAAATCTTTACTAAAATCGCAGACAGAAGACTTTGACTTGTTTTGTCATAATATTATATGTTAATTTCTGTTTTTACTGCTGTTTGAAAAACTTTTTTCCCATATAACCTCTGTGGGCAAATTATCTATAGTTATTATTTTTGTTCTATGTTTGTATTTTTTCCTCAGAATTTGGAAGTTTTATACTTGTGTTCTCTAGTTGTTACTTTCCAATGCTAATCTCCAATTTTCAATTTTTATGAGCAATATTGAAATCAGTGTATTTCTTCTTATTTTTTCCATCCTCTTCCCCATCTAGTTTTATTGGATTATGGTATTTTACTTTTATAGCTTTATATAGACTTATGACTCTAGTAGCATTATTTCTTGACTTTCCAGCTTATAACTGATGAGGAAATTAGTATATTCTGTAACCTCCTTTCTTTTGTCCTTCTCCAGATCTCATGGCTTTCTTGTCTTTTATATTGTCAGGGCGTGTACCATTTACATATGTTTATGGAGCCATAATCTCTATATTTTCTTTAGTTGTAGTCGAACATTTAAATGGAGTAAATGTCCAACACCTGCTATTTCAATGTGGTTCCTCCATTTGTCACTTGACACTTCTAGTAGTTTCCTCAGGAAGGCCTCATGGGAAATACACTCATCTATAGTTTTTACGTGTGAATGATAGTTTGGCTGGGTTTCACCTTCTTGCCCCACATTTCATTCCTTGACCGCTTTGTAGGCATTATTTTATTTTGGTTCTTCATAGGTTGAGTATCGCTGTAGGGAAATCTGAGGACACCTGATTTTTCCTCTCTTCCTAATAGGTGACTCAGTCTTTTTATCAGGCTGGCAAGATGGTGATTTGTCTATAAAATCAACTGATTTTACTAGAATTGTGTGTTGATGTTCATTTTGTATCACTTGACTCCTGCCTGCCTTTATCCAGGCTAGGAAATAATACATCTTTCCAATAGTAGTTGATTCAAGGCTTCTTCTGTTTATATCTTTAAATATACTTTTCATGTGCTTCCTTATTTACGTCTTCCGCTTCTGTGGCAATTTTAACCATATCATATGTGCTTTGTCAGTTTTTCAGTTAAAATTAAAATATTGTTTCAACTTTTTGATTGTTTTCATTTCTCAGAATGAATGTTTTCCTCGCTGGTGTGCTTTCCATGCATCACTGAGTTTCCAGCAGTTTCTACCGCTTCCACTATAATCTTCAGTTGGATAATCGTTTCCTTTTCTGTTTTACGTCTTTCCTGAGTTCTACCGATTACCGTCTTATCTTCTTACACGGTTTTCTGTGTGGCTTTTCTAGTTCTTTGTTCCTGCTTTGTGATCTTGTTTGATAGTTCTGATTGTTCCAAGTTTTGAAAATTCATGACAATATGTTGGGCCACAATTTTCACCTGCTTACGGCACCATTTTTTTCAAGTGAGCATTTTTTTGGGTCATTTATCTTCCTACTTTCTTTACTCACTTTTTGGTGGCATCTTTGCATAAATTTAAAAAAAACATTCCTGCTCAGTTTTGAATATGATGAGTTTTTTCCTGAACCAGCTATTTTCAGAAAATTTTAGTGGGGGAGGATCCAGGACGGTTTCAGGCTGGCAGAGACTGTCCCTAGTTCCTCATTGCTCGGGTTTGTACATGTGAATGAGTTCTTTTAGGATTCAAAGTTTTACCTGGTCAACCGAGCTTGGCAGAAATAGGCTGCTTCTAACGCAGATTATTTTTCCTTCACTCTTCTTCAACAATGAACGGCTTCCTGCAAATACGTTGCACGCGCGCGTGTGTGTGTTGTGTGTGCACGTGTGTATGTGTGATTACCATTTTATTCTTGCCTCCTTAGCTTCGCTTCTGCCCTAAATCCAGAGAGGTGCCTAGGACTGGGCCTCACACTGGACTCATCCTTTCAGCCAAGAACATCTAGGTCATGCCATTTATTTTGGAGGATTCTGTTTTGATGGCTCTTTTGTGAGATCTGCAGTTTTTGATTTCCTCCTGTAACTCTGGACTTTGACTTGACGTTTACGTTTTCTTTACCATCCTGAGTGATTTCAAAGAGATCGAAGGGGCAGAACTATCCTTATCCTGCCATTTAAAAACTGAATGTCCACGGTACTCATTTACTTCAATATCTTCTCCCTCCTATTAACTGCTGAAGGGCAGGGGCCATGTTTAGTGTATTCCTAATCTTCTGCTTTGTACATAGCAACCATAGTCATGTTTGCTTTATAATGATATAAATATAGAATCCATATGGAGTTAAGTCAGTCACGTGTGTATTACTTGACTCCCCCAGTGTTACTTGGGAGGATCACCAATCATCTTAAGATAAGTAAACCTCTGCTGTACCTTACCTGTATTGGGTTATGTTGAGCTACTCACGGAGAAAGAGCTTCGTTGCACATCAGATCTTGAAGTTTGGAACTCATACACGAAGCTTTCTGTCTCCCAGGATCCGCGTGTATTTTTATTTCTCAAGTGGCAGGTACTAGGACGTTCTGTTGAACCTTGGGGTTAGCCGGCTCGGGAGACGACCTATCTCACAACTGACCCATACACACAAGCCACTCAAGTACATTTCAAGGGTGCCACGTACTCCATATTGTGCAGTTGACCACTCCCAACATTCTGTCTTCAATTTGTTGAAAATCTGTCCCGTCTGGTAGGATACAAAAGGCACAGACAGATGGAAAATTTATTTCAGGTACATAGATTAATACTGGAAACAAGACGCCAGTACAGTTGGAAAGCAATGAAATAAAGAGTTGTTGGGAGCATCTGCTGGGCAGAGAGGGCCTCCCTGGGGACCGAGCTCAAATGAGAGCATGCATTTCATCACTCGGTTTTTAGCCAGGTAGTTCCAGAACATATGGTGCTCAGTAAATGTTTATTGAAGTAATGACCCAGTGCCATCAAGTAGATCGAGTTGTCTGGAGTGACTTTTTCAGTGACCAGACTTACAGGGTGCTCATGTACAACTCAGAAGGCACATTTTCACGTCGGAAAATTCAGGCACAGGAAAAAAATTTCAACTCACGCTTCTGTGAAATTATGAGCATGAACGTAGAGCACTTAGACTATTTCAGCTGAAGGGACTTTGGAGGACTTAAATCTTGACCAAGTGTATAGCCGGGAAACTGAGTGCAGAGAAGGGAAGGGACTTGCCGGGCTTATGCTTAGAAACCCGTTCCCCAGCCTGCAAACCTGCCTGAGCCTTAACCAAAATGTGGCGCCCACTGGCATCTTTTTTCCTCCCCCTTGGATAAAATCCCTTGTTTACTTCCTGCATGTAAACACTTAAATAGGTTTGAAACACGATCCTTTTGGAGTTAACCCTTATATAAAAGAGGGTTGCGTTTATTTAAATCTCCGACGTTTCTTCTTCTCAGCCATATTCACCCACCCCCTGACAAAGGAACACTGCATCTACCATTCATAAGCATTGCTTCCCTCCTACATTTAAAATACCAAATCTAAAATAAACCTAAAAGCCTTGGTTGAGCGTTTATGGAACTCACACATCTGAAGTTCAGCATCCCTGTGAAACTTACAAGTTCTTCCCTCACCGGCCGGAAATTCACTTGGACCGACATACTCCAGGTCTGCCTCTCTTACCTGGGGCATTTGGGCATTTAGCATTTATAACTTCATCTTTATTCACACTGGCCAAGCTTTTCAGCGCCCTACCATCGCGGTCATTAACAGCAAGGTGGATGTGTTTATTTACACTTGGACAGGAGACGTCCTGAAGTTTCCTGGTGGTCTGGGTCTCACTCCAACACCTCCACTGTACTCACCTTAATTAGACTTCACAGATCTGAAGCTTTCTTTTCTTCCCTTTCAGGGGTATTTCTGGAAGGCGCACCAATAGAATTAAGTCATTATAAAAAGAAGACGAAACTCAATTTGTTGTGCTTATAGGTTACTGACTTTTTTTTCCCCAAGGAAAATGTGTTTTGATGATAGGCTGCAGCCCTGAACTACAGTGCAGAAAATGACTTTACTCGGCCGCATTCATGGTAAGGAGAAATTAATAATTCCAATAATGAAATAAACATGACTTCTTCAATGTTCGTTTAAAGTCTACAGAGCAGCAAATAAATGACCATGGTGAATGAAAGGAGTAGAACACTTAAATTGTTATTTTATTTACATATTTAAATGTTTTTCACGTTCACTTATTTATTTTGAGAGAGAGGGAGGGAGAGAGAGAGAGAGAGAGGGAGGGGGAAAGAGAGCGAGAGCAGGGGAGGGACAGAGAGTGAGAGAGAACCAAGCAGGCTCTGCGCTGTCAGCACAGAGCCCAGTGCGGGGCTCAGTCTCACGAACCCTGAGATTACGACCTGAGCCGAGGTCAAGAGTCAGACGTTTAACAGACTGAGTCACCCAGGCGCCCCTTAAATTGTTATTTCAAACTGCAGTGAAACACTAGTACCTGGGCTGGAAACAACGCTCAGTGAAAATTAAAGGTCATTCTTAGTTCTTATGTGAATTTTCTAATTTGAAACCTCTCTTTCGCATCCTGCATGAGGTCCTTCTCCATGTGAAGCCCTCAAATACTGTAAGAAGTAACCTGAGAGTCATTAATAAGCCAGGAAGGGTCCCGGAAGATGAAGGCAGCACCATGTATCTCTGGTTCATTTTTTTTAATAGCAGTTGGAGAAACTAAAAAAGCAAGGAGATTTCTCCAGGGTCACATGGCTAATGTGTGACAGAGCTGTGACTGGAAACACGTTTCCAGACGTCGGGTTCACGCCCTCTGCACTGTCGCCCGCTGTGATCAGAATTCTGCTTTCCTCTCCAGTTTTATTCATTGCTCTCATGAATCTGGCAGCTGGCCCCTTTTTAGGTTTATAGGAACCACTTGACTTCTGGTACCGAACACCCACGCAGCACGCTGAAGACATGGCGGGGTGTGCAAAGCAGAAGAAAAAAAGATCATATTTTATTTTATTTTTTATAGGAAAAAAAGATCATGTTGTAGATAAACGTGAAGCACAAAAAGCAGGAGCAAGTATGTTGGGCTTCTGATTATCCTTTTCATTTAGCCATCCATCTGTCCTTCCATCCATGTATCTATCCATCTGTCCATCCATCTGTCCATCCATCTGACCATCCATCCATCATCCATCTGTCTGTCCCTGTGTCCATTGTCTGTCCATATGTCCATTCATCTGATTATCCATCCATCTGTCCATCCATCCATGTATCTGTCCTTCTGTCCATCCATCTGTCCATCCATCTGACCATCCATCCATCATCCATCTGTCTGTCCATGTGTCCATTGTCTGTCCATATGTCCATTCATCCATCTATCCATCCATCTATCCATCCATCTATCCATCCATCCATCACCTATCTATCCATCCACCCATCCATCCGTCCATCCATCCATCCATCCACCTAACTGTCCATCCATCGATTCATCTATCTATCCATCCATCCATCCATCCACCCAACAGACATCAATGAGTGTCAGTTATTTGTCAGGATTTGTGCTGGTCAAAGGAGGAAGCAACAGTGAACAAAACAGGTATGACTGGTGTCTTCAAGGAACTTGCTCACCGGCGAGAGATCCAGACACCAGTCAAAGTGTGAATCAGATGCCCGAGTGAGATCAGGGCCAGGAAGAGAACCCACAGGCCCGGGGCAGGGAGTTTTCTCCAAAACAATGCATTTGGTAAGAGGTCTGCAGAATGGGTCAATGTTAACGAGGTAGGGCGAGGGGGGTAAAGAACATTCTAGGCAGAGAGAAGAGCCTGGGGAAAGAAGGAAGAAGCGGGATGCATCTGAGGAACTGAGAGAACAACAGGACTGCAGCCATCAGAACAAGAAGGGAAGGCCCGTGGGTGGTACCTCGCCACATACCTGAGGGCTGCGGTGCGGGCCCTCAGGAGTGTGATGGGCTCTCAGTAGGAATCCGGTCTTTATTCTCAGTGCAGTGGGAAGACAGGAAAGGTCTAGGTGATGGGAGTTTGAAAGTGTCCTTTTGGCAGCAGCGTGGGGGATGTGTCGGAAATGAGCGGGACGTGATAGAGGAGGACGGACAGGCCGTGGTGGGCATGTCAGCGAGAAGTAATGGCAGGTGGAAAGAGAGAGGTGGCCATGGAGACAGAGAGTGGAGAAAACGGACATCTATTTAGAAGCAGAAATGTCCAGAGCTGGATGGTGAACTGGTCAGGGCGTTATCGGGGGGGTGGTGGTGGTGGTGACATTTCCCTGGTTTCTGGTGTCACAATTATGTACACAGCGGCTTCGACACTTATTAACAGAGAAATAATCTAACTTGTTGGTTCCTTAGTTTCTTTATTTGTAAAATACAGCTAATCATGTACCGCCCTTTAGAATCCTTGTGTCAAGTGAGAGATTTACCTACGTCATTTTTAATATGGGCAGATGGCATGGAAAACAGAGAGTGTATGTTTGCTCTCATCCTTTTTCCTCTTATTTTATAAATGTTTATTTATTTATTTTGAGACAGAGAGGAGGGAGAGGGCGTGAGTGGGGGAGGGGCAGAGAGAGAGGGAGACACAGAATCCCAAGCAGGCTCCAGGCTCAGCACCGAGCCCAACGTGGGGCTCGATCCCGCCACCCTGAGACCATGACCTGAGCCGAAATCAAGAGTTGGGCACTTAATTGACTGAGCCACCCCGGCACCCTGTCATTCTTATTATTTTTGATGTTTACTGAGAGCAGGAACATTTGAAGGGGAGATAACATGTCCAGTTGGGGACATACTGAATCTGAACGATCCTTGAGATATGCGAGTGGGAATTCAAAGTGTTACAATCATAAAGGCTCTTCTGAGCTCTGAGGAGAGCGCCGACATTTGGATGGGAGCAGGGCCTTGTGCACTGATCCAGTCCCCCGGGGAGGGCCACAGGGTAGTAAGTGGGGAGCCCAGTAGTGAGTCCCGGAGGAAAAATAAAGTGTAGAGTCATGGAAGCCTGCCCAGAGGGAGGGAGGGTGCGGCCAGGGCACCAGGACAGGTACTGAAGGCAGCGGTGCATCATGGGAGCCAAGGGGTGGACACAAGGAGCATCACCAGTCCTGAAGGCCGCTGGGGTCCTCTTAGATGAGGACCCGCTATCAGTGGGGTTTGTGGACATCAGTGTTGGAATAACGGGCCCACAGACCAGTGTAGGGGGTTTGGGAGGGAAGCACAGAGGAGGAAATGTTGCGAAGGAGAAGACAGATGGCTCATCCGACCCCTCCCCGAGCGATGGTCCTTGGTCCCTGGCTCGGTCCCTCCCAATGACTTCAAATAACCATGCACTCTTACAAGTGACATTCTCTTATTGTCTGATGAGTAGTCATATTTTCCGGTCTGGGAGTATAAGACACTTGAAATGACAATAACCAAAGAGGCCAACTGGGTCTGGACCCACGTGGGTTTGCGGGGAGCCCGTTGCTTCCTGACAAGTGTAGGGGAACCTCGCCCCTTCTGACCTTTCAGGCTGCGCGATCCGCCTTCCGAGCCATTCCTGAGGTTGGTCGTGGGGGCCCCAACGACAAGAAAGAACATTTGTCTTATGGGCGCGTGGCACAAACACATCGCTTAACTAACATTTGCCTGGATCTTGTGTTCTTAGAACTTATGGGCTCTGGGATGGGGGGTCCCACCGAAGCCAGTGTGTTTTGTATCTATAACCTCGGTATACCTGGGGCCCCCTGTGTTCTTATCTTTGTATAAGTCAACTAAAAGAATTAAAAGTCCCTTGGAATAACAGCATGGAAAACACTGCCAGTTTTCAATTAGTCTCTTGAAAAAGGTCCGAGGGCAGGACGGGAGGCGGGAGCAGGGAATGCTGCTAATGACAGCAACACTTCTTAAAATCCCTCCCACCGTGTCCGCGTCTCCCTCCTGAGAGGCCCCCACAGAGCCTGCAACCGCTCCCGTCAACCACTCCCTGGACGGTGCCCCATTCGGCACAGACATGCTTGCTACTCATGAGCCCGCCCCCCTTGGCTGCCAGGACCCCCCCCTCCCTTATCTTATCATCCATTTGAACTGCTTGCCTCTCAATAATCAGCACTTCTCGCCTCACTCCCTAAGTTCTGATAAATGGAAGATTTATCTTTGGTTATCTCTGCAAAGATCTAGGAGACCTTGAACCTATTGCCTCGAAGAGTAGAACTCCTATGCTGCCCTCAGCAGCCTTGGGAATATACACGAGAGCCTCCCATTTATAGGGAAGAGTATTTGGGGTCAAGAAGGAGTAAAAGAACAAAGATTTTCATCCCGAGTTGTTGCTTCCGTTTGGGGGCCAGGAGCACAAAGCTAGATTCGGACTCATGGGTCCTGATGGATTATTTGCAAGGCTGCTTGCTCGCAGGGACTGCAGGGAAAGAGGAAGGGCGTCTCATGACTGGGCCTAATTGGTACCAGCAGCTGGGAACTCTGCACCAAGTGCAGTGACTTCTGCCCCGCAGCTAACTTGGCTCTTTTCGCAGGACACTCGGCCAGGCTGGCTACATCCCCCGAAGTGCCTCCAGACGCGGACGAGGACTGGGGAGGCCCTGCTCCGTGTCCCAGGTGGCCTGGCTTGCTGGGACAGCCCTGAGGCTCTTTGCCCCTTTCTGTCTCCGGTGGGAGGTTCTGGGAGGCGCATCTGGGCAGAGGTCATTCATGGAAGCACTTTTCTTTCTATCTCTCTCTCCCTGACTAATTAGGGACCTAAATTCCCCAGCCCGCCTCTGCTTTCCAGGAAAGGCTTGGCTCAAACCACACCTGGTTATTTGGCCAAAATTATTAGGCAGCAAGCACCTTTCCAAGTACTTTACAAATACTAACGTATTCAATTCGTATTAACAAGCCTGCAAGGTAGGTATGGGCAGGACCCACATTTTGCGGGAGGGCGAAACTGAGGCACAGAGAGGCTAAGTGGTCAGCCTGAGATCACTCAGCCGGTAAACGAGAGAGCCAGCTTCCAGACCTCTGTTTCCATGTGTATTCTGTTGGTCACCACCTGTCACTGCCTGTCAGAGGAAAGCTTTCTCGACCCTCAGATGAGGCGTGAATGAGAGGCATGAGGCATGAAGGAGGCTCATATGGCAGGTGTAATCATAGGACCTGTCTCCCGGGACGAAGTGAGGATCATCAGTATAAACACTCTGCACAGTCCTGGGCATATTCTCATTGCTCCATGGCCATTGTTATTATTACTGATTTAGAAACCTGGGGTCCGGGGCGTCTGGGTGGCTCCGTGGGTTAAACGTCCGACTTTGGCTCAGGCCACGATCTTGCTGTCTGCGAGTTCGAGCCCCACGTCGGGCTCCGTGTTGACAGCTCGGAGCCTGGAGCCTGCTTCGGATTCTGTGTCTCCCTCTCTCTGTCCCTCCCCTGCTTGCTCTCTGTCTCTCTCTCTCCCTCTCTCAAAAATAAATAAACATTAAAAAAAAAAAAAAAGGAAAAAAGAAACCTGGGGCCCACAGGGGCAAAGTGACTCATTCAAGGTCATGGGAATAGTTGGTGACCACCTGGGATAAAGCACTGTTTCCCCGGAGAGCCTGTCTCACAGTCACTCCCTCCATCACTTCCCTCAGGATGTTTAAGTAAAGTCATTCAGCAAAATGCCACCAGATCTCTGAGCCTGCCTGTCCGGTGGCAGGAATGAATTGCAGCGGGCCCCGTGATTATCGCGGTCACCGACGGCAACACGCGGTCTGGTTCGCGTGCACACAGCCTGCGAGGCGCGGGCACGCCCGCCTTCTTATTTAATATGTGAAGAATTTTCTGGGGCTTAATGTCGCCAGAATATCAGAAGAGTTAATGGCAGATGTGGTTGTGGAAAACGTTCTGTATTTTTAGACAACCTTTAATTAAAACACTTTGTATGTCTCAGGGACCAAATCATATGCTGCCACTTGAAGGCTGTCAGAAGGGGAAAAAGTATACAAAGCTTCTAAAAGCAGCTTTGCTTATTTTTATCTGTGATGGAGTGAGGGAGCCTTTGCAGGGACAAAGCTATCTCTTGCCGCAAAATTACATGAATGTAATACACAGGGCCCGTAGGCGAACCTTCGAACCTCGGACACATTGTGCTTCATTCGCTACACGTTGTGCTTCATTTGCTACAGTCCTCGGGGTCAGACTGAGGGCAGTGAACTCCACTTTGGACCCCCAAACGCTCCTGACCCCCGCAGGACCGTCCCAATAAGCGGATGCAATCGCTTATTGGCCTTGAGCACCCAGACGCCAGGTGATTTGCAAGCCAGAGCTCGTGCACAAGGCAGATTTGCAGGAGTCGCCAGCGGTCATGAACACAGACGTGCGGCCCAAGGAGTGGGCGTCTGGAGGCGGCGAAACGTTTGGAAGCAAGCGCCTTAGAATGTGAAGCTAGTGTCTTCGGGGCCAAGCAATGAGCAAACTTTGCCGCTGTGGCTCCACTCCTGAACGCCACCCGCTCGGGGGTGGCTTGGATGCACGCGAATTCTTGGATAAGCCTGTTTCCCAAGGTGGCCGTCTGATTCCCAGGCCCCCTCCCTTGGGGTGTGGGCTGGACGAGGGGCTCCTCCCCAAGGGGATTAAGAGGAAAGGGCGTGCGACAGAATCGAGGTGGCTGTTTCCAGTCACTGGGGTCCGGGGCCACTTTGCACGCAGCGATAGGCAGCCAGCGTGCGTCCCCGACGCCCGGCCCGCCTTCACTTTGACGCGGCCTGTCGCCCCGAGCCCTGTACCTTCTTCATCATCTCCCGGCCAGCACAGCCACGTCCCCGGCCTCAACCACACTCCAGCAAATGAAACTGCAGCCTGGGGCGGTGGCGGGGGTGGGGTCAGAACCCTGAGGGCCTTCCTTTCCCACAGACTTCGGCAATAGTAACTTTTTTGGTAGACGGTAGTTTTGAAATGTGTTTTAGGGATTTTCACAGTGTAGCCTGGGGGTGGGGGGCATCAGGCCTCCTGCTTTTCCCGTGATGTCTGTAGGGTAGGCAGGGTGTGAGCTCAGTGCGTGGAGGGAGCTCTGAGAATCGTCGTCCTCCCGATCGGTGGCTTTTCTGGGCAGTTTGTCCCTGCCTTAATGGCACCAAGTGGCCATTCTCCACCCTGGACTACAAAATGAGCAGCCTTCCCCCGGGGGAGGGGGAGGGGTGGCCAGGAACGTCCTGAAGATGTTTAAGCCAGAATCCTAAAGTATCTGGTGTCCTCTTCCCCGGTGTTTAGGGTGCAGGGAGGGGGAGATGAGACATAGACTTTACACCGTGACTGTTTCTTGCCATTGTCCCCGCCCCCCCCACCCCCCCCAGAGCTGGCTGTGCCAGGTCGTCAGAGGGCCGCACCGAGGGGAGGACTTTCCATGGCTTCGCGGGACGCGACTGGGTACACGTTCCTTGGGAAAGTCCTGTTCCCAAGACAAAGTACGGTCACACTTGATAGCGAAGAGAAGCCATTTAAAAAGAGCACATAAAGGACATGGGGAAGTCTTTGACAAGACGCCAGTGATCCCCACATCAAGTAGCAAAGACTCCCAGACTCCTAGTTTTTTTTTGCAGAGGATTTGCATCAGGAAAAACAGAGCCGGCTGAACTGAACTGGGTGCAGGCTTTGAAGCCAACTCAGTTTATCGCCGATTTCTTCCTCGAGGTGAATGGCAGGATAACAGGCGGTGACTGGCTTGGAGCCATCACTCCTGGTGTTTTATAGATGCAGGTAGAGTTAAAAAAAAAATGAACAGATTGATCTGCAGTGAAGGAGGGGTGTCAGAAGTAGGAATCTGAAATACGATCGTAGAGACCTAACTTGAGAAAGATACGGTGAGAGGATCAAAGGGTTTTTTTTTTTTTTTTTTCCGATTTATAAATTTAGTTTATTGGATTTGGCCTCAGAAACGGGTTTCTCTTTTTCAGTTTTCAGCTCAGTTCTCAAGGCAGAGTGGAGTTCATTTCGTGGGCTAATTCAGGGAGCATTGTAGGACGCGCCGGGCAAGCCACACGAAGACGATTCTGGAATTCGTGAAGCGGGAAGAGAACCAAGTCTCCAGGGGAGCGTCGCACGTCTGGTGGGGCAGGTGCCAGGACAGGGTGAGGCTGTGACAGTCCGGAGCACGGAGAGCATTCCCGGTATGTGTGCGCGAGGGCTGGGGCTGGAGTTTCCCCAAGGCGGAGGGGCCGAATATCGCTTCATGTGGGAGTTGGTACTGTAATTCAAGACGTGGTCATGGGACCTTTGTCCTCATGCCAGCCTAGAACTCAGGGAGCCCCAGTATACACGGAGCGCGGGCGCCTGGCCCTGCCCTCAAGGTTACGACGATGGGGTGTGTCTGCGGAGGGAATGACAGCTGCTTAAGGACTGGCTTTCTAGGTTGAGGAGGGTGGCTGGACGTTGCTTCTTTTTCCTCTAAGCCAGCGGGTCCCCAGAGAGAACACAGATCCACAGAGTGGGGCTGTGAACGTAGGACGAGCTTAATGCCACCCCCGTCTTCCCCGGCCCTGGTGGGGAAGAAGGGGCTCCTGGTGGTGTCCCCCAGTCCAGGGGACCCCCAGGAAACCAGCTCTTTCTCATCGAGCCAGGGAACGGGGAATACTCTTGTCACTGGATCTTGGTGGGTGTCAGACAAGTAGCAGTCACCGAACGAGCCACCGAGCCTCCGCTTTTACAGAATAAATGGGTGTTGTCCTTGCCGTATTGAGAAGGGCCAGGTGCTGTGGTGCTGGGTGGCCCAGCCACAGGGGGGCACCTGTTCTTTGTGGATACCTAACTGAACCCAATTTACGGTTTACGTATTTCTGTTTCAAATAAAGCTTTGAGGACTAAATTTGAAGTAATACATCGGAATCATCCAGCTTTATACTGAAGATCTATGGATACCAGTGACTAAGGTGAGCTGACGAGAAAGAAAGGCTTCTTATAGGTGGCCCTCCCCTGGGGGGGCACAAGGGCCCGGGCGGGGGGCACCCTCCGGGGATGTGTTACCAAGATCCAAGGCGATCTTGTGGAAGGAAGAGCCGGAAGAGATAGACAGAGGTGTGGGGAGCGGCGTGAGGCGGACGGCGGGCCTTTGGCAATTTGGCTGAAGTTTGGGCTGTGCTGAGAACGTGGTAAGAAAGACAGGGACCCGGGAAAGCTACTGGGCGGCTACAGAGCATTTGAGACCCCGACAAAGGGGTCTGGATGTCATTCCCGAGGCCTTTGGGGACGGGCGCGGAATGAGGGTAGTTCTAGAACAGCAACCAGGGCAGGGAAGCTGGAGGCAGCCGGCCACGGGCGTCCCACCCATGCGCGACGTAAGAATGACGAGTCGCCAAGACGGGGACTGTTCGTTTGGGGGAAAAGTGAGTCAAAGGGAGACTCCCGAGTCCCTGGCCTGGGCGACCAGAAGTTGGGTGTGTGTCATGCATGGAAAGAAGGAAAACGCAAGAAAAGCAGAAAAGCTTGGCATGCGGGGAGTCTGAGACACTGGCGAGGCATCGGGGTGACGGTGCTTGGCAGGTCAGGCGCAAGTCAGGACCAGGGAGAGGAAGGCCTGGGAATGTGAATTCAGGAGGCATCTGTGTAAAGCGGTAGATGGAGGTCAGTGACTGGCTGGCCTGGCGACCACCTGAGCCAAAGAGTGTCATCGGCGATCTGAGGCACCCTGCCAGGCCTTGTGCGCTGACTCAGCTCTGAGAGAGACCCGATTATCCTCGTCGGAGGCCCGGGGCTGTGCTGGCCCTGAAGATCAGGTCTGTACGACTCCAGGAACCCTCATGTTCCACATCCAGCCTTCTACAAACTAGAAATCATTTTATTTTTAAAAAATGTTTACTTATTTATTTTGAGAGAGAGAGCACGAGCGAGAGAGGGGCAGAGAAGAGAGAGAGAGAGAGAGACAGAGAATCCCAAGCAGGCTCCACACTGTCAACGCAGCTCCCGACACGGGGCTCGATCCCACCAACCGTGAGGTCATGATCGGAGCCGAAATCAAGAGTCGAACACTTAACCGGCTGAGCCTCCCGCACGCCCCTAGAAATAATTTTAAAACCAAAATATAGGAATGACAAAGGAAAACCAAAATAGTGGGCATGTGGCTAGCGGCATTCATTAAATCACCCGAATCTCGATTTTCTCTTATGAAAATGGTAACAGATGAGAGGCCGTGAATGAGCCATGTAACAGGTAGCCGTGCTCAGCAAATGTCTGTATTCTCTCTCCTTTTTCACCTTTTCTGCTAGCGGCGGGGGAGGGGGGGCGGTCAGGGTCCAAGTATTTATCCCTTATTCCAAGGGCACCCGCCCTTCGGGCCCTTTGTGGGTTAATGGGAGGTGATGGGTATGAAGAAACATAATGAGGGGGCCCCCCCCCCCCCCCCGCCCCAGAGAGGCCGGTGTCCTAATCCCCAGGGTCTGTGACTGTGATGAGGTAAGTGGCAAAGAGGGGTTAAGGTTGCAGGCGGAAGTAAGCTGACCTTCGTGGAATCCGACGACCTTACGACAGGGAGATTATCCTGCGTCATCCGGGTGGGCCCAAAGCAGTCACGGGAGTCCACGGAAAGGAAGTGCAAGGAGAGACCCAGAGGGATGGCCGTGCGAGGAGGACGCAGCCCGGCATTGCTGGAAGAAGGAGGGAGAGTAAAGAACGTGGGGGCCCCTAGACGCTGGGAAAGGGAAGCAAACCGATTCTCCCCTGGAGCCTGCAGGAGGGGCACGGCCTCGCCAAGTTCACGTGAGCCCGGCGAGACCCAGTTTGGACTTCTGACCTGCAAAAAGGAACGCATTTGCAGGGGAACACATCTGCGTTGCTATAAATGTAGCATCGAAGGTAATTTGCTATATAGCAGTGCTAGGAAACTCTGACAAACGCATGCTGGAAGGGACCATGCGAACGGAGCTGCCCGGAGCGGCCGACGCGCCCCGTGTGGACGCGCAGGAAGGGATAACCGCGCTGGGCGAGGCTGTGCTTACCTGCTCTGCCCTCCCCGGCTGTGCCTGTCAGTGCGGTGGTGTTCTGATGGTTCCTAGGATCTTCTTGACCACTGACCCCTGAAGGCAGAGCGCGGGTGAAACTCTCCCCCAGAATAACTGCGCACAGCACCTGCAGGGGTAAGCTAGGTGTGCCGGTCCTCGCGGAGTCTCCTATCCGCACGGGTGGGTCTGGAGCTCAGAGCTTTCTTAGGGACTGGCCGGCAGGTGCCGCGGCCTCACCCAGAGCCCTCTGTTTCTCATCTCTCGGAAGCAGCCTTGTTCCGCTTCAGTCTCTCACCCCTTCCACACGCTGCCCCCCCTTCCCGTGGGCCACCCACCCTGTTTCTGAACGGTGCGCCCTGGTCCCTCGGCTTCTAGACTCGGCTTTCGGGCTTTTTGCCTGCAGAAGTTCCAACTTTATCTCACTTACAAAGTCTTTACTAGCTATATATATATATATGTATATTTTATACATATGTGTTTTATAAACGTAGCTCTTCAGTTTCTGATATGCTACTTCTAGTTCTGTGCACGCCTGAAATTTTGAGGATGTGGGGATGTTTTTCTCTCTCTGCAAAATACTGGCCCCGAGTGGCCCGGGAGAGGCCCCCCCCCTGACCTGTGTACCCCTCTGCCAGAGGTAGCAGCAGGGACCAAGGGACTTGCGAGCTTAAGACCTGCCTAAACCCTCGTCCTGGCCCGGGACCAACCTCCCAAGTTGTCCGCATGAGCCGTCCGAGCTGGCTCCGTCCACTGGGCTTCCGCCGTGTGGCTGATAGCTCGGTAACCAGTACGAGCATCCTACAAAAGGACCTGCTTCGGCTTCTGCAGAACATTGACTTCTAAGGCCTCTTCCGGTTCGAAATGCCTCATTTCTTGGACAGCCATCCTGCCCCCTGCCTTCTAACGGAGAGGATGACGCTGGACCGTAACGCCAAGGTGAGGAAGGGGCTTTAAACCTTCCGAGGCCTTGGACGCAGCACCTGCCTCCTTGGGGATCAAGCTCGCTCCTGAGAATTGTTTAGACTGTCCCGTTGTGAAAAGTCAGTGCTTCCCCATCGCCAGATCCCCAGCAATGAAATTTTCCCCAACAAAACCGTAACACCTCCTGCTCCCCCAAAGCCCAAATGGTTTTATTTAAAAAAAAAAAAAAAAAAGACATAAAGAGCAGAAGGAAGTGAAGAAATTTAATCAGATGTCAGAGGAATGAAGACTTTTCATTATATACGGTTTTAATAACAAACATGATATGTTAGAATATCAGTCTTAAAGGTGTCGAGCCAAAAGCCCTGAAGAGTTTTCCATTTGCTTGCCTGTCTTTAAAAAAAAAAAAAAAAAAAAAGTTATTGTGTTTGTATCAGTATTAGATGGTTTTGGTTTAAATTGATGTTCATGCTAAAGATGCTGCATTTTGGGGCGCCCGGGTGGCTCAGTCAGTTAAGCGCCCGACTTCAGCTCAGGTCACGATCTCGCGGTCCGTGGGTTCGAGCCCCGCATTGGGCTCTGTGCTGACGGCTCGGAGCCTGGAGCCTGCTTCGGACTCTGTGTCTCCCTCTCTCTCTGCTCTCTCCTGCTCACACTCTCTCCCTCTCTCAAAAATAAATAAGCGTTAAAAAAAAGTGAAGATGCTGTATTCCTTCCTCCAGCCCTTTCACTCGTGGCCCTGTATCCATGTGCTTCTTGGATGTACAGGTGCCTGCCCGCTGGCGTTGGTGATGCGAATCTGGGCTGCAATTCTGCGTCGCGGCTAAGGTCAGTTTATTGTCCCTCAGGAATAGAGTCCCTTCCCTTCCTCTCCTGTTCAGCATGAAAGGCACCCTCCCTGCGCTGCTGGGCTGGGGACAGGGGTCCGGTTCATTTCTGCCTGTCTTATCCCACGGTGGTAGCTTCTCATCGTCGAGGCACCACATGGGGTGGGCAGGGGTTCCGGCAGACTCCTCATGGTGGGCGACCCTTCGCATTCATTTCTGCCCCTTGGCCTCTGGCCCAGAAGGCGGTGAAATAAATAGTTCAGCTTCCCCGCAGGAGCAGGTGGCCAGTGAGGCTGGCTCACCTCACTGGATCCTTGTCCTCTTCTCAGTTTGGGGCTGTTACTTATCGGGTGAATCCTGGGGAAGCGTTTGGAGGGGGGCTGGGGCATTATTCGAAGCAGAAAGAAGGAAGGGTATTCCACGTAATAATGGCTGTTGTGGGTGGAACTGTGTCTCCCCAAATGTGTCACAGTCCTACCCCACGGTACCTGTGAACGTGACCCGGTTTGGAAGGAGGGTCTTTGCAGATCATCAGGTGAAAAGGTAAGTTAAGGTCGTCAGGGTGGGTCCTGATCAGATATGGCCACACCCTTGTAATAAGGGGAAACGTGGGCACAGAGGGGCACATGGGTAGAGGAGGAGCATGTGACACAAGCTCACTACCCACAAGCCGAGGGATGGCTGGGAGAGAGGAACAGAACGGCTTCCGCCGTGCCGTTCCTGCGGACCCCTTGGTCTTGGACTTGTGGTCTCCAGAAAGGAGAAAGACGGTCAGTGTCACGTGTTTGAGCCACCCAGTTCGTCGCGCTCTGCGCTGGCAGCCCCAGGACACTTGTACGGTCTTGAGATTGAGATGCAAAGGGTCAGTAGAAATATTCTAAGCAAATAAGGAGGAAAAACACCTGGTCAAGGGAGGCCTCTCGGGCCAAGCTTGGGAGGTGGGAGTGAGTCCAAAGCAGGACAGCCCAAGGAGCTTTGAGATGGGACTGATAGGAGCTGGGAAGGGGAGACTGAAGACCAGGGCCCTCATGTGGAGGCTAAGTTTTGGCCCTACAGGAGGAAAGGACAAGGGCCTGAACTAAGGCAGGGGTGGTGGGGTAAGCGGGTGCAAATATAATCTAGAGAAGAATAGGAAAGAGGTTACCAGGTATCTGGCTTGGGATTTTGCAGGAAGCGTGGCACCATTCAGAAAAAAAAAGGGGGGGGGGACAAGCTTTAGGGGAACAGGGCTGATGCTGAGTTCTGTGTGCACATGTTGAATTCCAGGTGCCTTTGGACATTGGAAAGAAATAGTCACAGTTAGAGGTCTGGAATTCAGGGACAGATCTGGGTTGAAAATAGAGTCATCGCTCGAAGGGGGTAATTAAAGTCAGGAATGTGCCTCTGCCACCCGAAGAAAGTAGGGTGGAAACAGACGAGAGCCGAGGATATAATCTAGGGAAAGAACAAAACTTAGGTGATGGATAGAGGAAAGGGAGCCAAGCGAAGGACCCCAAGGAGGGGCCAGCAGGGAGGAAGAAGGAGGCCAGGAGAGAACCCTGGATGGAAACGTAGGAGAGAGCGCTGGCCAACGGGAGCAAATGCAACGGAAAAGCCCAACAGGCACAAGACCCAGAGTACGATCGGGTTGGGCAACTCGGAGGTTGCTGGTGGCTGGAAGGAGGGCGTCTTCGGAATGGAGTGTAGGACACGACCAGGTCTGGGGTGGTTGGGGGACAGCGTGGGAAAGGAGAACACGGAGCCATCTTAAGGAGACTGCCCATCAAGGAACTTGGCCACGAAGGAAGAGAAGGAAGTCAGATGGTAGCTGGAAGGGGCACAGGAGGAAGCCCACCCATAGAAGGAGAAGGTGAGGTCAGTGCCCAGGGAGAGGCAGAATCCCAAAGTGTGGAGAAAGTGCGGTTGCCACACTCCAACTGGTCCACCTCACTGGTGTGAGTGCAAACGTTTCCTCCACCAGCCCTGTATCATCAACCTTATTTGGTCACACAAGGTTAGGTCTCTGTCATAGGAAGTTTGTAGACAGGGTCAGTGAAAGGCACCTTGGTGAGTGGGTTTTGTGGAATGAGGGCTGACCCTGCAAAACAAAGATTTTCAAATTTGAAGCTGAGCTTTAAAAAAGTTGTCTTCCCACGAATTATTCAAATACCGAACTGTGTGTTTCAGAATTTGATAGCATTAAACCTTGCAGAGAGAGGGCTATTTTGTCTTAACCTTCCGCCGGCCCCTGCATTTTGGTTTCCAACAGAAGAGGGAACCAAGCCTGTGCCGAAGGCCTGAAATTTGCTACGTGCCATACTAAGGGCATTGACATGGGTTGTGTCATCTGATCGTCAAACTATGTTTGCAATAGAGAGAGCTTCATCCCATTTTTTTTTTTCACATGAGGAAGTGCTAATGACTTGAGGGAGTTTGGATTCAAACTCAGCTCAGTCTCCATCCATTCTCCACCACCACCCCCTCAACCTTGTTCAGCGGCTTGGAAGCCAAGACCCATGCAAGGTGTCTAAGAAAGGACACATCAGCGATGCAAAAATATTTCTTGTGCATGAAGAGCAATCTGTTGCAGCATAACCTGACTTCCTTTGAAATAGAGGAGGTTCCTGGCAATTTTTGTGTTTGAGGAGCAAACTATGCGGCTCCCATTGCAAATCCTGCAGAAATTCAGATGTAGGAGAGATCTCCGTGGGCTACTCTAGTCAAAATGACTTCCTGAGAAAAATGAAGCTGGAACTTGGCTTTGGAGGAGGACAGAGTTTGGGAAGGTAATAGGCCACTTTATACCAAAGAACAGTATATGCCAATTCAAAGATGGGGGTTAGTAAAAGGTTTCTACAAGACGCTTAGGACACTGACAGGACATCAGTGAAGGTTAAACCATGACGTGGGTTTGGTCTGTTAAGGCAATCAAGCTTAGCTAGCCCCAATATGGTAGACAAGTGGGTGCTCATGCAAAATTTGAGCAGGGGGTACTTTCATTCCTTCCTTCCCTCCATCCAACCATTCATCCACGCACCCACCCACCCATCCATCCATTCATCCACCCATCCGTCCACTCACCCATTCATCTGTCCAACCCATAAGCACTCAAATGAGGATTGCTTATGAGCCTGTCTATTTGGAAGGTAGAGATAAAAACACACGTGGCTGAAGTTCTCAGAAGAACATGAGCAAGGCAACTGGAAGGGCAAGATTCTACAGAGAAAGGAAACAATTTCTTATTCGTCTGTTGAACTTCACCATTCACCCTTTATGGTCTATCTCCTCCCGCAGCTGATTCGTCAATGAGAATTACTTTTGAAGATGTCCCATGTCCTTAGCTGGGCTATGAACTCAGAGAAGGCAGAAAATGGATCTTGTTCATCTTGTAAATGCGAACAATTTGCAAATCCCTATGTCTGATAACTAAACTTTGAAGATCTGTTATGCATCAAGAATGATGTCACTTGCCAGGGGCACATAGTTTTTTATGGAACGGAATTGATATAAAGAGAGGGAGCTCGATGTCTTGAAGGTCCATTCCTACTGTAGCATGCATAGCTTTATGGGTCACTGTTGGGCAAGGGAGAGAGAAACCTTCTAGGCTTGGAGCGGGCACTGAGGAGGCCCAGCAGCCCTGGGGAGCTAGATGATACTCGGAAGTGTGTGTTGACTGTTCGGGGTGAGCGTGGGCAGCAGCAGCAAGACTAAAATGGGGAGAGGAGCCCCCGGGCCACACTGGGAGGCACCAACACCCAGGTCTGTTGGGTGCATGCACCGTTTCGCCTTCTTACCGCGCTGCAGTCCCTTGCTCTGTGGATGTGTCCTGCACACGGCCCTTTGCATGCGGGGAACCCGCTGGGGTGGGTTGCGTCAGTCCTCGCAAGGCTGCGATCCCTTGATTTCTTGCACCGCTCTCTTGGTGTCGAAAGCACCAGCGAACGGTATTCCCTAAGATGCTTAGTCTCTGAATTTATTCTTAGCTCGCACACCAATAAATTCTTGCTTAATGACTGAAAAATAGCAGGAACAACTCGGCAGAGATAGAGGAAGTAAGACCGGACAGAAGAGCATCTCTCTGGGGCATCTTTCTCATGGTGCAATGCCTTACCTCCATTATTTTATTCATTTTAGGTTAGCTATTGAAATAGGAATGGAAAGAACCAGATTTCCCAGTCACTAGCCGTCTGTCGCAGTCGTAAATTCTGAAATCAACATCATGGGATTGAAATCTGCTGGGATGGATCAGAAACACTTCAAGAAATTAATGTGACCCAGAATATTACGTTTTGTATTTGCATGAGCCAACGTTATTTTATTTTATTTTATTTTATTTTATTTTATTTTATTTTATTTTATT
>NW_024412416.1:2455732-2756327 GCF_014898765.1 Herpailurus yagouaroundi | reverse complement strand
TTATTTTATTTTATTATTTTATTTTATTATTTTATTTTATTTTATTATTTTATTTTATTATTTTACTTTATTTTATTATTTTACTTTATTATTTTATTTTATTATTTTATTTTACTTTATTATTTTATTTGGAAAAACAGGCATGTTGAATGGGAGCGTGCATGTCTCTCTACTTGAATGCCAGACCAGTTTCATGTATTATTCTTAAATGTTGCTAATCCTGTAGATATTTCACATCAGCAGATTACATAAATGCACCTCTGCTGAATGACTATATTAACTCAGGTTTCATTATAAAGCCCCTTTATCTGACAATTGCACCTGTCACAGAGTGTCCTCAATTTGCTTAATTGAAAATATTTTTCTGAGGTCATTTGTTTTTCTTTCTAGGGCTAAAGGTTCTGCACAATTTTCCTTTTTACTCACATCTGCAGAGGTTCTCAGAATGCCTGAGAATGAACACTACATGCTCTGTTTTAGAGTCTTAGGTGATTTTCCCCATGGGGCGTATACATTTACTTCTTAAGGTCTTGTAATTCACTTGAAAATGTACATTTACTCACACTAATAAAATTTTCTTCCAGCTATATATTTTCCTGCATTACATCATCTCATTAAGCACTAGAATCCCTCAAGCCTGGATTTCCCCCAAAGATTGTGAGAAATTTGTGACTGGCTCCATGAAATGAGCTCTTATTCTGTGATGGTCTAAAAATAGTTGTACCAAACTGCAAAAACATATTGCAAGTGACTCAGACTAATGCTTTTCTTCTGTGTTCAGGAGCTATTAGGTGATGGGATGGGAAGAAACCTGAGATCATCTGGGCAAGACTTTTAGTTTGCAGATAAGAAAACAGAGTTTCTGAGACGTAAAGTGATTTGCTCATGGTCCTTGAGCCCTGGAATACTCGTCTCTGGATTCCCTACTGTGAAGAGAAAATGTCCAATTTGCATGCTTGGAAAACAGGAGAGTGGGACATCTGGAATCCTACAGACTTGGATTAAAATCTCAACTTGAGGGGCACATGGGTGGCTCAGTCAGTGGAGCGCCTGCTTCTTGATTTCGGCTCAGGTCCTGATCTCACGGTCTGTAGATTTGAGCCCCACGTCTGGCTCTGTGCTGATAGCTTAGAGCCTGGAGTCTGCTTCAGATTCTGTGTCTCCCCCTGTCTCTGGCCCTCGCCTGCTCATGCTCTCTCTCTCAAAAACAAACCTTGAAAAACATTTTTAAGAATCTAAAATCTTAACTTGATTATTTAGGATCTTTGTTGGTCTTGGGAAATCTCAGTATGTCTCAGTTTACTCATTTCTAAAATGGGTGTATGAGTAGCAGACTCCTCATTGTCATTGCCATGACAAGTAAGTGACGTATATCCATGCAAAGAGACCGACACAATGTCTGGCAGGTAGTAACTGTCCAACAACTGATAGGTAAAATTCCTATTATTTCTATGAGTATAGAATAAAGATTGACTATTTATACTGATAGAATGAAGTGATATGAAAAAAGTGATTGATTTCCATAAATATTCGCTTGAGGGAGAGAATACTGGGTGTGTGGGGGAGACTGAACAACTTCTTGCTGTCATCCTGCTGTTCTGAATTGACGGTAGATGCTCGGAAGTTGAGTCCCGTCCAAAATATCTGCTCCTGCAATTAGGGGAAGGTGCCACTAGGTGGCAGTGGTTTCTCAGTCATGGTTCTGTGATTTTGGTCACCAAATGGATGATTACAGGAGAGATTTTTTTTTTTTAAAGTTTATTAATTTATTTTGGGTGGGGGGGGAGGAAGAGCAGAGAGGGGGAGATAGAGAGAATCCCAAGCAGGCTCTGCACTGCCAGCCTAGAGCCCATAGCATGGCTCGAACTCATGAACTGTGAAATCACGACCTGAGCCAAAATCTGAACCAAAATCAAGAGTCGGTCGCCCAACCAACTGAGCCACCCAGGTGTCTCAAGGAGAGATCATTTGAACATTTTCCTATCTGTGTCCATTTTGAAGTAGACCTCCGGATCACCACCACATATCAAAATAGTGTAATCGACAGGACATTGAAGTCAGATATACTCAGGTGTGAAATCATGGACATCATTTGACCACTTCCTGGATCAATTTGGGCAAGCCCTTCTGGTGTAACCAGTACCCAGATCAAGAAATAGAACATTACCAGCATCCCAGGTGCCTTCTTTGTGACTTCATCAAGATATTTTACCCCTTGGGGCGCCTGGGTGTCTCAGTTGGTTGAGCGTCCGACTTTGGCTCAGGTCATAATCTCACAGCTCGTGAGTTCAAGCCCTGAGTCGGGCTCTGTGCTGACAGCTCAGAGCCTGAAGCCTACCTCTGCTTCTGTGTCTCCCTCTCTCTGCCCCTAACCCACTCGCATTCTGTCTCTGTCTCTCTCAAAAATAAGTAAACATTAAAAAAAAATTAAAAAAAGATATTTTACCCCTCAAGGTAAACACCATTCTGACTTCTCTCCTCATCATACATTAGTTCTGCCTGTGTTTGAACTTATTATAAATGGAATCCTATAGTATACTCTCTTGTGTTCCTGTTCAAGACTGTTATCTGGGGTGGACTGTTTTCTCTGTTTTAAAATTGATATATAAGTGTTCTTTATATATGCTGGGTAAAAACCCTCTTCTCCCACTCATTGGCTTGACTGTCACTCTTTAACAGTGTCTTTTGATAAATAGAAATTCTTAATTTAATCAAGTTCAATTAGTCATTCTTTCTCTTTGTTTTTTGTTTTTGTTTTTGTTTTTTTTTTTTTGGTGGGAGGAGTGGGGTGTTTTTAAAGAAAGATTAGCCTACCACAAAGTCCTGCAGACCGTATGTTCTTCCATGTTACCGTCTAGAAGCTTTACTGTTTTAGCTGTTACATTTGGGTCTATGATCCCTGTGGAATTGATATTTGTGTAGGGTTAAGAATTCAGATATTGTTATTTTTCTGGATATTGTATTGATTGACCCAGCACCATTTATTGAAAAAAAAAAAAAAAAAGACAACCATCTTTTCTTTAATGTGCCCCAAGATTGTCTTTGTCATAACTCATGTGAACTTGCATATGTATTTCTGGACTCTCAATTCAGTTCCGTTAGTTGTTTTTTGTTTGTTTGTTTTGTTTTTGTTTTTGTTTGTTTGTTTAGCTTCGTGTCAGCACAACAGTCTTACTTATTGGAGCTTTATAATAAGTGATCCTGTCTGCAAGCGTAAATCACTTACACTTGTTTTTGAATGTTGGTGACCCTTTCATAGGTTCATGTCAATTTTAAAATCAGCTCATCAGCTTCTATATGAAGATCTGCAAGATGAACGGACATCCTTATAATAGCGAGTCTTCACGTCAGTGGATGCGGTGGATGCCTTCAGTGAGTTAGGTCTTCCTGAAATTCCTCTCAGTAACATTTTATTGTTTTCTGTACAAAGGGCTTTCACTTCTTATCTGTACATTATTTGGATGTTACATCATGTGTGCATAGTGATAATTATTTCCAAATGTTCCTCAATACTTTGAACTTCCGTTCAGTTTGTCTTGCTTTATTCACTTGTGTTAGTTAACTAGTTTCTCCAGTATAATGTTGGATATAGTGGTGGTGGTGGCATCTCTGTCACTCTCAAACTTAGGCACGTGCATTTCCATATTTCACCACTAATTAGATTTACTGTAGGGGCACCTGCGTGGCTTAGTCTGTTGAACATTCGACTTTGGTTCAGGTCGTGATCTCATGGTTTGTGAGTTCGAGCCCCGCATCATGCTCTCTGCTGTCAGCACAGAGCCCACTTTGGCTCCTTTGTCCCCACTCCCTCTCCCTCTGCCCCTCCCCTGCTCACACACACTCTCTCTCTCAAATATAAATAAACATTAAAAAAATTATGTTTACCGTGTATTTATTTTGGAGGTTCCTCTTACCATGTTCAAGAAGCTCCCTTTTATTCCCAATTTGTTAAAGTTTTTTTTTAATAGTGAATGGGTGATTCGTTTCCCAAATGTGTTTTTTGCATTTATTGGAGAAAAAGGGTTTCCTCCATATTTATGTTCATCTGATGGTTACGTTTTAAATGTTAAACCAAGTTGCATTTGTGAAATAAATCCGACTTGGTTGACCCTGATTAATTTTCTAACATATTACTGGATTTGATTTCCTACTATTTTGTTTTTGATTTTCTTGATTTATGTTCATGAGGGGGATTGGGCTAGACTTTTCTTTTTTTTTTTTTTAATTTTTTTTTCAATGTTTATTTATTTTTGGGACAGAGAGAGACAGAGCATGAACGGGGGAGGGGCAGAGAGAGAGGGAGACACAGAATCGGAAACAGGCTCCAGGCTCTGAGCCATCAGCCCAGAGCCTGACGCGGGGCTCGAACTCACGGACCGCGAGATCGTGACCTGGCTGAGATTGTGACCTGGCTGAAGTCGGACGCTTAACCGACTGCGCCACCCAGGCGCCCCTAGACTTTTCTTTTTGTATATATTTTTTAAGGCTTTGGAATCAAAGATTTGCTGGATTGAGAATAAAAGAGATGGAAAGTATTCTCGCTTTTTCTTATTCTCTGGAAAAGTTTGTGTAAAATAGAAGTTCTTTTAAAAATATTTGGAAGAATTCACTGTTGCAGCTGAGACTGGAGCTTTCTTTGTGGGAGGGTTTTAAATTATGGATTCAACTTCTTCCATAGATACGGGAATGTTCTAATTTTCCATTTCTTCTTAGTGCCAGCTTCGATAAGTTGTATTTTTTCCAAGAAGCTAAAGCTTTTCATTGATATCCATGGTTTTCCACAAGTATCATCCTTTATATCATCAAGGCCAATTGGCGATGTAACAGTTAAAAAAAACCAACATACGCCACAACTATCTTCATGATTTTTCTCCAAGTTGTTGCCCACCCTCTGCTGAATCTCCAGGTTTTTATGTTGTCCCTTCTCGATTTGAGGTAACTCATGACGTCACATTTTCTTGAACTGAATCATGTCACTAAAGTTAATCAGATTCTATTCAATGTCTGCAGGGAGTTTGCAACGTTCAACACCGCAACTGTAGTCCCACACATGTGTTGGCTGGTCGTGTTGGCCTTACTACGCTCTGAAGATTTGAGAACTTTTTACCACCTCCAGTTGTGTTACTTGGGCGCGTAGTACAACTAATGAACAGACTAGTCGAAGCAAAGACAGTATGAATAGTTGCAACCAAATTTGGGCAAGTACTTTGAGACTACGGCGTGTCTGAAAATGATTTCATGATGTCATCAACCTCAAGTTCAGGGCTGTTTAAAAGTTAAAAAGTATAACCTGTTGGGATGAGCACTGGGTGTTGTATGGAAACCAATTTGACAGTAAGTTTCTTGTTTAATTAAAAAAAAGTTAAAAAATGTATACAACAGAAGAAATATAACAGTTTTTTAAAACATGCTTGTGCTTATCAGTCTTTTTAATTTTCTCTCAGCAGAGCTTCGTTTTCTCTTATATTTAAAGGAGCTTTTATCCATTAGAAGAATGGAAAAATATAGGCCTCTGATTTTATGTTTTCCCAAGTGGTTGTCATAGATGCGGATGCCACTGTTCCACGTGTATAAGATACTTGTCTCCTTAAATTTGTTTTCCACTTGTTATTTTAATGGGGGTCTAGTTGCCCAAGGTATATGGAAAAGGAAAGAGCTGTTCATGCACATTTCCATACCGCCAGGAAGTTTCCGAATGGTCATTTCTTCTGACTGAGAGTTCCCATCACGATCTTACTCACCCCATATGCCCCTGGAGCCTAGAATTGAGTCTAACTCATGCTGCCACTGAAACTTTCTCTCATGTTCCCTATGGTTCATTGGAAACCCCTGTGGGGCAGGCGAGTAAGAATTGTTACCATCCACAACCACACAAGCTAGAAAATGGTCAAGCGAGACCATGACTAGAATCAAGCCTCCTGACCACGTATCTCCTGCCATCTCCCACGAAGCCCTCCTTGGTGGCCACGTCACTAGTCTGGGTTGGTTATTTCTTGTTCCTTTCTTCTCACAACACCTATGCAATAAAGCCTATGCTCTGTGGACAATTAATTCGGCGAACTTTTAGCAGGTAACTGAGGGCATGGAAAGGGGTTATTTGTACAGTTGGGCCGAGTCCAGTGATTTTCCAGAAGGCCAAGTTTCCTGTGCCATCCTTCATAAAACATTTGGAGCACAGTTGGTGAGTCAGGCCCTGTGATCAGCGCTGGGGACACAGAGAGCGATTACACACGCAGTTCCCGTAGTCCTATAGGAAGTTTTTACTTATCAGATCACTTACCTCATTTTCTGTGAATCGACCCAATTTCCCACCAGCGATGCTCTGGAGGGAACGGTCAAAAATAGGACAGTGCTCTTGCTTTCAGAGTGACTATGGTCTCGACCGATCATGCCGTTTGTGCCCCCAAATAAAAGCCCACCGTGATTGCGCTGGTCACGAGGCCATCCGCTGAGTGGGGCGGATGATCTATAACCTGGTGTTGACTTCCAAAGCTGGCTTCTCTGAGCCATTTGGGCATTTGCTTCCTTTAAGGCCAATGACTTGGGAAACTGATGGAGCGGAACAGCTGAGGTCATGTCTGAGGTAAGAGATCTAGGGGTGAACATGACCCCCGATCCCCGACTCAGTTGGGATTCTTTGTTTGGAGATAACGGAAAAACCAACTCAAACTGGCTTCAACGACAACAACCCATGGTTCTTGGCTCACCAGCAAAAGATTTCAAAGGTGGGATGATTTGAGAATGGGATTAATTCAGTCTCTTAAGTTTCTCAAGGGCCCGGCCCCTTTTCTTGTTTCTGCCCAGCTTTTTGTTGTGTCACGTTCGGCTTTGGGGTGACTTCTTCACGTTTAGCAACGTTGCGCTCACTGTCCCAGGCTTGATGTCGGTGGCCATAATGCTGAGGAGAAAAGCATCTCTTTCCTGGAATTTTTTGGCAAACTCCTCTCACATCTCACTGGGTCTGCTGAGTTTAGGCCAGTGGCTGAGGCTGGGGAAAGCCAGATGCTGGTTGATTTAGGCCACTTCCCTGAATTAACCCCGTGGCACATGGTATGCCTCTGGATTAGCCTAATCAGGATCCACCCGGGGCACTGAGGATGGGGTCAGCTTTCCTCAGAGCACAAGGGCTGTGTAAAGATGCCAAGAGCGTAGCCGGAATTGGGTGCTGTTAGGGTGCAGCAGAGGTGAGTGGATCCTGGGTAGCTGATCATCAAAAGCCTCTGGCAATGACGCGCACAAAACAGATTAGAGTCCAGTGGGGAGATAAAATAAATGACCCGTAATCATTGCTGTGAGGAACACTCCAGAAATTGGTAGACCACTTTGTACATGTTTAAAAAATGTTTATTTATTTTTGAGAGAGGAAGATCGTGAGCGGGGGAAGGGCAGAGAGAGAGGGAGACACAGAATCCGAAGCGGGCTCCAGGCTCCGAGCCGTCGGCCCAGAGCCCGACGCGGGGCTCGAACCCACGGACCGCGAGATCGTGACCAGAGCCGAAGTCGGACGCTTAACCGACTGAGCCACCCGGGTGCCGCGACATCGCAGGAATCAGTAAACTCTCCGATTTTATTTTATTTATTTATTTATTTTTTAAACGTTTATTTATTTTTGGGACAGAGAGAGACAGAGCATGAACGGGGGAGGGGCAGAGAGAGAGGGAGACACAGAATCCGAAGCAGGCTCCAGGCTCCGAGCCATCAGCCCAGAGCCTGACGCGGGGCTCGAACTCACGGACCGCGAGATCGTGACCTGGCTGAAGTCGGACGCTTAACCGACTGCGCCACCCAGGCGCCCCAACTCTCCGATTTTAAATTCCGTTGCGTTTCTGTTTCTGTTTGCAATGGACACGTGTCCATCCCTTGGTTGTGTCACCGCCTCGTGTCTTGTACCCACGTGCACGTGTCCACATTCCGTGTGTAAACACACAGGTATGCACACACATACGCACCCGTCCTCTCCGTCTTGTTCCTACCAAAGGGACACATTTCACTCCCAGCACTAGCAATCGTGCTGAGTGACTTCAGGGAAGATGGCAGGCTGGGGCTGTGGCCTGACGTACTTGAGTTACCGTGTGGGTTTGTGGGTTTTGACAGTTTGAAACTGGACACTCTTCACTTACCCTCCCCCACCTGCCCTCTGACACAATGGTCGAAATACAGAAGGGGATTCAGATTTCCACCAAAGTTGGAAACCAGAAATATCATTTAATGGCTTACTGGGAGCCAGGAGAAAACGTCTGCCTCGCAGCACTCAGAGGAAGCCCCAAGGAACAGAGTAAGGCCACGTAGGGGAAAAGAGGTCATGGGAAATTCTTGGTCCATCGTGGCCCCTCTCTCTCTGCAGCTCCCTACTGGGCTACTATCCTAATGTGTGAACGGGGAAATGTGACTTCGGCGCAGAGTGGAGACAGAAGGCTCTGTTCTCCGTTCGGTGTCTTTGACGAGGAAAGAAGGATGTGTCACTTCAGACGAGAAACTGGCCAGGCGGCCCCTTCCTTAGGCTGGGTAAATTGCAGATCACGGGAGAGTTTGGCCGGGTGTGGGCAGTGATGTGAAGTTCCACATCGGGCAGAGAGGTGGGGAGTGGGGGGACCAAAGCAAAAACCACCCGCACTTTTTATGAACAAGTATCAAGCCCGAGATCTCTCCCTGATCAAAGGGTTGAACGAGGAAGAGAGAGAACACGGGACTCGAGAGGCCGAGGAACAGGGCACTTCGGAAAAAAATTTATTATGGGAAAGAGCAGAAACCTTGTAGGAAATATCTGACTTGAGCTCAATAAACTTCAGGAAGCCAAGGATGAGACGAGAGCGCAATAAGCTTTCATGAAAAGGGAGATCGTTGTGATAAGGAAAGCTTTTAAAACACCAACATTTAATTACTTTTTAAAACGTGGTTGATAACTGATCTGGATGCAAAAACCAACAACAAAAAAATGCAGAGAATAGTACATTCCTTTTCAATTTATGTGGTTCCCAGGGCTGAGCCCACATCCTGCACCCCTCCCGCCTCTGGACAGATGTGAAATTTGTTTTTTTTTTTTAAATGTCTATTTAGCCTTTCTTAGCAAGAAAGAAAATTATAAATTAAGTTCTTTCTTCACTGTTTTGGCTCTTCAAAGAGACCTACCGTCAATGAATGCCAAATGTGCTATTAAGACTTCTCCAAATGTTAATAGATCTTCTTTGAAAATTGTTGGCCTGTGTTGCCGATTAAACGTGGAGCTCAAGCTTGGTGGAGTTACAGGTGTGCACAGGGGTTGGGGTCACAGCTTGAGGACGTTTAGAAGGACCCTCACGAACAGCATAAATGATTTTTGCATTAAAAATGAAATCGCTGAATCCAAACCGACAGTGGAAGTACTAAAGAAGCAAGCTGACACGGCAGAAAATTTGATGGGAAATGCAGAGCCGTGTTTTTCGAACTGAACACGTTATAGGCCCACGGGAGCGTCCCAGAGGCCGGCGTAAAGGGGTGAACGGGTTTGAGGGATCGGGGCCCAGGGCCCCGGAGGCTCCCGCCAACCAGAGCAGCGAATTTGGGTCCTCTTTTTCCTTTAAAATAATTCTGTATGATGTGGGCCCTTGAGGTTCTGTCTGAAATTGTTTTCCATGGCTAGAACCATTTGGAAAGGGATGAATCAAATCGGGGAAAGCTCTCAGAATCTGGAAAAGAGGTACAAGGAAATCCAGGTGGCAGCAAAGGGGACACAGAGCACAAAGTTGAGCGGGAGCCGTGGGTGAGGAAGGGGACACCCGCGGGTGGGACCCACGGGAGAACCCGGCCCGAGGAAGGGAAGGCGGCGATAAGGAACACAAGGAAGAAGACGTCTGAGGCTGAGCAAGGAGGTGTCAGGGACAATTAAAAAGAAGAAAGACGCGGAAAGATGATCAGCACATCACCTGTTGTGGTGGCTTCCCATATTCCTACAGTCACCTGGGTAGGGAGTAAGGACACAAACAGAAGTTTATTTTATGTGTATTCAGGCTTGTAGGCTTCTGCGAATTAGCGTTTTGAAAGAAAAACATGTTGGCCTCCGAATTTCGTGTTAGCAAAAGTTTTCACGGATGAAGGGCATCCACGAGACCTTACGTGTTCTCTTTTTGGGGGGGCAGGGGAGGGAGACTGGAAGGTGCCATAAGGCGAAGTGAGTCTATGGTCTCTTTGAGGAACATTGCTACCCAAAGCAGTTATGTCGGCCAAGAAATGAATCAAAAGGAGTAAAAGTGGGGTTGTGTCTGCACGAAAGCAGGGGCTTGGAGAATGAAGTCAGTTGGGTGGGGTCGTGTTCGCTTTACATACGCTTTGCAAACTCCGTGCATGAAGACAGAACAAATACAAAATAAAAACTGTAACTTAACTGTAACGTGTTTCCGAAAATCCCAATATAATTTAACAAAACCGGGAAGAAGGGAGGCGAGACTGACGAAGAACGAAAGCGTGAACTAGATGTGAGATCTCACACAGGAGTCGGACAGAGAGATTTTTATTTTTGGTTTCGATCATTAGAGAAATATATCTTCCAGGTGATTTCATAAGACTCCAGGGTAATCACTAGCGTTTTAAAAATGTTTTAAAATTAAAAAAAAAAAGTTTTGAAAATGACCGATTTTCATTTCACCGCAGAAGACCAAATAAATGAAACAGGATGCGAAACTATAAGAAAACACACACACACACACACACCAATTAAAATTCTCTCAGACCCCCAAAGCATGACATCAATAAAATCAAACATATTGTCCATGATGGTACACATAAGTACCTTGAGATATTCAAGCAGAAAACTAATCTTCACTTGGGATGAAAAAAAATTAGCCAACAAAATCTTATTATATGTTATTCATAAAAGACTATCTAAGAAAGGAAAGAAGTAAAAAAAAGAAAACGGCCAGATTAAAACAAAAATCTTGAGCTAACAGGTACAGGCAGATAAAAAAGCAGAAATCTTGAATAAAAGACTCCTGTATTCGTACGATATAATTAAGAATTAAAAGGGGGCGCCTGGGTGGCTCAGTCGGTTGAGCGTCCGACTTCAGCTCAGGTCATGATCTCACAGTTAGTGAGTTCGAGTTTCTTCTGTTTCTTTCGGAGGTGTAGGAGACTGCTAAAGTCTCTCTCCTCTTCTAGGCTGTCTGCTTTTCCTTCTTGGGTAACTTCTAGAAAGATACCTTGCCATGTGGGTCAATGACATGTTGCTCATTACAAGTATATTCTGATCCTAATGACCAGAGGACGCCCTGTTCGTTCTGTCAGAATAAAATGATTCCCATCAATTGTAATGCTTTTATACTTTTAATTTTTTTAATTTTTTAAAAATGTGTATTTATATTTTGAGAGAGAGAGAGAGAGAGAGAGAGAGAAAGCACGAGCAGGGGAGGGGCAGAGAGAGGGGGAGACACAGAATCGGAAGCAGGATCCAGGCTCTGAGCTGTCAGCACAGAGCCTGACGCGGGGCTCGAACCCACGAACCGTGAGATCATGACCGGAGTTGAGTCGGCCTCTAAACCCACTGAGCCCCCAGCAGGCGCCCTTCTCTATGTATTTTACATATGAATCCTGTATCATTTAGTTCATTTGACTAAATTAAATGGGTCATTTAATTTACGGCATTTTTTTTGGTAGCTTTGTTGTGTTTTTGATTAATGGAAGTTCTTACCTTAAAAATATTTTGTTCAAGGAAATTTCAGTCGCAGACAAAAATAGAAGTCCTTAATTTTGATGTAGCTGAATGGTAAATATTTTACGCCTCCCTTTGTGAGTTTTATGTTTGAAGAAACCCTTCTTTATCCCCAAGTCACAAAGATATTTGTGTATGTTGTCTTCTAAAAGTTTTATAATTTTCCTCCTGTAATCACCCGGAATTGTTTTTAGTGCACTCAGAGTTGATTTTTTTTTAGCCTACTTGGAGTTGAGTTTCCCATAGGTGTGGATCTATCTCTAGACTCTCTAGTATTTTCTATTTATTTCCTTGACTATTCTGACTGGCTCCCTACTGTTTTCATTACTCGGGTTAATGATATGTGTTGACACAAGGCCTGTTGGCTTGGGTTTCGTCTTCAGTAGTGTTCTGACTGTCCTTTGATCTTTAACTTTTCCACATAAGGTTTTTATTTTTAATTTTTGAAACATTTATTCATTTTTGAGAGACACAGTGTGAGGGGGAGAGGGGCAGAGAGGGAGAGGGAGACACAGAATCCGAAGCTGGCTCCAGGCTCCGAGCTGTCAGCACAGAGCTCGACACAATGCAGGGCTCAAACCCACCGACTGCATGATCATGACCCGAGCCAAAGTCGGACGCCCTACCGACTGAGCCACCCAGGCACCCTTCCATATGAGTTTTTTTGGTTGTGGATTGCATTGACTCTATAGATAATTTGGGGGAGAACTGATATTTAAAACACTGCCTTCCTATCCAAGAATATGGTGTATTTCTCCAATGATTAAGCTTTAGAAAAAAATCTTCCATTAAAGCCCTCAAACTTACCCCATCAAGGGCTTGCTCATGTTTTGCTAGAATTGTTCCTATGTTCTTATAGTGTTAGCTGCTAGTGTAAGGGACATCTTTTTGCTTTTAACCTTACTATATCTTTAGGGTTAGATGTCTCCCACGGAGAGCCAGATAGTTGGGTGTTTTTAATCAGTAATCTTTGTCCCTCTCCTTACATTCCTGGTTGTCTTGAGTGGTGTATTGGTCACCTTCCTTGCAATGTCATCGGTGGGGTTCCCTGAGGCTTAGCACAGATGTTCACTCCGCCAGAGGCGTTCATTCACCTGTAAAGCACGGAGGGCGTCAGAGCGGTTAATCTCTTAATCACCTATCATTTTGTTTACCGTGAGTGATGCTTTTAGTTTCGAAGTCAATTTTGTCATTCTCCTTTTGGTTAACGTTTTCTTCTTTTGTCTTTTTTTCGTCTTTTTTTTCCCCCAAACTTTCAGGGTCCTCATGTTTAAGACCTACATCTCCTGAGCAACATGCAGCTGATTTTTTTTTTTAATCTTTCCTTCCTGAATTTAGTCCATTTATACTGTTTGTGATTATTGACATGTGTGTATTCAATTGTATCAGTCCCTTTATTATATATTTACTGTGTGTATGTCTCTGTTTTTTTCCCCGTTCCTTCCTTCCCTTCTACTAGTTAGGAAGTTATAACCTCGTTGTCCCTTAGCCAAGAGGTGATCCGTTCATAATACAAGTCAGAACACATCATTCCTGTGCTCAAACCTGTCAATGGCTTCCCTTTCTCTCAGAACAAAAGCTAAAGTTCTTTTGAAAGCTTATAAGGCCTCTATAATCTGGCCTCTCACTCTTCTCTGACCACTGTCTTTCTTGCCCTGTTTGTCCCAGATACCCTGGCTTCCTTGATTTTTTTTTTTGAACACCCATGACATACTCCCTTGTGCAGGACCTTTGCACCTGCTGTCCCCTCTATCTGAGCCTTCTTCTCTCAGGCATCCTTGTGGCTCATTGTTTATAATATCAGATCTCTCGTCATGTTCCACCTTACCATTGAGGCCTTTCCTGATCACTCTACATAGGACAACAACCCACACACTCCCAATGCTCCTCCTAGGCATTTGTCACCCTCTGTTACATGATATAAATTCTTTCCTTTTCTTTCTTTCTTTCTTTCTTTCTTTCTCTCTCTCTCTTCTTTCTTTCTTTCTTTCTTTCTTTCTTCCTTTTTTCTTTCTTTCTCTTTCTTTCTTTCTCTTTCTCTTCCTTTCTTCTTTCTTTCTCTCTTTCTCTCTTTCTTTCTTTTTCTTTCTCTTTCTCTTCCTTTCTTCTTTCTTTCTCTCTTTCTTTCTTTCCTTCCTTCTTTCTTTCTCTTTCTCTTCCTTTCTTCTTTCTTTCTCTACGTGTGTCTTACCCAATAGGATGCAAGATCTGTGAGTGCAGGCTTTTTGCTCATGTGGCTCACCGCTGTATTTCCAGTGTCTGCAGCCTTGTTTTGCAAGGGGTAGGAGTTTAGTATTTGTAGAATGAATGGATTAATCCCATTTGGAAAGTGTGCCGTCATTCAGATTTTGTCTCTCTCCCCTTGCTTGTCCCCTAAATGACTTGGGCCTTCAGTGAGGGCGTTAACAAACATCTGTGTGAGTACAGAACCTTGTGCTGACTTTTGTGTCCTGACTGCTCCCCGTTGGGTGTCTGGCCCCGTCCTCCACTTGGATCACTGCACAGTGTCCACTCAGAAGTGCTGGGCCTGTGGAACTCTGAAAATTTGCGTGAGCACCCAATGCTGAAGACCGGTCTGGGCCATTTTCCTTTAATCCTGATGCCCGTCTTCTGTAGTCTCTGTTCTGGATCTCTCTGGAACCTTCTCTGAGGCACGTGGAACTTGCAGATCGCCATCACGGTTGGGAAATTAGAGGCCTTGATGGCTGCCTTGCTTAGGACTGTCTCCCCATTCTGTGCACGTCAGGTCTAAACGTGGGGCTGTCTGTCTGGCTAAACGTGGGGCTTTTCCTAGCTCTGCAGCCTTCCCCAGGCTATGTTCCCAGAAGAAGCAAGCTCCCCAGGCCCCGGGAGCTTGAATTCCTCCAACCCCATCTGAAGACTTTGTCCCTCTACCTCCAGGTTTCATCCTTGGGGAAGTTGGTGAGTTCTTCAGCATTCTTGTTTCGCCCGTTGGCCCATCCCTCTGCTTCCCACATTCCACAGGCAGAAGGGGTACAATTCCCCCCTTGGAGATTTCTCCCACTTCATATCCGAGTTCCGTGGTTTATGGTAAAGCGCTACGGGCTGCAAGTTGGCTGGGCTTGCCTCTGCTAAGTAAATAAGTGTTTGGAGTTAAGGCTCTTTATCTCTCCTGCTTCATGTATTTAAAGCCTGGCTTTTGAAACCATTGTCTTGCTGTAGGATCAAAAACTGTATTAGCTTTTTTTTTTTTCTCTTGGCCTTCCTTCTTGTGACAGGGTCCGTAAATATAAATTGACACAAACATGCACGAGCAGAAAATGAATGGAGGAACCAAGAACTTCTGGTGTAAACTCAATTATGTGCAATATAAGTATCTGATACCTACCTGCTCAGACTGATGCTTTAAATCAATGAATGGGGTTTAAATGACACGATGACCTCAACACAATTATCATGGGCCTTGACATGTGTCAAGGTGTGCTTTGTAGGTATGGCTGTTATCTCAATGTTTCTAAAGCCTCCCCAAGTGATGTCCTCATTTGGAAGGTGAGATTTTGCCTTCACCCCTCATGAGACACTTAACTGCACATTGGTTGGAGTCCCTTCTGAACTCTTGGCTGGTGTTACCTCTAACCTGAATTTAACTCCAAGTTCCTTGAGAGCGGATGCCATGACTCACGTCTTCTTGTCTGCTGGTGCATAGTAGGTCCATTCATCCCACATTGTTTGTCTATCCTGAGCCAGGATCAGGCTGCGTGCTGGGAATGAGGAGTGAAATACTCATCAGCTCCTGCCAGATGGAGACAAGTAAGTGTACCCAAGAGTTATGGCTGCTATGATCCGATGCCAAGGCGGCCAGGAAACACTCCACGGAAAAGTGACTGTAAAACTGTGTTTCAAAAGACGGGTAGTGTTTGCCAGGTGGACCAAGCACGGCAGGACTTCCCAGGAGGGGGAGCTGTGTGGACAAAACACCGAGGCACGAAATAAAAAAAGCCAAACTCAGGGAACCACAAGCAGTTCAGCGCGCTGAGCGTGTGGCTGAAGCCTTGAAAGATGGCAAGAGTGTTCAGGAAGCTGACAGGGGCTAGCTCAGGGACCCGGGCAGGGGAGAGGCATGGTCAGATTTGCTTTTCAGAAAGACTCCCTTAGCTTGGAGGTGGATGATGGGTTGGAAGGATCCGAGACGGGAGAAGGGACACCACTTAAAAGACTATGAAACAAAGATGAGTAAAAGGGAAAACAAAAGAATGTAGCATCCATGGCGCATGATTGATTCCCTGGGAAATGCTTGTTTTGACGGAATTATGGCCGCAATAATAATAATAATAGGGCACCTAATATGGGTTGGGGATTCTGATCATCTTTACGTACGACAGTTTAACAGTTAATCCTTCCAACTATTCTCTTAGATCAGGACTCTTACGATCTTCATCTTACTGAGGGCACAGAGAAGACAAATAAATTCCTCATTGGCACCCATCTAGTGAGTGGCAGAGTTGGGATTCAAACCAAGGCAACCCGCTTCCAAGAGCCCGTTCTAGCTCCTTAGCAACATATTCCACAGAGAATGAACCTTGGTAAAAAATGGAGGCGGGGGGGGGGGGGGGGGTTGGGGAAAGACTTTCAAGTGTTAATACTTCTCAGTAATGAAATCCAGCATAAGACGAAACGTAGAAGGAGAAAATGACATTGTGGGAGGGTATCGAATTAGGTTCATAAGCTCTGTGAGTTTGGCCAACACCATTTTATTTTATCGGGGTGAAATAACGTAACAGAAATTTTACCATCTTGCTCACTTTTAAATGCGCAGTTCAGTGGAATTAAGTACATTCAGATTGTTTCGCAACCAAAATGGAACTCGACACCCATTAAACACAAGCTCCCCACTCCTTCTCCGCCCCCCCCCACCCCCCGCCCAGTCCTTGGAAATCACCATCCTACTTCCTGTCTGTATGCATTTGACGGTTCTATGTACTTCAGATATGTGGAATCATACAGTAGTTGGTTTTCTTGTGACTGGCTTACTCACTTAGCGTAATGTCCTCAAGGTTCATCCACGGTGTAGCATGTGGCAGCATTTCCTTCCTTTTTTAAGGTTGAAAATATTCCATTGTACGTAGTACCATATTTTGTTTACCCATTCGTCTGTTGGTGGAAACTGGATCGCGTCCACCATTTGGCTATTGTGAAGAACGCTGCTAGGAATGTGGGTGTGCAAAAAACTCTTCGAGACCCTGCTTTCAACTCTTTTGGGTGTATGTGCAGAAGTGGAGTTGCTGCTTCGTATGGTAATTCTATTTTTAACTTTTTGAGGTTTCAGTTTTCCCCCGTGAATTCTTCTCTGACCCATTTGTTGTTTAAGAGCGTGTTGTTTAATTTCCACAAATTTGTGAGTTTTCCAGTTGTCCTTCTGTTCTTGATTTCCAGCTTCGCCTTATTGTGGTTGGAGAAAATACTTTGTATAGTGTTTACCTTTTTACTTGTATTGAGACTTATTTTGTGGCTTAACATAAGCTCTATCCCAGAGAATGTCCTGTGTGCACTTGAGAGGAATGCGTGTGTCACTCGTGGGCAGAGTGCTGTGCACACGTCCGTCAGATCTTGTTGGTTTACGGTGTTGTGTAAGTCCTCTGTTTCCTTACTTATTGTCTGGCTGGCTGTTCTGTCCGTTATTGTGAGTGGGGATTGAAATCTCCAACGGTTACTGTAAAACTATTTTTCCCTTCAAATCTGTCCATTTTCTTGTTCAAATATTTTGGTGGTCTGTTACTAGGGGCATAAATAACTGTTGTATTGTCTCCATGTATTGAAACGTTTATTAATATATAATGGCTTTCATTGCTTCTTGTTACCTTTTTTGTGATTTAAAGTCTATTACGTCTGATATTAGTATAGCTATTTCTGCTTTCTTTAGGTTACTATGTGCATGGAATATTTTTCCCCCATCCTTTCAGTTTCAACCTCTTTGTGTCTTTGGACCTAAAATGAGTCTCTTAGAGGCAACATATTGTTGGATCATTTTTTCTTTCTTTTTTTTTTTTTTTATTATTCATTCTTTCAGTCTCAACCTTTTGATTGGAGACTTTAACCCATTACATTTAAAGTAGTTACTGATAAGAAGAGACTTTTGTCGGGGCGCCTGGGTGGCACAGTCTTGGTTAAGCGTCCGACTTCAGCCAGGTCACGATCTCGCGGTCCATGAGTTCGAGCCCCGCGTCGGGCTCTGGGCTGATGGCTCGGAGCCTGGAGCCTGTTTCCGATTCTGTGTCTCCCTCTCTCTCTGCCCCTTCCCCGTTCATGCTCTGTCTCTCTCTGTCCCCAAAATAAAATAAACGTTGAAAAAAAAATTAAAAAAAAAAAGAGACTTTTGTCATTTTGCTATTTGTTTTCTATATGCCTTATCACTTTTTTTAAAACAACAATACTAGTTTTCATAATGGCCCACGTATTTACCTCTACTAAAATCTTTATTTCTTTGTATAACTTCAAGTTACTGTCTAGTATCCTTTCATTTCACCCTGCTGAACTTCCTTTCTTGCAGAGCAGACCTGGTGGTAACAAACTCTTTCAGCTTTTGGGAGTTATCTAGAAATGTCTTAATTTCTCCCTCACTTTTTTCAATGTTTGTTTATTTGTGAGACAGAGAGAACAGGCGAGGGGCAGAGAGAGAGGGAGACACAGAATCCGAAGCAGGTTCCAGGCTCCAAGCTGTCAGCACAGAGCTCGACGCGGGGCCTGAACCTGCAAACTGTACGATCGTGACCTGAGCCGAAGTCGGACGCTCAAACAACTGAGCCACCCAGGCTCTCCAACTCCTTTACTTTGGAAGGAAAGTTTTGCCAGATATAAGATTCTTGGTTGACAATTTTTTTTTTCTATTAGCACTTTGAAAACATTGGCCCACTGCCTTTTACCTCAAAAATTTCTCATTAGGAAATCTGCACATAATCTTGATTGTATATTCATATATTTAATGAAACTTAGAAGGTTTTTGGCTATTTTCAAATAATCTCTCTGCCCATTTTTCTCTCATTTCCTTCTGGGACTCCTGCAATGCATATGTTGGCCCCTTTGAAGGCATCCCACAGGACTCCTAGGTTCTGTTTACTTTTCTCCAATCCTGTTTCCTTCTGGTCCTCAGACTCAATAATTTCAATTGTTCTGTTTTAAGTTCACTGGTTCTTTCTTCTTCCTGCTCAGCTCTGCCTTTGAATCCCTGTAGTGAATTTTTCTTAAAAAAATTTTTTTTAACATTTACTTATTTTTGAGAGACAGAGAGAGGTAGGGCACAAGCAGGGGAGGAACAGAGAGAGAGAGGGAGACACAGAATCTGAAGCAGGCTCCAGGCTCTGAGCTGTCTGCACAGAGCCCGACGCAGGGCTTGAACTCATGGACTGAGAGATCATGACCTGAGCTGAGGTCAGCTGCTGAACCAACTGAGCCACCCAGGTACCCCCCACAGTGAATTTTTCATTTCAGTTCTTGTACTTTTCCGCGCTAGACTTTCTAGACATTCTCTTTTCATTTCTTTGTAGATTTTCGATCTCTATCAATATTTCCATTTTGTTCATACATCATTTTCTTGATTTTCTCCACATTTTCTTGTAGCTCTTTAAGACGGTTGTTTTAAATCTTTGCTTGGCGAATCATCTGGTGTTTCTCTGAAACGGTTTCTTATGGTTTATTTTTTTTCTTTGAATTTTTTTTTTTTGTATGCCTTCTGGCATACCTTTTTGCATGCCTTTTGTTGTTGTTGTTGAAAACTTGGCATTTGAATCTAATAATGTGGTAACTTTGGGAGTCCAATAGATACTTCCTCTGCCTCAGAGTTTTCTTTTCTTTTCTTTTCTTTTCTTTTCTTTTCTTTTTTCTTTTCTTTTCTTTTCTTTTCTTTTGTTTTCATTTCTTTTCTTTTCTCTTCTTTTCTTTTTTCTTTTTTTGGTCTTTTTTGTTTGTTTTTTGATTGTTGTGGGTTCTGTGGTAAGGATCCGCCTATATGTAAACCTCAGGTCTTCCTGGGTCTTTCAGGCCTAAACATTTCCCTGGCCATGTGAGGTGATATAATTCCCTCTGTATATGCAGTTGCTTTTCAACGACCTGCTCTTTGATGCCTAGTTCCTTAAAGGACATTGGGGGAGAAAGGACGGTAGCCTTTTAAATCTTCTGGAAGTCACTTTGGCTGGAGGGGAAGGGGCCTGCACAATGATTAGGGTGGGGGGGCGTGTAAAAATGGCCACCCGCTTCTGTGTCTGCACCTCCATGACCAGAAGCAGCATTCAGCGATCAGAACATAGACGCCTGATTTTTGGAGGACTGGTCCTTTTGTCCACCCAAGTGCTCCAGAAACAGGTGCACAGCCGTGTGCCCTGGGGTGGGGTGGGGCCGATGGGTAAGTGCTGAGGAACTGAGAGCTGAAGCTGGCAGAAATCACCCACATATTACCGTCCAAACCTTCTTCCGGGAGTTGCAAGACATCCGTAAATTCCATAGTTCCAAAATCAGTCAGACAGATTCTGCCAGTGCAGTTGGCTAGGTGAGGAGACAGATTCCCGGTGCTTCCTTCTCTGCTGTCTTCTTCGTCTCCAGGAAACCTGCACTTTTGTCCGTCACTCTTGAACATCACGTGGAGGAAAATGATGAAGGCACTAGAAGAGGCTTAGGCTGTAACAGAGGCAGGCTCGTGCAGCCTAGAAGAGGATGTTTGCAGGGTTATTATTATTTTTCAGCTCATCCTGTCGACACGTTGGTGTTTCGAGCTGACTTACTTGAAGTGTTGCGTAATTGCTTTGTGATGTTGGGAAAATTTTGATTTGTTGCCATAAGAGAAGACTGAGATGAAACACACGCGTGATCTCAATGAATACTGCAAAAGTCTTCTTTTTTTTTCTAACTCATATTCTTTCCAACAGAATATATATATATTTTCCTCCGTCTTCTTCACAGTCATCGTGTTCAAAACCCAATTCTGAATTCTTAAAAAATGCAGTGAGCCAATTACCTCAGATTACTTATTATTTTTTTTTGTTAAAGGAGTTGCTTCCTCCCTTGGAAGGGAGAGTTAGCCAAACCTCTGTGCATGGTTCTGCTTTCCACCATGGGAGGTGCTATACGGGTTATTTGGTTCCTGGGCAGTTCCTGCTGGGGTGTTTGTGCTTTGAGCTCAGCCAACTCGGCTCCTGAGTGGTAGAGAGAAGGTTTTGAGACTCAAGGCACCTTTAAAAGCTTCACACCTTGCAAAATCTAATTACTATTTAGAGTGAATGGTGGTGTTAAATATAGTTGTTCCTCTATAAAGGTCTAGAAGCATCCCTTAATTGGAATTGAATGCAGGCTCCAAAGAATGCATCTTGATTAGAGGGGGGACGGAAAAGCAAATGAGACTAGTTTTTTTTTGTTGTTTTAGTCTGTTGATATAAGTTTATATCTGTATGCATAGCTGCACATGTAGATACACACACATCTCTAGACGTATTGTTTATGTAAGTCGGAGAAGGGATGTTTCTAATGATGATGCAATTGGCTGCCTTCTTGCAATTGCTAATCAGAGAGAAGATAGTATCACAGCCTCAGACGTTGTATTTCGCTCTGCTGTGGATGTTTGGGTCTCTAAACCCAAATGGGAACGCGGCTCGGGCTCCGTGGAGTTGGAAGGGAGCTTCGAGTGACGAAGGTCCCGTGCTCCCTTCTGCGAAGGACGTTGCACTGAACCACGTATATGCACTACCTCCCGGGGCAATCCTCTCCCCTCCCCACCTCTCTTTGCAGGTTGGATGGTGTCTCCAAGAAAGATAGCTGCAGTTGGAGTGTGTGTTGCTGGATGGATGGCTTTTCTTGGGATGAATGTCTTCCCAGTGATGTCATCTAATTTTAGACTGCTGCAGATGGAAATGAGGCACCAGACTCACACTCAGGAAGCAGATGTCACAGAATCTGCTTACTCACACTCTGAAACAAAGCTCAGAGCACCACGGAGAGGGATTTCGCGGGGACAAGGAAGGTTCAGAAAGGTGCAAAAGGCACAAAGCCTCACCCGGAGGGAGTGTGGAGCCGGCAGAACCGACCTGGGGCAGCCTTCGCCAGTCCAAGTAACGCTGGGAGCACCTGGGGAAGTGTCAGTACATTCCTGTTCAAATCCCACAGCGACACAGGTTCAGTTAGCCTGTCAATACCAAATTTTGTTTGAGCATTCATATTGCTAGGTGTAGGAAAAAAAAAAACAAACAAACAAGAGAGAGAATTGGCTGTGGAAAGGAAGAATTTTATTTAATTTCAATGACTTTGTTAAGTTTAAATATGAAAAAGACCAATCTGGAGACTGCGCTGGGTGATTCTGATGCCCAGGAGCATCATTACAATTTTTCTGGAAAATATTTTTGTTAAGAAATGGCGTCCTCGCTCACTTTGATGTGAGAAGCCACCCATAGTTTGTCACTAGTTTTCAAAGTGTGTGTCAGTGGGTTTTTTTTCCCCTCTCCTATCCCTCCCAGGGCTCTTTCTCCTTCTCCCTTTTCCTGTCCCCACAAAATCATGACCCCCCCCCCCCCCAGGCACAGGTGGCCTCGACTCTGTGTTTCCTCCCAAACGTTACTGTTCTTCAAAACACTGTAAGTGTTAAAGAAAAGCAAAAAGAAAAGTAATCATCTACCTACCATGCTTAGTTTCCCATTTTTCTTTCTCTGGAAGGCATGTTTAAAAAAATTTTTTTAATGTTTTATTTATTTTTGGGACAGAGAGAGACAGAGCATGAGCAGGGGAGGGGCAGAGAGAGGGGGAGACACAGAATCCGCAGCAGGTTCCAGGCTCCGAGCCGTCAGCACAGAGCCCAACCCTTGGTCCCTGTAGCCTGTCCTGACCACAGACTCCCCCAGGTCCTGAGACCCTCCAGAGACTCAGAGTGACGCCAAGTGTCTCCACGTGGGGAACAGTGGTGTGCTATTCCTGATGTGAGCATCTCCCCTTCTCGGTCCACTCCCCTCCCCCCAGAGCCCCACACCCTCACATCTCCATCCTGCTGCCCTATTTCCCTGCTGCCCTGTTAACAGGTCCCCTGGAAGTCAGACGACTGGCCACGAGGTCTCAAACCTAACCGAACCCAACTCATCCAGAACTGAGCCGTTGGCTTTATTCCAAGCTTCCTCTTCTGTTGTTTCCCGTCTCGCTGCAGGACCCACCCCCTTTCCAGTCACATAAGCTCAAAACCTACCAGTAATTCTTGTCTCCCTCACCTCTGAGTTCATGACAATCCTGGCCATGAGTTGTGACCTTCGCTCCCACACTGTCTCTCCAATGAACCCACTTCTCTCCATTTCCATCATTAGCCTGGTCATCCCCCTGCGCCTGGACCACTGTGGTATAAGCCTTTGTAATTGGTCTGCAGTTCAACTCCCATCCACTCTCCAGCCTGCAGCAGAAAGATCTTTCTGAACATAAACCCCAGGTACGTCACCATCTCGACCATAACCCTCTGGTGGTCATCCAGCTCTCCTGGAGTAAGGTCGAAATTCCACACCGTGGCCTTTGAGGTCCTGCGTGGGGTGCCTCAGCTCTTGTCTTGTGCCGTGCCCCCCATTCTCTTGGTGCATTTCCCCCTTCTTCCGGTATGTAAAGTAAATTATAACTTTGTTAGCGGAGTCGTTTTTGTATGTCGTTTTAGTTTTTCCTGTGGCTAAATTAGTCTTACATGTTATGGCTTATGGATCTCTTTGCCATCTGGAGAAGGCGTTCTCCAACTTCAGGTGACACAAGTATTCTTGTACGTTTTCTTTCCTAGCTTTGATTTTTGCCCTTGATTTGTGACTCCATCTTTGGTCTTATGTATGGTGTGAGGTAAGGTTGAATTCGTGTGTTTTCCCATTTGGAATCGATGATTTCACCTGCCATCTCTAACCCCTTCACTCTCCGGGAAGGGTCGTAAACTAAGTTCCTATATCGTCGCATCTCCGGAGCCACCATTTTGTTCTGCTAATCTCCTTGGTTTTTGCTGCTGACACAAAAAGAAAAGACACCCATGACTAGACCTTCACAATGTGTTTCAAATTCTGATAGAATGACCTCTGCCAAATGGTTCTTACTTTCAAGACTTTCATCTTTATTTGTGTGTATTTTTTCTTCACTATGGATTTTAGGTTTCTATAGACTTTCATAGAATTGTCAAATAACCCCAATTCCATGATAAGTCTTGGTGGTGATTTTTATTGGGGTTGAACTGAACTCATGGATTAGTTTAGGAGATACATTACCATCTTATTATTGCTGATTCTTCCCACTTAAGAACAATGAAGTATTCTTTTGTTTTTTCAAAGTATTGTGGTTTTCATCAGAGTCTTGGTGTGGTTCTCAGTCAGTGTTAATTCCTAAGTACTTAGATTTTTGTTGCTTTGGGGGAGGCCATCTCTATTACATTCTCTAGTTGATTAGTGCCTGGATATGGGACCGATAGGGAATTGTGTTATTTCTTTACCGTGCGTCTGACGTGTCGCCGGACACTCTTACTAATGTAATGGCTAAGTGGCTGGCTGTGGAGTACACAGTCCTGTCATATGAAAACAGTGACTTTTTTTCCTCCTCTTTTCCAATACTCGTGTCTTTTAATATCTTATTTCTTGTTCTGTTTTATCGTACTGGGGGTTGGGGAGAGCAGTAACTAATAGCGTGTGCAAGAAAAGAAAGTATGTGTGCTAGTTTGATGGATGAAAAGCTGGCCTAGGGAGGGATGAACAGGGGATAGAAGGAAAACAAAGGACTGGCACAGCTTGGAAGCTCGTCCCCTGGCCTCCCTGGCAGGAAAGGGAGAAGAGGGGGCCGCGGTACTCCAGTTCTGGGAAAACGAACAGGAAGAGTGTGACGCCCGGATGCAAAGGGAGGAGCACGTCATTCAGATGTTGGGAGAGGAAAGAAGGAGTTCGATTCTACGCGGGCGGGACCTTCGCGTGGAGAGTCCACGGGGCATCTGGGAATTTAGGGACCGGCATGGGTCCTTATTTCAGATGAACAGCTGCTCCCACTGAAACCATCTGGGTTTGCCCCCCCCCCCCCCCCCCGGGCCTCAGGTCTGGGCTGGCTTCGGATGGGGCGTCAGGACGGGTGGGGCGCGGGAGCTGTGCAGGGAACGTCTTGGCCATCGGGAGGGGGTCACGCAGGCTCACTTGGAGCTGGGGATTTTCGGCGAGTGAGGGCAGGTGCGCACGCCAGCCCGACCCCAGCCACGTCAGCCCCTGGGATAATCTCAGGATTTAGGTTCTGGATAGGAGCTGGTCAGTGGGCCGGTGATGCACATGCATTTGTATTTCTTATTTCCAAACACCCACGATGTTATTAAACCGCATTTGTAAAAACAGCTGGGTGATTTTTTTCAAGTCTAGGAAGGGTTGGTGAGTGCCGATGGTGGGGCAGGAGAAGGAGTGTTTAAGTCCCCTGTGTGTCTGGAGATGAGGCCGAACTTGAATTTTGATGGGAACTGGTCTCGTCCCCTGTGCCACCAGGTAGTGATTTATCTGCACTGTGTCTGGACCTCGGGCCGTCATTACCTCTGATGTGGCTGTTGCAGATCAAGGAGGGAGGCGGTGGACAGCCGTGTCACCACCCCACTGTCACCTGCACGGGGACCTTCGCGCTGACTTCCAGGGTGCCGGGCTGGGGTCCTGCACATCATTACCCAGATTAATGAGGACAGATGGGTTTTTGTATAATCAGCCTTGCTGTGCTGCAAGTCGGATTGGGTCGCCAGGCGGAATATTTCAGTAATGAATTCTTGCAAATATAGCAACCAATTCTGACTTAGAAAAAAAAGGAGCGCCGGGGCGCTAGTGGGTAACAGGGGGGCCCTGCGTTATTTTACATGAGGTTTGCCAGAGGGCTGGCAGGCGGTTCAAGACCCGCAGCCTACGGTTTCCGTCCCCTTACTAACAGGTAACAAGGGACGAAGTGGGGCCTCGCCCTTCCCTGTTCTCACCGCCTCGTCTTCTTCAGTCTTTCTCGGCGTCCCAGGCTGCCCGGTGGTTACGGCACAGCCATCCCGGGTACTTCCGCGGGCTCCTTGAGCAAAACGGGCGGTACCCAAGCGTGGGGCAATTGAGAAGAGGGGCTGGATGCAGGACCGGGCTGGGGAGAGATGGGCCTGGCAGAGGGCGGCGAGGGCTGGGGGGGCGGGACACCAGCTCCAGGGGCGTGGCCAGAGCCCCAGCCGGCAGGTGCACCCGTCCGTGCTCCGGCATCTGAGGGCCCACCAACCGTAGGTGGGTTTTGCTTGTCGGTTTGTTTGTTTGCCTTATTTTGTCTTGTGTTGTTAAGAAATGAGGCCAGGGGTATCAAGAGAAGCTACCAGGTGTTCAACCTTCCCTATGCTTTTCCTGGTTGTCAGCAAAATCACCCCTTCCCAGCTGTTTCTTTTTTCTATGAATTTGCCTCATTCAAAATGAAAGGAGGCATCTCCCCGCACAAACCCCATCTCCTCACTGCGTTTATCAGGTTTACGATGGGCTTGTTGTTGTTTTTCTTTCTACCCAGCAATCTGTATGTGCCAGCATGTGAAGAAAAGTGGAATGCAGCCGCTGTCATCTTTTTTTTAAAGCTTGTGGGTGTGAATATTCATAAGAGTATTATTGATAATGGCCCCAGATGGAAATAATTCAACTGGGTAGCAACCGGAGTATCACTCAGCACTAAAAAGGAATGTGCTACAGACACCCGCTCGGAGGGGGTGAGTCTCGAAAACATGCTCAGCGACAACAGCCGGACACAAAAGGCCTCCTACCGAAGGATTCCGTGTGTACGAAACCTTCATACCAGCCACGTCCGCAGAGACGGAGGTAGATCAGCGGGGAGGGAGCGCGCAGGGCGACTGCTGGGGTGCGGGGTCTTCGTTTGGGCGCCGGGATGAAGGCATTCTGAAATTGCAGTCTGGCCTGAACGATCCCGCGAGAACAGTGTGCTTTAAACGGGTGAATCGTGTGACACGCGAATTATATCTCAATAAAACTCCTATACGTGCGTATGGTGACCCGTTGGTATGTGTATAACGGTTTTTCCTAATAAGATATATAAGAAATTGTAAACAGGGGTGACCGGTGGCCAAAAGGAGTAGGAGGGGAACACTCATACTTCCCGTTTTATATCTGTCCGTAATGTGAAAGTGTTGTTGTAAATAATTTTTCACACGTTTGTTTATTTTTGAGAGAGACAGAGCGTGAGCGAGGGAGGGGCAGAGAGAGAGGGAGACACAGGATCCGAAGCAGGCTCCAGACCCTGAGCTGTCAGCACAGAGCCGGACGCGGGGCTCGAACCCATGAACCATGAGATCATGACCTGAGCCAAAGTCAGATGCTTAACTGACTGAGCCCCCGGGCGCTCCTCAAATAGATATTTCTTTTTTTTTTTTAATTTTGAAAAAAATATTTATTTATTTTTGAGAGAGACACAGAGTGTGAGCAAGGGAGGAGCAGAGAGAGGAGACACAGGATCAGAAGCAGGCTCCAGGCTCTGAGCTGTCAGCACAGAGCCCGACGCAGGGCTCGAACCCATGAATGGTGAGATCATGACCTGAGCCAAAGTTGGACCCTTAACTGACTGAGACACCCAGGCACCCCTTAAAGTGTTTTCTTTTTAATTGGAGAGAGAGAGAGAGAGAAAGAGAGAGAGAAGCAAGGGAGGGGGGCAGAGGGGGAGAATCCCAAGCAGGCTTCACACTCAATGTGGAGCCTGACACAGGACTCGATCCCACGACCCTGAGATCAATGACCTGAGCTGAAATCAAGAGTCTGAACTCGCAACTGACTGAGCCATCAGTCAGTTGAGCCATCAGGCGCCCCCCCCTCCCCAGTGTTACAGTGTTTAAGCCACTCGCTATATTACTTTTATTTATAAATAAAAACTCACAAATATCTACACTGCTTCTCTTAGCATGTTGCATAATAAATTTTAGGACTCAACTTTTTCCTAAATGTTAGTTTGTTTTCCTTCATGAGATCGTAACATGCATAAGGACAGGACTGTGCATTCATCTTGTAGGATGTCCTCAAGGTCAAAAGTGGTAGAGAGTGGGCATGGGATAAATGCGTGCTGCCTTTCAAAATATGTTCCCTTGACCCAGAAATTTTTTTGAAAATGAAAGAAGAGATTACCCACAGGAAAAGATTGGGATTTTTATCATTTCCCAGCACTGATATTTACTGAGTATATACTATGGCCATGCATTGTGCAAAAACGTGCTGTATCATCTGATATAACATCATATCCAACATATAGTAAACGTAGTAAGCGCTCATCAGTGTGGCCTATAATGAGCAAGAATCTGGAAATTAATGGGCTCAGGGTTGGCTCAGCAGCTTAAAGATCCCCTCAAGAACCCGAGTCCTTTTTGTCTTTCCATTCTGCCGTCTTCAGGGAGTCCGTATTGGAAGGCCTCATGGTCGTAAAGTGGCTGCCGCAGCTCCAGCATTATGTCTCCACAGAACAGCATTCCAAGCAGGAAAGAAGAGGAAAACGGGACACGGAAACAGACCTCTCCTTTGAGAAGTTCTCATCATTGATTAAGGATGAACATCTTTCCTAGAAGGCCCCACCAGACTTTCTCTTTATAGAATTGTGTCTTGTGTCCTTCCCCAGACCGAAGCAGTTTCTGGCAAAAAGGGATGTGACTGACTTTGACCAATTATGATCCATATTGTGGGGTGGGGCACAAAACTGATGTCCTGTTGCGGGGGTCCAGGGGGAGGACCACCGGTCTCCGCCACAAATGAGGTAAGGTAGGGTACTGTTACTGTCCCCATTTTACAGGGGGATAAAACTCTAGCAAGAGGGTAATTTCTCCATGGTCACACACACACACACACACATCTCTCCAAGCAGCCAGGATTCCAACAGCTGACTTTTGAGCTCTTCTGGGTGGAGCCCAGAAATCTATGTTTCAGAGCTGACACCTGCTAAAGTTTGAGAACCACGGACCTGTTCCAACCCCTTCGCTTTAGAGCCTGATCCAGTTTCTTCAGCTAGTAAGGGGCAGACGCGGAATTGTAGGTGGGCCTGAACTCTGAGACCGACATTGGGATTCTAGATTCTCCCCAAGCCTGCACGTGGGCAGAGACGTCGCATTTTTTAACAGCCTCAGATGCACACGTCTCATTGACAACGGTGCTAATAAGCAGCCGGCACCACGCGGAGGCATTGTGCTGCGCCCTCACGGGGGCTCATCAGGTCCTCGAGCGACCCGGTGACGTGGGCCTTCTGACCTCCGTTTTGCAGATGAGGGAACGGAGCCACAGAGGAGCGAGGCAGACCCTCATCGTCCTCCAGCCGGAAAGCGGGAGGACCGAGGTTCAGATGCATCTCCTCCAGACGCAGGTGTGCGTGTGGCCAAGCAGGTGAGCAGGTGGAATCCGAATCTGAGCCTCGGCCTCCCCGTCCCCACCCTGCCCATGCAGGAGAGAAGCCACCGCCAGGGGGGGGGGGGGGGCCCTGTCCTCAGCCAGGCTTCCAGCCGAGGGCAACAGGCAGGGAGTCTGGCCGTCGTGGAGGTTTCCGGAAGCTGTGCGGGCTGTGTGGGCTGCAGCTGTGAGCAGGGCGCTGGCCCAGGCTCCCTCCTCCCGCCCTGGGCTGCAGTGGCTCTTTCCGGCCACCTCGGGAAGCCTCCTGTCTCTCTCCCGCTTTGCCAAAGCTCCGCAGGCCGTGAGGAAGTTAGTTGGCTTTGGCTCGGTGGCCTGGGGGACTGCATCGGGGAGGAGAGAGGAGGAGCCCCCAGCCACCAGCATCTGGCCAGCTGCTGTCCCTCAGCTGGAATGCCAGCCCGTGCGTCCCTGGGGCCGGTCCCTGGAGTGTCACGGTGCCAGGCTGTGCCGGAGGGAAATCGCTACGACGGCCTGTGCCTGCGGGGGCCCCCCCACCTGGTGCCAGCAGTTACTGATCAGAGCGGGTTGTCACAGGATGATGGGCGGTCACAGCCGGAGGGTACTGGAGAGGCCACAGGGCCCAGTGGCTTTCACACTCTTTAACACGGCAGAGCCTTTGCTTCAAACGAACGCGTAGGCAAAGAAAAACCAATACAGAGAGCTGGAGGGTGGAGGCCGCTCAGAGCCCGGGGAGCTCCGTCCACGGGGCCCTGTGGCAGCTGGACCAGCACCCATTTCCACACAGATAGAAACTGAGGACAGACGGTGCGTGGGATCCCAACCTGCGGGGCAGGGCCACGGCCCCGAGCCCGGGATCTCGGACTCCCAGAGATCAGACACGGGACCACACGGGTGTGGTCCAGACACGGGAGCCCCTCGGGGACGGGACACGGCTGTGCCGGCCGTGGGGCTGCTAGTCTGTCCCGAGATGCCGTGGGGAAGCCTTGTCCGGTCACAGTGGAGAATCTGTGACATTTAGGGGAGAGGGGGGGCCTCCTCCCAAAGGCTGGAGAGGTTTGAGCCAAGACCCCGGGGGTCGCCCCAGGTCACGGAGCCAGGAGGCCTGAGGTCAGCTGGGGTCAGTGTTCTGTATAAAGAAACTTCGGGAATGGAGTGAGGGCTTCTTACAGACATGCCCTTGGCAGAGGTCAACGTGAACCTTTCAGAGACTGGCTGAAGAGTCTTGGGGGAAGACTGATGGAGGGGCAGCCCCAGGGACGGCCTGGTGCCCTCGGCCCATGAGGAAGTTGTCAGAGGAACCGAGGGGTTGTTCCTGGGTGTGTGTGTGTGTGGTGCTTAGGGGGTGCCAGGCCAGGAGAGGGGAACGAGGCAGAGCCGTGGGGACCACGGTCCTCCAGAAACGCTCCCCAGCTGCTCCCCAGAGGAGACCAGACCTGTACTTGGGTCTAGACTTCACCCAACACCACGAGTCTTCAGGTTTTCTCCAGACTCACCAGTGCCTGGCCCCCAGCTGCCTTTCCGGGCTTTCCATGGGCCCCGGACAGACACACCGCGGACCAGGGCTCGGCTGCACGGGACACGCCATGTCCGGCCCTGTTTATCGGATTATCCCAGTTCTCAAAGCACACTGACCTTCACCCGATGCCATGGACTTTATGCAGCTGCAGGTTTGGGGGTTCGTTTCAGACTGAAGACTTCCTCCCGCCCCCCACCCCACTGAGCTCAGCTCACCGAGCCCAGCCTGCCTGCTCGGCTTTCGCCAGGCGTCCGATCCAACCTGCCGTGTGGCTGGGCTCTCGGCAAACCCTGCGTAAGTCAGTCCTACCGCGATAGACCTTCACGTAGCCACTTAAACTACCCCAGCGAGTGCTTTCCTTACAGACTTTGTGGGACACCTGTGTCTACGTTTCCTGGGTTGCTTCTTATGAATTAGAAAAGGGTTGGTACCCCTCCCTCACCCCCCCGGCACGGGCTCTGGAGTCAGGCAGCCTTCGGCTTTGGAGAAAATAATACCCGCTGGTGACTTCGGGCGAGAGAACGTAACCTCTCTGAGCCTCATTTCCATCATTTGTAAATGCCGCCGCGATAGAGGTCACGCATGTAAAATGCTTCGCACGGCGCCTCGCACACAGGAAGCACACGGAGGGCACGGGTGTCAGCGGAAGCCTCGCCATGAACGGAGCTTGGAAAAGCAGGGTTAAGGGCTCGCGCTGGGCAGGGGGTGAAGGGAGAAATAAAAAGTTGGGTGACTTTCGAACACGAGATTGCTACCTTTGTCTAAGAAGAAATGGGACATACAGCTGTAAACTTACGTAAAACCCCAATGCCTGGCACCTCGGAGGCGAGTCTAGTGGGGACGGTGGCCCCCTGAAAACCACTCCATCTCGCCACAGCTCCTGGGGGGGCGGCAGGGGCACCTCGGCCAGCAGGGCGGCCTCTTGAGGATGCCCCCCCTGGCCCGTCACGGGGGTCCCGAGACGTTCCCCGAGCACCCTGGCTCCGACCCAGCCGCACGCTCGCCCTGAGCTGAGCCACGTCTTGGGTTTCTTCTCGCTCACGTGTGTCACCTGCTCTGGAGCCCGCGGCCGCTGGCTGGAGGGTCTCAGGGGTGAGGGGAGGGTGTGAGGCTGGGGGTCCTTGCAGAAGGCCGTGGGTCCTGGCAAGGCTTCCAGAACGGGGAGGGCCGGCGTGGGATGGTTACATCACCCGCTAGTGGTTACCTGAGGCTGCCTCTTCTTTGGGTGAAGCAAGACAGAATTTGCATGAAGTAGTTGTGTGCATTGTGCGCATGAGTGTGCACATGCGTGTGTATATGTGTGTGCACGTGTGGGCATGTGTGAGAAAAGGACAGAACGATCACTGAACCTAATGGGGCCTCACCAGTGTTATTCTCCTCGAACGCCCTAAATCTTAGAAACGCCGCCCTTCCGCGGGAGCCCCCCACTCGCCCAAACTTGACTCTGCCTCGCCTGCAAAGTCCTCCCTGGAGCTGCCTCAAGGTCCTGGCCGTGACAGGCTAAGATTAATGACACTGCTAATGATAAGCCATCGGTGAGCTCTTATTGTTAAGTAGGCAACGTGCACGCGTGCTTGACCTCTGCAACAGCCCTGAAAAGCAGGCAGTGATTTGAACTTGACAGGTTTGGAAACAGAGGCGCCGGGAGCTGAGGTGGCTCGCCCAAGATCACCCTGGGACTTTGGGTGGTGCTGCAAACCCGCCTGTCCCGGGCCCCCACGGCAGCGGACCTCCCCGGCACCAGCACGGACGTCCTCTGTCCTGCGCCCACGTCCTTCAGAAGACGGTCCACACTCCACTCTGACGCAGTGATGCAATACGTGGGGACCGTGTTCCCAGCTCCCATCTGACCTTCCGGTAGCCCGTCCCTCCCCGCTCTTTCTTTGTCCCTTTCTCTCGCTGGGTTGCTCCTTAATTTTGATCTTCCGGCGTTGACCCCATGCTTCTCGAATGGGGCTTTTCCAAGGCCTCGGGCTCGCTCGGTGTGCTCGACACGGGTTGAGCTCACGCTATTGAAGAAAGCCCCGACTGTGACGATGGGCAAGCATGCCACTTCCCTTTTGCTGCCCGGGTCACGCGTTTTATTTTATTTTCATAATAAGCCTCTGCCTCTTGTCCGCACGGTGCACTAATTGCCTGTTCTCCTAGGAAGAATGCCAGCTACGCTTTGCGGAAACCAAGCAAAATCATGCAGTAATGATCTGCTAATTTCCTCCAAACCATTATTTATTTATTTGCCTACTTTTCTCTTTATGATGGCGAAGAGACTGGGGGCGGGGAGGGGGAAGAAGAGGGAGAGTTTAATTCTCCCAGAGACAGTCGCGTTCTCCCAGAGAGACCCTACAAATTCCCACAGGACGTCGTGTCTAACTTTTCATCCCTCCCCTGTTTCGAAACGAGATCCCTCTTTCAGGACGTTGGTACGCAGCTTGGGGTCAGAGCAGGGACCGGCCTGTTCTAGGAGGAGCCTGCGGAGGCAGGGGGGCTTGGGGCTGCCTTCTCCGCCAGGCAGGGGCAGGCACAGTGCCTAGGACACACAAGAGGCCCTCGGAAATGTCCTAATTTCATTTGAACTTAGAATAAAGGCAACGGACATACTTGAAGCTAGATTATATTTGCCTTTATGTCAACGCAGTTGTAAAATATAATTTAAAAAAATTTTTTAATGTTTATTTATTTTTGAGAGAGCGGGGCGAGGAGGGGCAGAGAGAGAGAGACACGGAATCCGAAGAAGCCTCCAGGCTCTAAGCCATCAGCCCAGAGCCCGACGCGGGGCTGGAACCCACGAACCGTGAGATCGTGACCTGAGCCGCAGCTGGACGCTCAACCGACTGAGCCACCCGGGCGCCCATATAATGTAATTTTAAATCTCATTTCCTGGCGGACGGGGGCCACGGGAGTCGTAATTTGGCCCCACGTTCTCTGGTCGCCAGAGATGGCAGGCTCACTCTCTTCTCCCTGCCTCCCCCCTCTCTCAGCCTCCCCTTGCTCATTTCTCGGCGGCCTTCTCGGGATCTGTGTTTCGCCCCCAAACAGCAGGTGCCGACCTTCCCGAGGAGACAGACTGCTGATGAGACAGCAGCGCAGGGTCTGGGGCGGTGCCACTTGTGTGGCCCTGGACCCTCCCCTGCCCCGACCCTGGATCACCTTGTGGTCACCCCACTGCTGACAACCACCGAATGACAGAAGACAAAGGGACGTGAAAATCGAGTACAGTAAGTTTCCAAACCATTTTTCAGCAGCAGAACATTACAAAGTATGACACGAAAGCATTTACAGGGTCTCACACACACACACACTGTGTCAACCACGCAGGAGCTGCCCAAGTGAAGGGACGACCCCCACCTCAGCACCCCCGGGGGCCCCTGGAAGTCTGGGCACGTGTAGGGCCTCCCGTCGCCGCCCCGGCCCAACACGGCCCACCCGGCCCGCACCTCTTCATGTCGGGGGAGACGGGGGTCCCCGGAAGGCTGACTGACGTCTTGCCCAAAGCCCCCGGGCTTGTTGGTGGCTGAGGCCTCGTGAGCCCCGGGCGCCCTTCAGACCTTCCTGTTCCTGGACCACACGCCAGGGACCTTTCCTTTCGTTTGGCCGTAAGGACCCTTCGATGCCCCTTTAGGAAACACAGGTTAACACGGAGAGGAATGTGGGGGCACGGGAAACACCAGAAGTCCAAAACCACACTCCTGCAAACTCGTCTCCACCACAGGACACTGTGAAACAGGCCTCACTTACGGGGTACACGCCAGGAGCCACGCCCCAGTCCTTCCATATGCTTTGCTTCCTCCGTAAGGAGAGGTGAGCCTTCCTCTGTCCCCTCCAGGTCCCCCAGCCGGACAGGAGTCTGCCCTTTGGTCCCCTTCGTATCCTCAATACTAACTGATGAACAGAAGGGCCGATCGTGCCTTTAAAGTCCTGCAAGAATGTTTTCAGTCATAATTCACAGGACTTGGGCTCCGCTCCCAGCAGAGCCAGCAGGCGGCCTAGCCGAGGCAGGAAGGGGGGAGGGCGGTGTGGAGGGACCTTCTTTCCAAACCTTTGTCCTGCAGATACGACTCCGCTACAAACACTGCAGGACCTAAACCACAGGACAGAAGCCGTGCAAAGGCACCGCGGCCTTACGCACCGTGCTTTTGCGCGTCTGTATGTGTGTGTGTTTGCCATACCCTCACCTTGTAAACGTTGCCTTTATAGAAGTGGGGACACATTTACACACTTTTGCGTCACCTGCTTTACAACTTTCCCACCCTTTATTCGAAACTGTTTCTTGGGGCGCCTGGGTGGCTCGGTCGGCGAAGCGACCAACTTCGGCTCAGGTCACGATCTCCCGGTTTGTGGGATGGAGCCCCGCGTCGGGCTCTGTGCCGACAGCTCGGAGCCTGGAGCCTGCTTCGGATTCTGTGTCTCCCTCTCTCTGCCCCTCCCCTAGTCGTGCCCTGTCTCTGTCTCTGTCTCTCTGAAAAATAGACGTCAGTTTTTTTTTTTTTTAACGTAACATTTTCCTATTGTGAAAGCTTCTCTATCAGCGTTCTAATCCCCGCATGGTGGTCCTTGCACCAGATACGCTGTAGTGAACGGAACAGCCTCACATTGTAAATTGTTCGTTTCTTCCCAGCGGCTTTGCTGCCCTGGAGGTGCAGAGTAGTTGGCAAAAGGAGAATCTGGCGTTTCACCTTGGTAGGAGAACGTGAAGGGAGGAGGGTTCTTTGTGCCTCTTCTCCCCCCGTCTTTACTCTCCCTTCTTTTTCAAAGGAAGCCAAAGCCTGAGCTGCTTTGTGGCAGGGGCATGAAGGCACTTTTGTTTGGAGAAGTTTCAGTCGATTGAGAGGATTATGCAAAGTGGCTTTGTCTGGGGAGGAGTTTGGGGTTGTGAATGGTGGAGGGGGGGCGGCGGGGTGCGTGTGCGCGTGAGGGCTGGGCACCGGGAACGCCTGCGGAGGGCGGGCGGTGGGCAGGGATCGCCAGCCAGGCATGGGAGGGGGCAGGGGGCATGGCCAGAGGAGGCCTGGCGGGCTGGGGAAAAGACTTCCATACCCACCAAGACTGGACGCCGTGGGAGATTCCTGATTCCTTTGACTGGAGACCCTAGGAGGAGAGGGGTCTCCCCAGACAGCCAGGACTCCTTTCCTGACACAGTTGGGGGGCGACGCTGCTACATCTATTTTGATCGAAACGTTCTAAAGTCATACGGTTATTTCTTGCACGTCCGAATCCGCACAGTAAGGAATTTACTCCGTGACTAAAGTTTCAGTGCCCGTCTTTGCACCGATCTGCAATTATCCCCGAGAGACTCCAATCAAAACGTGGAAGAACTGGGTTAAAAAGGATATGCAGTTTTGAAAAAATGTTCTTATTTTATTTTTGAGACAGAGAGAGAGAGACAGGGCACGAGCAGGAAAGGGGCAGACGGAGAGGGAGATACGGAATCCGAAGCAGGCTCCAGGCTCCGAGCCATCAGCACAGAGCCCGACACGGGGCTCGGACTCATAAGCAGTGAGATTTCCACACAGCATCTTCTGGGCCCTGTCAGTGGTCGAATCCCAAAGCCTTTGGCCGTGCAGCAAGCTTCCTCAGTGGCTCGATTTTCCAGAAGGAACTCCCTGAAGCCCTTTTCCGACTGGGGTCCTGTGAGGCAATAAAGCCATACAGAAAATGATGCCAGGGATGATTCCCACTCTCCCAAGGTTGGTATGTAGCTACAACTGTTCTAGATTCCTGGGGAAGAAGTTAATTTGGTGCTTACAAGGGATGTCTTGGAGCTTCAGGGCTTAATTCTGCCCTGGGGGGTGGGGAGCCCAGTTGGGAGAAGCTGCTGGAATCTTGCCTGCCATGGCTCCTAGTTGCACCTTCTGGAAGACTCTTCCGTGAAGGTCTCGGAGGCTGGCGTGGAGACCATCACCTTCTTTGGGATCTTCTCCTGCCCTTTGTCCTAGAAGCACACGTTTTACGGTGAACAGTCAAAAGTCTTTTTTTTTTTTTTTTTTTTTTTAGTCTTTTTCATTTTCGACCCTGGGATCATGACCCGAGCTGAAATCAAGAGTTGGACACTCAACCGACTGAGCCACCCAGGAGCCACGCCTTTTCTTTCTGAGTTTCTTTAGCAATTTATAATTCCCTTTAAAACTTGGAAGACTTCCGGGGCGCCTGGGTGGCTCAGTCGGTTAAGCGTCCAACTTCAACTCAGGTCACGATCTCGCGGTCCGTGAGTTCGAGCCCCGCGTCAGGCTCTGGGCTGATGGCTCAGAGCCTGGAGCCTGCTTCCGATTCTGTGTCTCCCTCTCTCTCTCGGCCCCTCCCCCGTTCATGCTCTGTCTCTCTCTGTCTCAAAAATAAATAAACGCTAAAAAAAAATAAAAAAAAAAACAAACTTGGAAGACTTCCGATTTCTTTTCTTTTCATTGAATGCTGTGTGTCAGCAACTCTCTCTCTCTCCCCTCAATTTCTGTCCTGGTTTCCTTGCTCCCCTCATGCAACGATTCCGGCAGCCACAGTGGAAAGCCACGCTTGAGGAGGACACGCCCTCAAGGCACAGTGGCTGGAGCCACTCGGGTCCCCTGAGCCGTCTCACTGGGTTTTTGCCACTCAGAGCGTCTTGTGCTACTCGGGGTCTAGAAGGATCTGGCTTTTGCAAATACCTTCCCTCCCTCCCTCCCTTCTTCTCTCTCTCTCTCTCTTCCAGCTGATAGAAACTGGCTTTCAGGCCATTTGAACTGAAACAGACAGGGTGTTCTAGCCCTCACCTTTAGTGTGTGACCTGGACAAGCCATCTCTTCTCCCACAGCCTCAGTTTCCCCGTTTGTCAAACGAGAGTTGACAGCAGGCGTTCTGTAATATTCCCCACCAACCCTCCCACAGGGAAGGGCACTGTGATTCTAGAAATAGGATCTCTTGTCTTTCTCTTTTCCCCTCCTCTCGATCCTAGAAGGACGCCTAGCATTCTGAGAAAGAATTAGAAAAGGTGAAAGTGATGAAGGCTGGATTCTGCCATGGCTGCAGCCTCCTGCTCTCCGCGGTATACACGGGAGGGGGGCTGGACACATACCGCACTCCGATCTGTAAGAACAGCTGTAAATCCTTGCCCCGGATTCTGAGCCGAGCGTGGATATGAAAGTCAGACCAGCTCCCGTCCCTCGCAAGCTGTTGCGTATCAGCTTGTAAAGCAAGTTGCGTCTCGTGTTTATTTTACCACACCTTCAGTGGCAGGCAATCCCGTGTGTAAAAATGAGATGTGTCAGGGGTGCCCGGGTGGCTCAGTCGGTTGAGCGTCCGACTTCGGCTCAGGTCACGATCTCACGGTTTGTGAGTTCGAGCCCCGCCTCGGGCTCTGCGCTGACAGCTCAGAGCCTGGAGCCTGCTTCCGATTCTGTGTCTCCCTCTCTCTCTTTGCCCCTCCCCCACGCGTGCTCTGTCTCTCTCTGTCTCAGAAATAAATAAACATAAAAAAAAAAAAAAAGAGATGTGTTACCCACCCAGAAATCTGCTCCATTGCTTGAAAAGTGAGTGATTGTGTACCTGTCTTACCTCTAATACCAAAGGGTCAACCCCCTGAGAGCAGAGAGTATAATTTTCACCCTCCCCGGGACCTGTGATGGGGGGACAGCCTGGGGATGTCACTGTTAAGGACGAAGCCTGGTTGGGTCGGCCTGTGGTCTTCCCTGGCTTCTCTTTATTCAGTCTGCACGTCCTTGACTCTCTCCGACTCTTTCCCAACGACACACCTCGTGGGAGATGTCTAATGTGGGACCAACCTAGGGGTCTGAAGATCACAAGTATGATGGCCCAGGCATGGAACTGAGGAGAGCATGCTTAAGAGGCCATGATGTTGCGACCTCCCTGTGATACCCGGACAAGAGTAGCATCACGGTACGTGAGTCTGAGTGGAAGGAACGATGGCTTTCTGTACGAGTTGAGAAGATGATGAAAAGGTGCCGGCTGGGAAGATGCCAGAAAGTTGGGCCATTTATAGATAAATACTAGCTCTCGCCTTCTTTACTGCTGGAAGGTCAATCAAGGATCCTCATGTAGGCCTCTGCTACTGTTGAGTATCTTATGAAGGCATCTTCACAGACAAAACAACCTTTAGTGCTTCCAGGGTCAGCTAGGTCTAAGTTTGGGTCTTGGCTGCGCCTTTGCTGACGAGTGTGAACCTGGACAAGTCACGTTGTCTTTCTGAATCTCTGTTTCCTCACCTGCAAAGTGGAGATAGGAGGACTGTTGTAGGAAGTAAAATGTACTTAAAGTACTTAGCTTAGGGGCGCCTGGGTGGTTCGGTCGGTGGGTTGAGCATCTGACTTCAGTTCAGGTCATGATCTTGCAGTTTGTGAGTTCGAGCCCCGCGTCGGGCTCTGTGCCGACAGCTCGGAGCCTGGAGTCTGCTTCGGATTCTGTCTCCCTCTCTCTCTCTGCCCCTTTCCTGCTCGTGCCCTCTCTCTCTCTCTCAAAAAAAAAAAAAAAAAAAGCCATTAAAAAATGAAGTAGTTAGCTCAATATCTGGAACAATGGAAGGTCAGGTATTAAGGTTCCTCTTTTTTTTTTTTTTTAACGTTTATTTATTTTTGAGACAGAGAGAGACAGAGCATGAACGGGGGAGGTTCAGAGAGAGAGGGAGACACAGAATCGGAAACAGGCTCCAGGCTCTGAGCTGTCAGCACAGAGCCCGACTCGGAGCTTGAACTCATGGACCATGAGATCATGACCTGAGCCGAAGTTGGCCGCCTAACCGACTGAGCCACCCAGGTGCCCCTTAAGGTTCCTCTTAAGAACCTGAGAAAACATGAATGTCCAGGGTTTTTAGACAGTAAGAAATCCCTACGGGAGTACAACGCTTTCCAGCTTACAATATGCTCTCACTTTCATGGGCTCTGCTGATGCCCATGAAAGCCTTATAATTAGGGCTGGCGTGAATTTAAGGAGTTTGGGTGGCTTACCTGGCATTATTCACCAAGTAGGAATGCGTCAGGAACCAGAACCAGATTTTCTGACGACTTCCCTGTCCTCATCAGTCCCCGGAAGTCATGATGTCCAGATTGTACGTGTAATTTAATTTCAGCCTGTTTTTCAGCCTAAGATTTGAAAAATGTTCTACTCCTCGAGATGATGACAGATGCCTGTAAAAGCCAGCTGGCCAAATTATAAAATTACATTTGTGTTTCATCACTAATAGTTATCAAATTTTTTTTGGTTATTTATTCTATAGGAGCTGTGCATATAATTTATTCCATCTGGTTGACCACCAGATGCTTCCGTAGTGAGAATTTTGAGAATTTGTCCATGTTCCCCCCTACATGCCTTCGATCAGAGGTAGAGAAACTCCATACTTAGCTCAATCTCATTTGGTTATAGACCAGTTTTCAAAACCAACGTTCTACCTCTCATGCTCCGGTTCAATTATCCTCAGGAAACATAATCGTATCTGCATCTGAAAGAAACTTCTGTGGCCTGAGGAGGGACAAGCATCCAAATTGATGGTATTGGAGGGATACGGAAGGTCATCCATCTTAGTTGTCTGTTCTACGCTTGGTGGCCCGGGGGCCCAGAGAGGGGATGACCGTTCCAGAACTCCTGACTCCCATTTCTGTGTTATTTCCACCACAACAAGCTCTCGACTCCTCTGAGGTCTTCAGCCAGAGATGGAAACTTGGGAGAGATGCTTAAGAGTTGGGGGCAGGTCGGGAAGACAGTAGACAGGAAGGTTGAGAAGGCTGTTCCCAGCTGAAAGGTTGACCCCAGGAGCCAGGGAAGACGTTCCGAGGGTTATTTGGAATAGTGGCTCGCCAAAGTCCTGGGCACCAGCAAAGGAATGTGGAAGGGAAGTTACCATTTTTTCCTTCCTTTTAATGGTTCATGGAGAGCTTAAGAAAACAAAACCAAAATGTTCCTTTTTCATCCATCTCAGGACGTCGGGTTCCTGGTCCAGCTCGGCATATGGCACATCTCAAGGACTCAGGAATGCTTGTGGCCTGAATATAGTCTCTTCGCAAGCAGGACTCACCATGGCCTCTGAGGTTCCTCCAAAGGGAATGACAGTCATATTAATGTGATTAGATAAGTTGAAACGCTTCACAGCCGCATGCATTTGTTTGGCTGACTCATAGCCTAGGGCTTCTATGTTAATTGTTTGTATCCCCTGGAATAAAAGCCCCAGCCAAGATGGTTCAAGACATTTCTGGGGGTGCCTGGGTGGCTCAGTCGGTTGAGCGTCCGACTTGGGCTCGGGTCATGATCTCGCGGTCCGTGAGTTCGAGCCCCAGGTCAGGCTCTGTGCTGACGGCTCAGAGCCTGGAGCCTGCTTCGGATTCTGTGTCTCCCTCTCTCTGTCCCTCCCCTGCTCATGCTCTGTCTCTCTCTGTCTCTCAAAAAATAAATAAACGTTGAAGTATTTACAAAAAATGGTCACAGAGTCTCCAGAAGGAAAATGCAAGGGTCACAGGCCTGTGGTTCCCAGTCTCCTTCCCCTGGGGGCTGTGTGTGGACCACTCTGTGTCACATTGGCTGAGAAATGGTGGCTTGAAGGCTGAACTGTTTAGTAAAGGAAGGGAGATGCGGACGTGCATTTCAGTTCGTAGAGATCAGTGGTCATGATGAAACCCACACAAAAGAACCGCAGTCTGTAGAAATATTAACAAAAGCTTTCGGGCACAAGTTACACCCTATGAAATAATCTAGTAGAGACTTAAAAAAAATTTTTTTTTAAATGTTTATTTATTTTTGAGACAGAGAGAGACAGAGCATGAATGGGGGAGGGGCAGAGAGAGAGAGGGAGACACAGAAGCGGAAGCAGGCTCCAGGCTCTGAGCCGTCAGTGCAGAGCCCTACGCGGGGCTCGAACTCACAAACCGTGAGATCGTGACCTGAGCTGAAGTCGGACGCTCAACCGACTGAGCCACCCAGGCGCCCCTAGTAGAGACTTTTAAATTGAATCCTGTCATTGTTACAAGAGCACAGTTCCTGCGCACAGAATCAGATATGGTGGGATATTCCCAATTAATGCGGGGACAAAAGAATATAGCCTGGGTGCATGGAATTGAAGTAACGTGCCAAATAAGTAACATTTCGCGTACCAATAATTGATATAAGAACTAAAACATTAAATATATAGTTTAAAGCATCGAAGTGACATGCGATCATTTTCAGGCGTTTCGTTAAAACTGGTTTTAACTTTGACTCTGTCTTTCAAAGTTTTCACTTTATCTTTTTTTTTTTAACGTTTATTTATTTTTGAGACAGAGAGAGACAGAGCATGAACGGGGGAGGGTCAGAGAGAGAGGGAGACACAACCTGAAACAGGCTCCAGGCTCTGAGCCGTCAGCCCAGAGCCCGACGCGGGGCTCGAACTCACGGACCGCGAGATCATGACCCGAGCCGAAGTCGGCCGCTTAACCGACTGAGCCACCCAGGCGCCCCTAAAGTTTTCACTTTAAATGGTAATAACGAAACGCTACGATGCGTCGGACCAAAGGCTGAACCGTGGTCGGCGACTCATATACCATAGCAATGGCCAAGTCGTAAGGAGTTAACACGGAAGTGTAACCAATTTCAGATTTTCTTCTTCTGCTGCTATGGCGTAAAATGCTCGCCGGAACTGTTTTCCGCTACTGTGTTCGTTGCCAGAGAAGTGCTTCGGCCCACGCATTTCAGCCACACGCTGTCGACTCCTTCTGTGATTCCTACCACGTCTTCACGGGTAGAACTCTAGAACTCTCTGGTCTGTTCATCCGGATTGGAGGTGTGAGCCACGTTTTGTTTGTTGTGTGTTTAGTGGAACAAGTGCTTCTGTTGTCCGGTCAGAAATCTTACCTAGCAGCAGTGGTTCCGGGTGGGCCTGCGGGGTGGACAGGGAGACCGTGGGGGTGGGCCTACACGTAGGTCTGTGCCTTTGCTCTTGGACTCGTGAGCTCCGGGTCTCGGGCAGGAGAGCTCGCTCTCTGAGTTCCCACCTTCTTCCTTCCTCTACCACAGGGCGGTCTTACGGAGATCCCTTGGCGGCTTTGACGCTCACTTTCCCCACCTGTAAAAGGGGTGAATGTTCGTGCTCCGCTCCCTGAGCTGTCGCAGGGGCAGAAGACACGGCACCCGGAAAACTCACAGTGCCCACCCTCTTTCCTCCGTCCCCAGGGGGTGGGCCCGGCTCCCTCTTCTCTTCATTTCTAAGCTCACTGACTAGTAACCACATTGGGGTTTCCCCTTTCCCAGGACTGGCCCACTCGCCGGAGACTTCTGCTGGGGTACTGGACACCTGTGGGCTTGAGCGGCCCCCTCTTTGGCCATCTCTGTTCCAGTCTTTCCCAGCCATCTTGGGGCTGCAAGAGCGGGAGTCTTGGGGAACAGGTGGGGAGTGGGGCCGCACAGGGCTGAGGAGGCGCCCTCTCCCGGGCATTTGAACCCTGAAGGAGGACCCTTGGAGCCTCTTCATTCACAGCAGTGTCCCTTCCGCTACATTCCCGTCAAGGCTTCCGGCTCTGCAGTGCTTCTCTGACTTGCACTTGAAGTGACGTAGCCAGAATCAGGCCTCCAGCTCCTCTGCTCGTATCATTACCGTCCACGGGAGACAAGCGTCTGACCGGCTGGCCTTCCCCCGCCTGGCAGGACCACCGACGCCGGACGACCAGAGGGAGGCGGGAAGGCCCCTGGCCCCTCAAATCCGGCAGCGGCCATTTTCCCTTCCCGAAGTCTCTCTCCGCCTACCCGTCTTTCTAGTTTTCTTTTACTTTCTGCAGAGAAACGCTTGCCCGTTTCCCTCCTTTATGAACCTCTCCCTCTGCAGCACCTCTCTGCCCTCCCTCTCGGATTACAAGCACCGTGTCTTGGAAGTACATATTTCTCGGGGCGCCTGGGTGGCTCGGTCAGCTAAGCATCAACTCTTGGTTTCTGCTCAGGTCACGATCTCCCTGTCCCCGAGTTCGAGCCCCGCCGTACCGAGCTCCGTGCTGACAGTGCGGGGCCTGCGAGGGGTCCTCTCTCTCCCTCTCTCTCGGTCCCTCCCCCACTCGCTCTCTCTCAAGGTAAATAAATAAAACTTAAAAAAAAAAAAAAGAAATGCATATTTCTTGAAATAAAACTTTTGAAGGCACATTAACACAGAACCTAATGAAGCTAGGTTCTCCGTGAAACATCTTCACTGTGTTCTTTATTATCGTCAGACATTTTTTTTTTCTCGAATGAGCAGCCTTCTTGCTCTGAACCCCAGCTCCTCTGTTCCTGGCATGGAGCGTCACGCCATGAAACCTCAGCCTGGAACCATGGGCCGCCTTCTGTTCTGAGAAGCCTTTGGCTGTATTCTCACTGGCCACCCAGCCTCCACACTTTGGTCCACCAGGGGTTACGAAGAGCACCTTTTTGTTTGTTTTGTTTGAGTGACGTGCCATTGTGTGCGTCTCGCACAGTGGGAAGTTTCTGGCCCCTGCCTCCGCCATCCCTCCTTCTCCAGCCACGTTGGCTTGTGACCTCATTCCCCGCGAAAGGGTTCCGTCGAAGGCACGTTCGTTTGTTTGAGTGCGTGTGATCGAAGTCACTTTGGAAAAAGGAGGTTCGTTACGGCGTCCGCGCTCGTGGAAAACACACAGCATATTATGGCAATTTCAAAAAGCCTTTTTGTGTTTCCCCTGAAATATTAACCCGTTACAGCTTGCTTAAAATCGGTAATTCAAATACCGGTGTGCAAGTGAAAGAATTCCAATCTTCACGGTCTTTTCCTACAGAGACCATGTATCGATACTCATCCATCACCACTCAGTCTCGAGGGGGTAATTTGTTTGCGTATTATTATCCCCATAAAGGATTAGGGGCCACCTGTGCGCACTCACAGCAAGCACCAGAGGAAGGGGCCAAAGATGCGTGAAACACGGTCACTCTGGTGCGCCGAGTAGAGCAGGCAGCCGTAAACACGTTTTGCTAGAGGTTTCTAGAAGACTCTAGATTGTTCCGAACCAATCACAAACCCCGTTTTCCCTCTGCTTCCTCTGCTCAGGATGCTATGGAGCCAAAACGTCTCCCCAGTGGCCCGTGTGCCAGGAAGGGCTACATGTCCCGCTCCGGCCAGGGAGACGTCTTCGGCTGGGACTTCCCATTTCTTTGCTGATGTGTGTTCATAACCAGTGGAAGCATTTTGATCATGCTTTAAAGTCTCTGTCAGAGACTCCTGACATCTCTCCCGTGTCAGTGTTGGCGTCTATCGGTTGTCTGCTTGTTTGTGTTTTTGTCAATTCACGTTGAGACATTCCCGGGTGATGGTGTGACGAATGACCTGTGATTAAATCCTGGGCATTTTTGCCTAACGATGTAAGGCATTGGATTGTATTTAATTCTACTTCAGTGGTTTTTTTTCTCTCGACACTACTGTAGCAGGGGAGGGGGCCACTTTGTTACAGTCAGGTGAATGTTGGGACTCACGTCCCCCCACCTGTGATGACACCCCCATGGTTGTAGAGGGCTCCTTTTTACTGCTGGCTGAAGATGTCCGTTCTGGGTCCTCTGATGCCGTGGGGTGGGAGCACATGACCAGCCAGCAGTGATGAAGGTTGTGTCTTTTCACTTGGCCTTCTCTGACACCATCTGGGGTGTGTGCGTGTGTGAGTGTGTGTGTGTTGGGGTGCCTTGTGACAACCTTGGGGGGGTGTCACAGATTTTTCTACAGTATTTGGCTGGAGTAGGCGGGTTACTGTCTCAAAGATTTCTGTTCTTCTAAGCTGCTACTTTCCCGATCCTTTGTCAAGAGAGAAAAGGCTTTCTTATCTGTGCCTTTTGGAGTCTCCTGGTTGCCAGCCTCTTAGGTTCCAAATCTAGAATACATAAGGCTAACAGAAAACCCAGGGCACTTACCACTGTTTTCTTCATCTTTGATCTTTGACCATTGATCTTTGACTCTTGAGGTCTCTAGCTGGTCTGTCCTCTTCTGTCCGTGTTTCAGGGTCCTCTTATATTTGTTTTAGATATAATGGCTGGGGTTTTTTGTTGTACTTAGCAGGAGACAGAGGGAGAAGTGCATCTACATCCTGGAAGCAAAAGTCCACAGATTGTGTTCTGAGGCCACAGGGTGGGCTTCTTTCTCAAGGGGAGAGTTCAGGTGGGAGGAACCTTGGCTTTTGCCCTCTGCACTTCTGTGAAACTGACGCCGATGTTGGAGAGGGTCACAGCCGTCCTGTGACCCTGAGTGTGAAAGGCAGGTGGTCACAGGTGGTACAACTGGAACACACAGGGGTCTGAGTGGCCATCTCCCGGGTAGCTTGCCAATTCTTGTTCCAAGAAAAAAGCAAATCCCTGTGTGCTTCTCATCGATCACAACCTAATTTAATTCCATCAGATACAAAGCTCATTTGTTACAGGAGTTGGTGAACCAGTAAGTAGTAATTATCCTGGGGACCTATACGGTCTCTCTACTCTTCTCCCCTTACCACAAGTACCCGTAATTTGTCCCTGGGCTCACCACCGTAGGGATACGTTTGAGTTTTGCCAAAATATGCACCCTTTGGTACATTTCCCTTCCTTACTTTGTTTCAGTCCATAGGATAAGTCATTATAGATGATCTGAAAATAAAAATAATACTTTCTATTACTTTCAAAAAGAGAGTGTGGGCAAAATGGGTGAAGGGGGTCGGAAGGTGCAAACCTTGCAGTTGTTAACTAAACAAGTCAAGAGGATGCAATGTAATGTCATGTCGCATGGTGACTACAGTTAATGCTGTATTGCATGTTTGTTAACAGAGTAGATCTTAAAAGTTCTCATCACGGGGAAAAATTGTGAGCATGTATGGCGATGGGTGTTAATTAGATCACTGGGATGATCATTTTGCAACATATACAAATATTGAATCATTATATTATACAGCTGAAACTAATATAATGCTATATGTCAATTATACCTCAATTTAGAATTACTTAAAGATAGGATATATTTCACAAAAAATGAGCAGGGGGGCCTGGGTGGCTCAGTCAGTTGAGCATCTGGCTCTTGATTTTGGCTCAGGTCATGATCCCAGGGTTGTGGGATTGAGCCCCACATTGGGCCCCATGATGAGTGTGGAGCCTGCTTAAGATTCTCTCCCTCTGTCTCTCCCTCTGCCCCTCCCCCATCCAACAAAATAAACATAAAACATAGATTAAAAAATAAAAGAAATGGACAAGTGTTGGGGCACCTGGGTAGCTCAATCAGTTGAGCAGCCGACTCTTGATTTCGGCTCAGGTCATGATCTTGCAGTTGTGGGATCGAGCTAAGCATGGAACTTGCTTGGGATTCTCTTTCTCCTTCTCTCTGCCGCTCCCCCACTCACTCGTGTGTGTGTGTGTGTGTGTGTGTGTGTGTGTGTGTGCGCGCGCGTGCGCTCTCTAAATAAATAAACTTTAAAATATGGGGAAGTGTAAAAAATGTCACTTTGGATTCAATATTCAGTATTATGAGTAAAAATACCTTTATAGGTTATAAAAAGCTTTATATATAAATAGTATGTACATAGAAACAATATAAATTAATATAAATGTAATATAAATAACATGTATTTATATAAACATAATATATTTATATTATTTATTTAATGTAAAACATTTGTATTTTAATATATTTATATGATTTATTTAATATAAATATATTATCGTATAAATATATTATGTTTCTACAAATATATAGATATCTATCTATGTATATATTTACATCTATATCTAGATTTATATCTATATCTATATAAATATATAGATATAAATATATTTCTATAAATATAATTTCTAGGTTATAAAATACACACATGTATGTGTGTCTCTATCTATATCTATATCTATAACTCTCTCTATCATCTCTCTCTCTATATATATATCTCTAGTTAAAAAGAAACAATAGATCTCAAATGAAGTCACTTGTGCAAAACTTACTACCTAACTGCAGTTTCCACCCTCCCCAGGAATGTAATCTTAACCAGTCTGGAATTTCCTGGTCAGCACCTGCGAGGTAATCCACCCGATAGACCCTTTTGTCTCCCAAAGGAAGATGACCTTGTCCAAAAGAATCCCTCTTTTCTTTGTTTATGACTTCCACGTCCCACCCTCTCTGTCTTCAAAAACCTTCCATTTTCTTCCGGCTCATCCTTTCTCCTAGCTACATGGCACGCCACACAATTCACCAATTGCTGAATAAAGCCAGTCGGATCCGGGCGCCTGGGTGGCTTAGTCGGTTGGGCGTCCAACTTCGGCTCAGGTCATGATCTCGCGGTCCGTGAGCTCGAGCCCCGCGTCGGGCTCTGGGCTGACAGCTCAGAGCCTGGAGCCTGTTTCGGATTCTGTGTCTCCCTCTCTCTCTGACCCTCCCCTGCTCATGCTCTGTCTCTATCTGTCTCAAAAATAAATAAATGTTAAAAAAAAAAAAAGCCAGTCGGATCTTCAGATGTACTCAGCTCTATTTTTGTGACTTCAATATACATATTTTATTATATATATATTTTATATCATTTTATTATCATTTTTATATATAAACTCATTGTCTCCTCGCCGCAGCCCTATGAGGTGGTCACTGATACTTTCCCCACTTCATAGGTGAGAAAACTCTGATCCCCTCAAGGAGAGCAATTTGCCCCACGTCTGACAGCTCACGGGTGAGGCAGGCGCTGTGTCTCCCACTCCGGTCCTGACCACGAGGTGCACTGTTTCTAAGTATCACCCTTTGCAATATTTGAGGAGAGGTGTTCTGACAGACAAGGGAGAATCTGAAGTGTAAAAATACAGTCGGAGCCTCGAAAAGACGCTTGATAAATCAGTACTGAGCTGTAATCGAGAGCGGGGTTGGCAAACTTTTTCTGTAAGGGGCCAGGCAGTGAGTGCCTTAGGCTCTGCGGGCCATACGGTCTCTGTTGCGTATTTGTCTGTTTTTATTTATTCATGTTTTTAACCAACCGTTGAAGAAAGGTAAAAATCGTCTTTAGCTCACAGGCCATGTGGATGGATTTGGCAGGGGGTCTGTCGGCTAGGCCACTGAGTGATCACAGACAGCAGAGCCTGTCCATCCTGGCTTCGCGCAGTAAGAGTTTCCCCGGCTGGGATGGCCCGTGGGACTTCGCTCCATTGGAAAACAGTCCTTCCCGTCTCTTCTCTGCATGGAGGGGGTCAGGGGTCTAATGTGGGGCGCATGAATAAGTGTTGAGCAGGCCCCTGAGCGTGGGGCTTTGGCCAGCTCACTCCACTTTTGCACCGACCACCTGTTGGCGAAACACAATCTCGTCGTATATTATCCTAACACGCGGACTAATGATTTCCGGCCTTTCTTCACGAGGGCACGTAGCTCCCCCCCCCAGATAGGCCCCTTAGGTCGTTACTAGATGTGAGAACTGGGCAATCTCTAGGAATGCTTTCCCATCTGGCGGTGGAGGAAGGAGGCATGGCGTGGGGTTCGCTTGTGCGGTGGCCCGAGTTCTGCACTTACTGACTGGGTAACTGGTCGTTCCTTGGATTCTCTTGTCTGCAGTCAGCTCACCTGCAAAAATGAGAACGTGGAGCTGGGTCATCTCTAGGCTCTCCCCCACAGCGACGCTAGCCTGATGCTGGTGGCCACAGGGAAAATGGCGTCCTGTACAACCTCCGAGTTGTTCAGAATTCATTAACGGGGCACTGCACTCTATCTCCTCAGGACTAGGGGCGCCTGGGTGGCGCAGTCGGTTAAGCGTCCGACTTCAGCTCAGGTCACGATCTCGCGAGATCTCGCGTGATCTCGCGTGAGTTCGAGCCCCGTGTCAGGCTCTGGGCTGATGGCTCAGAGCCTGGAGCCTGTTTCCGATTCTGTGTCTCCCTCTCTCTCTGCCCCTCCCCCGTTCATGCTCTGTCTCTCTCTGTCTCAAAAATAAATAAACGTTAAAAAAAAAAATTATCTCCTCAGGACTAGGGACTCCACAAAGTGGCTGGATGTCTTCATTTATAACTTTGTTTTTGTTTTGTTTTTGTTTTTTTTTACTTTAGGACAAAAACATAGAAAACAGTAGTTCTGTGCTCTTGGGATCACGTTTGGAAATGCAGCGTGGAGAATTAAGAAAATATCCAGACAACTCCATTTTAATTTTCTTTCCATTTTTTCTGGATAATTCTTGCTAGCTGCAGTTACCCTTATTTGCCATTTCCTTTGCGATGGAGAGGGGAATGTGAACTTGATGCCCAAATATGAATCTTTCATTAAACGAAGTCAAACTTGGGGTATTTCTTCCCCTTTCTGATGGCCAATAAGAGACGTTATCAGCATCACTGGGAAGTGTAAGGGGAACCTTTTTGGGAAATAATTGAGCAACATTATTGAATACTGAGTCTTAAAAATGTTCCTACCTTTTGACCCTGTAAGTCCCCATCTATTAATCTATTTTAAGGACGTAGTAGTTAATGCTGACAAATTTACGCACAGATATACACATTATAGCATCGGTTACCTAGATGTTGGGAAAATCTTTAACAGAGAGGAAATGGCTAAAGCATTATGATACTTCTCCTCAGCGAACATTATGGTACAAAGACGTGCAAAGCCACCGATATGCTTTTAATGCAACAAGTGACGATGAGCTGACGACAAAAACTGAGCGCACCTGTTTGGGTACAAAAGGAAACGTCCTACCATTTGGTATGCATTCGGTGATATGCTACGTGCTTTCTAATTATTCCATTAAGTACAGCCACCCGGAAGGGGGTACCATTATACCCATTTTCCAGTTGAAGAAACTGAAGCTTAGAAACGCTGAGTAACTTGTTAAGTTCACAGAGACAGGAAGAGGCAGAATGTGGATCTGAACTCCAGTCGCTCTCGGATTCCAAAGCTTTGGTTATGTGACCTCTTACGAGCTACTTTCAAATGTCATGAAAATTAACGACCGCCACATCGAAGGGGCTGTGCGTGAGCTCCTCCAGCTGTGCTGAAATGCCCCTGACTTTCAAGGCTGGTTGAACAGCTCAGGGATTGTGGGGTCCTCGTGGCGCAATCCCAGGGCCCCCGGTCCACTCGATGGGGAGAGAGCTTCCCCCGGCCCTTCTGCAAAGAGCAACGGCGTCCCGCCCCCAGGAAGGGATGGGGTGGCTGACTCCGTGACCACAGTGGGAACACATTGCTAGTCTTTGGACAGCTCTTGGCCTTGAAGGGTCACGGGGGAAGGGAGCAGTTCCAGCTTTAACACTTACACCAGAGCGTCTTGCCGTGCCCCTTTGTTCCTTTCTTCTTTTCCTTAACATGTGCATGTGGATGTAATAAAAGTGTGCCGGGTCGCTTGGCTCTCGGAGAAGAGGAAGAGCGTGATGGTGTAATTGAACTGTTACTGCCTGCCTCTCCGACGCGCATTAGCTGAGTAAAACACACAGTCAATAAAACACAACAAAACAATAAAACTAAGCCCTTCGGTGCTCTCTTATGGGGTGTTACGCAACCCAGAAACCTCTGGCCATAAAACGGAGAATGAGGCAAACTTTACACTTTCGAGAACAAAGACGCTCAGGCACTAGGTTGCAAATGGCTCGCCCGGCCCGAGCCCTGTTCTCTGAGCACCTGGAAGCAGTTAGCTTTGAAAGCCTCGCAGACTCTGGCTGCTTCAAGTTCACAGGCCCTCCGTGAGCCCTTGTTAGGAGCACGGATGGGAATGTGCTTTTCGTTAGGGAAGCCATTGATCCTACCAACAAAGATACGTTTCTTTTCGATGATAAGTTTATTAGCCCTGGGCAGAGAGATGGCTTGCCAGCCTTCCTCTTTGGGGATGCTGCTGGGGGGGGGGGGGGAGACTCAGAGCATGGGACCATAGGTGCCAATGCCTCCAGGCTCTGGTTGAAGAGAGCGGTGGTCTCTTTTGGCCGGTGGAAGATTGCTGACCAAATCTCAACACACCAAAAGAAAACTGGAAGCTTCTATGGTCGGTAACTTGCTGGGACTTGCTGAAAAGTAGGCCAGTGCAATTTGTCTATTTTGGGTTTCAGAAACATTTGTTCTCCCCGCAAGAGGTATTTTAAATACCTTCAGGACTGCGATTACAGCCGCAAACAATTCTTTTTTTTTTTCTTTTTTTTTTTTTTTTTTTTTTTGCCTAATTTTAAAGCATGTGTTGAAGATGACGCTGACGATGGATGGTAGGCTGGGCTCGGAGCCTGGGTGGCGCCCGTCAGCAGAGTTCAGACGCGCCCCTGTTGGTGCGAGGGCTGCGGGGTACGCCTGCCAGCAGCTGATGTGTGTGAGGCCCTGAGGGGCCCCCCGGCGCAGAACGCACCCTTAAAGGAGGAGAATCAGACTTAAAGAAAGAGAACAGTCTTGGCCAAGCAACAAAACCTGGGTCATCGGCAAGGAAGGGCCATTCTGAGTCGAGCCTGCCGCGTTTTTACTGAGACCTGCCCCCCAGCCTCTACTGGATTCACTCAATGGGGTGCTGGGTAGCACGTGGGGCACAGGGCTGGTTCAGGCCAAACCCCACAAGACACCGGAGTGCAGCACGGTCCGGGGGAGGGAGCATGCATCTTCTTGGGCGCCTGTGTATCTGGATACGCTCAGCAGGTAGCACATGGCGACATGTGGGATGTTCCGTAAATACATGTGATAAACTTCCAGGGCTCCCCCCAAATCAATTGGGCGTGTTTGGGTGTGTGGATATATGTCTGATGTTTGTGGGGGTGGGGTGGGTAGACCCCCATGGCTACTATCCCCCATCAGCGGGGGAGGCTGAGAAGAGGGAAGAACTTTTTTTTTTCCTCTAACATTAGTCTCATTTAGAATTGTAGGCACTTGGAAAAGAGACATGTGGGTATTTCACAAAGGGGTGAAAATAACGTAAGCGTGGATAGATAAATAGGCTGTGGTAGTTGTCAAGCCTGTTTATCCCATGGCTCGGCACGCAGGCACCTGATGTAGCCACAGTCCCCAAATGGTGTTAAAGGAATAGCTTCTCGACGTTCCTGTGCCGCAGGAGCGTGTGCAGAATGTCTCCGTCACGTAAGAAGGACCAAAGTATTTGAGCTATTTCTTCATCAAACAGAGAGATGTTGGTCACCTACAGACTTCCATTTCACACACACGCGAGTCGTGAATTATGCCCCCCACATGGTACCTGATCAGGTAGGGGAGTTGTCACTTTGGAGCAATTTCTCCTGATGTTTTCCCTGGTCTACTCTGAAAGGAGACACAGTTGGTCTTCTCGTACAGGTCGGTGAAGTGTTTCTGGAGGTCCTTTCCCCGTAGGGCTTGCAGAGACAGTCTGTTACTACATCAACAAACTGTTTGGTAGAAATGGTCCTGTCGCACATGCAGGCGAGGGCGGTGCAGCCTGCCAGCCAGTTTATTTATTCTCAAGATTCTGAACTCCCGAGTCCCAGTCTGCATTGTATGTCTTGTAAGCCTCCCCTGGTTCAGTCCTAAGTGCATTGTTGCACACGGGAAAATCTTAGTTTTACCTCTAAACATTTTCCATCCACCCATCCAGCCATCATCCATCCATCCATCTATCCATCCATCCATCCACCCATCCATATGTGTTTTCTACCTTCCTTCAACAACTGATGAGCTACCATGAACTGGTGGTTTAGGATTATATTCCTGTCTTTACTACTCACCCCCACCCCAGCATTATTGAGATCGAATTGACATATAACATTAAGCTTGAGGTATACAGTGTGATGATTTGACACACATATTTTGTAAAATGGTGACCACAATAAGGCTAGTAACACTTCCATCACCTACCTTAATTACCCTTTTTTTTTTAATGATAAGAACATTTAAGATCTACTCTCTTAGCAACTTTTGAGGATATTAATACAGGGTTGGTGATGACAGTCGCCATGCTGTACTCTACTCTTTTTTTCCTACCCAAAATGAGAATCCAAGTTTGTGAAATACAACTGATGATGTCGTCTGAGTGAGCTTTATGAAGCAAAATGAAATGATCACGCAAATTCTGCCTTCTTGAACTTGGAGAGTGAGTTACACATGTTCTATCTCCCCCTGTCCCTCCTGGCTTCCCACACTGAGGCATTATGGACAAAGCTGTGAATGGTAGAAGGACTGTCTATAGTCATACCCCATGGTAGTTTACAGGGACAAACGTTGAAAAATATAACTCCAAAATAAGTGTAGGAGATGTCTTTGTATCTACTGAGAGCAGGTAGTGAGAATCAAAGCTCGGGCTATATTGATGGAGGCCTCTGGAGCTGCAAGGTATTCATCTGTGTGACATCTAGTGGGTGCTCCACATGTGCTAGAAGCCTGGGGGCCACAGCTCAGTAGGAGAGTATGAGCCCTTCTGAACCCTTGACCCATATTGTTTCTTTTAGTCCTCATGAGTCAACATGCTATTACCGTTCCATTTTTCAGAGAGAACCCAAAGCTTAGAGAGGTTAAGCAATTTGACCAAAATTACACAGGAAATTGGAGAGTGGAGGTTCACTCCCATGCTTGTAGATATTAAAATGGCCAAACCCTCAGAGAACTATGAAGCTTTAGATGCCAAAAGGTCCTTTTCAACCTGTGGAAAACTCCTGTCTGTGTAAGACTGGTCTTGTACAAAAGCGGTTTCCAAAGGGGAGACTGTTGATCTAGGGTCGATGTGGCCGGGCACAGCCCAGCCTGGGTCCACGGCCCGTGGAACGGGGTCAGTCCTCGTCCAGGCGCGTGTGGTAGATTTTTGGCTTCCTTAGACTCGAGCAAAGTGGCCCCATCCTGTTAGGATAATGGAGGTTTTGCCTACTAAGTGAAGCCTGTGCTCCGTGCGTCCTCAGTTATTCAACCTCCCTGGCATGAACTGTGCACTTGACAGCTGCCTCTATTTAGACACCAATCAGCTTTCATCTTTTGGACCGGGTCTGCTCCCTTTCTACAGATTTCTCAGCAAGCTACAGATCTTCTTTGTATCACTCAGTGGGCGGACATTTATTTAATTCTGTATTATTCTTTGTTTAATAGCTGCCTTCTCTGCTGAATTTCTTGAAGGCAAAGATCACATTTTTTACTCTATTTATTTATTTTTTTCATTTGCATCCAAGTTACTTAGCAACTAGTGCAATAATGATTTCAGGACTAGAATCCAGGGATTCATCCCCTACGTATGACACCCAGTGCTCATCCCAACAAGTGTCCTCCTCAATGCCCTTTGCCCATTTAGGCCATCCCTCCACCCAGAACCCCTCCAGCAATCCTCAGTTTGTTCTCTATGTTTGAGTCTCATGTTTTGTCCCCCTCCCTGTTTTCATATTACTTTTGCTTCCCTTCCCTTATGTTCATCTGTTTTGTATCTTAAATTCCACACATGAGCGAAGTCATATGATACTTGTCTTTCTCTGACTGGCTGATTTCGCTTCACACAATACCCTCCAGTTCCATCCACGTAGTTGCAAATGGCAAGATTTCATTCTTTTTGATTGCTGAGTAATACTCCATGGTGTATATATATCACCTCTTCTTTATCCGTTCATCCGTCAATGGACCTTTGGGCTCTTTCCATATTTTGGCTAGTGCTGCTATCAGTTGATAGTGCTGCTATCAACACGGGGGTGCATGTGTCCCCTCGAAACAGCACACCTGTATCCCGTGGATGAATGCCTAGTAGTGCAATTGCTGGGTCCTAGGGTAGTTCTACGTTTAATTTTTTGCCAAACCTCCATGTTGTTTTCCAAAGTGGCTGCACCAGTTTGCTTTCCCACCAACAACGCAAGAGGGTTCCCCTTTCTCCACATCCTCGCCAACATCTGTTGTTGCCTGGGTTGTTAATTTTAGCCATTCTGACTGGTGTGAGGTGGTGTCTCATTGTGGCTTTGATTTGTATTTCCCTGATGATGAGTGAAGTTGAGCATCTTTTCATGGGTCAGTTGGCCATCTGGATGGCTTCTTTGGAAAAGTGTCTACTCATGTCTTTTGCCCATTTCTTTACTGGATTATTTGTTCTTTGGGTACCGAGTTTGAGAAGTTCTTTATAGATTTTGGATACTAACCCCTTATCTGATATGTCATTTACAAATATCTTCTCCCATTCTGTCGGTTGCCTTTGCTTTTGCTGTTTGTTTCCTTCGCCGTGCAGAAGCTTTTTATGTTGATGAGGTCCCAATAGTTCATTTTTGCTTTTGTTTCCCTTGCCTCCGGAGACATGTGGAGTAAGACGTTGCTGTGGCATAGATCAAAGAGGTTTTTGCCTGCTTTCTCCTCTAAGATTTAATGGCTTCCTGTTTTATGTTTCGGTCTTTCATCCATTTTGAGTTTATTTTTGTGTGTGGCGTAAGAAAGGTTCATTCTTCTGCATGTCGCTGTCCAGTTTTCCCATCACCGTTTGCTGAAGAGCCTGTCTATTCCATCGGATATTCTTTCCTGCTTTGTCAAAGATGAGTTGGCCATACGTTTGCGGGCCCATTTCTGGGTTCTCTATTCTGTTCCACTGATCGAAGTGTCTGTTTTTGTGACAGTACCATACTGTCTTGATGATTACAAGATAATACATCTTGAAGTCACATTTTTTATATTACTGTCTAATCAGGGTGGTAGGCACAGATACCACTGAATAAAGGCCAACATCGTCCTCAACTCTGATGGAATTTACAGGATAGTGGAAAACATAAATACTAATCAAATAATCACACTAGGAATATAAAGTTTTAGCTGTGACAAGGGAGCTGCGGGGGTTTCTTCTAGCTCTATGGTGAACGAGATACTCTGAAAGCCTCTATCGTCACATTATAGTTAGATGGCCAGGAGTTACAGCAAACATAACTTTAAAGATTGCTAAGCCAGAAATAAAACCAAGGAACGCTGCCAAGGGCAATGCAAATTTGGAGAGCTGTGTTGCTCAAAAAATTTTTTTCTATTTAGTTAATTGATCAAATCTTGTTGTGGTAAATTTCTTTGATTTTTCTCCACTTGTTTGAAAGGTATACTCTTAAAAATGATGTTGGGGGTTCTGATCCATTTCTGCCTTATATGTTTTGAGGCTTTTTTACTTGGTGCATTTAAATTGTAAAATCCTTCTGGTGGGCTGGCTCTTTTCTCATTATGAAATGCTCCCTCTTTATTTCTAATCATGCTTTCTGCCTTAAAGTCTACTTGGTCTGATTTTTTTTTTAATTTTTTTTTTTAACGTTTATTTATTTTTGAGACAGAGAGAGACAGAGCATGAACGGGGGAGGGTCAGGGAGAGAGGGAGACACAGAATCGGAAGCAGGCTCCAGGCTCTGAGCCATCAGCCCAGAGCGCGACGTGGGGCTCGAACTCACAGACCGCGAGATCGTGACCTGAGCCGAAGTCGGCCGCTTAACCGACTGAGCCACCCAGGCGCCCCTACTTGGTCTGATATTAATATAGCTATGAGAGCATCTCGTGGGTTAGTATTTGCATGACATATCTTTTTATATCTTTTACTTTTAACCTTCTGTATCTGTATTTTAAAGCCTCTTATAAGCAGCACATAACTGGGTTTAAAAAAAAACTAGTCTGGAAATATTTGTCTTTTAAAAAAATAGATTTTATATTTTAGAGCAGTTTTAGGCTCACAGCAAAATTGAGCGGAAAGTACAGAGATTTTGCCGGGTACCCCCTGCTCCTGCCCGCCACAGCCTTCCCCCTGATCAACATCCCCCACCACAGGGCACGTTTGTTGCAAATGATGAACATACATGGACACGTCATTATCGCCCAAGTCCATGGCTTACACTAGGGTTCACTCGCAGTGTTGTGCATTCTGTGGCTTTGGACAAATGTATAATGACATGCGTCCACTATTACAGTATCACAGGGAGCAGTTTTCCCTAAAAACCCTCTGTGCTCCCCTACTCATTCTCCACTCCCCTCAACCCCCCGCCAAACACTGATTCCTGTAAAGCCGGCGGGGGTGGGGCGGGAAGCCAACAATAAAAATACATAGCCAGATGAGAAAATAATAGTAAAGATAAAAAAAAAAATGATCAAGCCACAGAAAGACATGCATGAACCTTAAACGGACGTTATTCAGCGAAAGAAGCCAGTCTGAAAAGGCTCCACGTGTATGTTTCCAATTACGTAACATCTAGAAAAGGCAAAAGGAAAGCAGTAATAAAGGTCAGTACACAAGACAGCTGCAAAAGTCAGGAAACTTACCTTACAGGAAATAGCCATTCCTACGATCTAATCATCAGACTCCGTATGGTTCCATCAATGATCCCAATTAGGTCCCTTATAAGAAAACGTTCCAGTCCAGAATGATCCTTATGTTTCGTAACGTTTGCCACAGCTCTTTAGATTTCTGTGGAGCGGTTCCGCCGTCTCTCTCGACAAATTTGCATTCACTTCAAGTTTCCTCATTAGACTCAGGTTGTGCATTTTTGATAAGGTTGTGGTAATAGCGATGCTGTGCTCATTTCACCGCATCCTATCAGGCGGTACCCCATTTGAACCTGTCCGTTTACGGATTATGTTTACTTGAGTCGCTTAATGAAGGCGGTGTCTGCTGCAACTTTAGACCAGACGGAAAAGTTAGTCTTTTCCTCTCCGTGATGCCTAAGTGTCTTGAGGGGTGGTCCTCGGCAGCCATGTTTCATTCCTTCGCAAACTCAGTTCATTCCGTGACTCATTTACATCCGTGTAGGCTCACGGTTTCCTGTTTTATTTCAAAACTTTTATTTTCTTCGTTACTCTCATTGCTTATTTTGACGGCGAAATGCTGTCCTTTTGGGGCAGTGGGAGCCCCTGCAAGCTGACTTCTGTGTCCCTTTGACATGTCCCCATTATTCTGTGAGCACTTCCTTATCGTCCAGCATTAAGGACATGCTGCGGGCTCCTGGTAGGTTTCCTGCCTCCGTCATGAAATCTGTCGTTTCTCCAAGGAGCCTTTGCTATTGGGGTTTCTGCTAGGGGACAGATAGATACAGATACAGATGCAGATGGAGATCTCCATAAACGTTTCCATTTATACTTATTTCTCTGCCTATTTACGTACAGTGAAAAGCACGAGTTCACACCGGTACCTTCAATCCCAACCCCACACGGCATGACAGGATTTATTCTAGTTTCGTCTGATTTACTTTTTCCGTCTGATTTACTTGCTTCTTTATTTATGCAAAGTACACTTGACACCCAGTGTTGCCCCTCACAGGTTCTCTCCTTGCATACTTACGGATTCCTTTCCTGCTGTGAGCAACGGGGCTCCCATCACCCTCGACGCATTGACTTGTTTGAGGACTGGCTCTGCGTGCAACTGACCATCCCCATCATCACCCCTTCCCTGCCGGGCTCTTCCCTTTGCTTCTGGCCCTCGTGTGCTGGCCTCTCCACGCTGGGAGCTCCTTGCCCTGCTTGTGTTCCGCTGTGGACGTTCTCCTTGTGCCTTCGATGGGGTTGTGTCTTGTTTTGAAGGCTGATGTTGAGAAGGGGGTTTAAGTTCAGTTTGCTCTCGTTTGTGTTGTTCGCACTCTCCTGTGCGGTGAGTGGTCTTGGCGTACGTCTTCTGCCGTCCGTGGCCCCGGGTCCCCGGCCCCCGGCCTCCGGGCTCCTGGTGTGATGCCATCTCATTCTGGATCCGAGGCTCCGGCTCAGTTGTGTCACCACGGACACCACAGCCCCAGACACACAGCCCGAGGTGTCTGCCCCCATTCATTGTGCCCAGACCCCTGCAGCCCCACCACTTCCCATGAAACGAAGGCTTTTGGAGAAAAGTCACTGGCCATTTTTTTCCACTCTCCTGTGCAGTGCGGTGGGAAGCCCTTACCTTCACACAATCCCTTGACTCTCTCTTATCTCATTAAAAAAAAAATTATTTTAGAGAGTTGGGGGGGGCTGGGGGCAAGAGAACTTTTATTTTTTAATTTAAATGTTTATTTATTTTGGGGGGAGAGAGAGGCGGGGAGAGAGAGGCCCAAGCAGGCTCTGAGCTGTCAGCACAGAGCCCGATGCGGGGCTCAAGCCCATGAGCCATGAGATCGTGACCTGAGCCAAAATCAAGAGTGGGATACCCAACTGACTGAGCCACCCAGGCGCCCCTGTTATATCGTTCCTTATGGAAACTTCTTATTCCTGTCACCCCCGCCGTGGGCTGAGCTCCCAGACACCTCCCTCTTCCTTTGGATTCCAAACTGAGCAGCTCCTGTGACCCAGTTCATGACTTTGGGGTTCTGTTTGCAGAGTTGTGTTTCCCTTTGACCTGCGTGGCGTCATCTGGCTCACCTATTTCTCTGGTTTATCTCCACGAGGTGTCTGGAGTAGAGCGAGCATGTTGAGGTACTTCTCCAGCACTAGTCACTGTTAGCCCGGCCCTGAGTCCTTATGTTGGTTTCTATTCATACTTGACCTTCCATGGATTTAAAAAATGTATCCCTACTCCACCCTTAAAGAATAATCATTTCTGGGAAACGAGCCAACCATTTGGACGGTGACAGCGGTCTGCGTCACGGGATTACCATGGAGGTTCAAGTCGCCAGAGGGAGGCTAGCTTTTAAATTCTCTCCGCGGCAAGCCTGCAGGGCAGAGCGAAATGTGCAGATGGGGCTTACGGGGCCTCAGCTGTGGGAAGAAAAAAACGAGTATCGAAATTGGACCTGTGTCTCCCGTTGTCTCGGAGGAGAAGTTGGGAACCATGGCTTGTCTGAGAAAGTGGTGATAATCAGACCTCGCCTTGTTCTGGCCTTCCTCATCTTCCCTTTCATTCCTCTTCGCTTCCAAATTTATTGTGTTTTGAAACCCGTGGGCTGGGGGATTGCTCTTCAGAAATATGCATTCCTCCCACGGCCGCCCCGTCTCCATGTATGAAATGTGCTTCCCTGCCCTTTCATGTTGGGTGTGGCTGTCACTTTCCCAGGCCAGTGGGCATTGCTGTGCCAAAATCTTAAAATGTACTTCTGCAGTTGGGCTTGCTCCTTGGTATGTCTCGTTCCCTATGAAGAGAACATGCCTGGGCTAGCCCACTGGTGCAGGGGGATGGGGACATGTGGAGAAGAACACCACCAGCCCAACACCCAAGCAGAGCCCAGTCCATGTGAGTAATCCCCAGCTGATCTGCACCTGTGTGAAGGGCCTCCCCAAGCCCGGGAGAGCCACCCAGCCCAGACCAGCTGACATCAGTTGACTTTTGGTCGGTCTGTGTGTGTGTGTGTGTGTGTGTGTGTGAGTTACATAAATGCGTGCTTTTCTATGCTGCTGAGTTTTTTTGTTGTTTCTTACACAAAAAATAACTGCAATATTTAAGGCAGATGAAGGGTAGCACATAAGCCACCCCACAGTATGCCACTTTGGCAGAAGGATTCTTTTGAGCTGAAGGTAACTGAGAAGAAGCAGACACAAGAAAAGCTCCCTGTCCTTTTCCTGTTTTCCTCGAAGCAAAGCTGTCGCTCTTCCCCTCTCACTCAGGGAAGATAAAAGCTCATCACTGGAGACAACTTCAGACCTTGTCAACCTGGAGATGGGATCCACGTAACAAATTTCACCCAGCAGCCTTATCTCCATACCCGGAAGCCTAAAACTGCTGTCCTTTGTCCTGTTGTTGCTCCACAAATTTAAAGTTCTTGGTTGAAGATGTTATGCAAGCCAGAGTTCTAAGCTGCTGCTTTGAGTTACTTCTTTGTCTTTGGGTGTCTCCCATGTGCACGTGAGGCATACATGTCAATAGACTTCTGTTTCCTTTTCTCTTGTTAATATTTTATTACGGGGATCGCAGCCAAGAATTCAGATGGGTAGGGAGGAAATTATTTTGCCCTTCCGACACAAATGACACACCTTCCATTACCCGCCAGAGCATGGCATCCTCCCATTTTGGGTCCCCAGTCTTTCCCTTGTCTTATCTTAGTTCTCATCAGCACTACTTTCTCTCAGTATCTTTTTCTGTTTTCTATTCAGGACCCCTGCCTTGCATCTCTGTGTCTAATTAGAACAGGCGTCTTGCCTTGTCTCCTTTAATTTTCCTCCTCTGGATCAAGGCTATGCCCAACCCCAAGCCCATTGGCTGAAACCTTGTCTGTTGATGTTAGATTTTGCATTAACTTGAACATCTTTTGGGATATCTTGCTTTTGGGCTCCACCCATCTGTCATCATCGAATTTTTCTTCCCGTGCCACTGCATGCCAAACCCTGTCTAAACAGCTTCCTGCACCTTTATTTTATTGGCTTTTTGCTTGCCATGCTTTTAAACACTGTGAGTTTTTTTTTTTTTTTTAAGTGTCACAGTAACGCTTGGAATGTGTAGAAAACAATCAGAGTCGTGCATAGGATTACTGCTGTTAATATTGTGATGTATTTTATCCCAGTGCCACGGTGAGTCTAAACCTTGGCTGTGCCTCTGCTTCTCTTCTCCGTTCCGTTGTGAGTACTTGGCCAAGATGCATCCCATCGTGAGTCGTATCTCCAGAATGACATAATGAGGATTTACGGCAGTGGATTGGGTGAGGTGGGTGGGCAGGAGCTCTAGAGGGAAAAGAAGAGCCATCACTTCTCAGAGATGAGGCAGAGAAGCAAGAGGAATGAGACTGAGTTACGTGGCCGTCCAGACCTGTGCCAGTAACGCGGCACATCTCTCTGCTGGGGTTTGTGTGAGTGGATTCTCGTCCATTGGTCTCTCAACCCGGAAGCCAGGATGTGTGGTCTTGGACCAACCCACACCTTGCTGTCCTTGGGCTCCCTTTTCATCTGGATGCTGTCCACTCCCCTCCGTTCGCATGGTGTTCCTACAGCAGGAGACATTGCCAGCCTCCTTGGATATCCATTACCCCTGCCTCCCCGACAGCACCCTCCGGTGCCCTGCCTGGACTTGGGTTTTCCTGGTTGGCTTATCCACTACATCTTACAGACCGTCTCTTGTCTGTGAATTGCTCCTGTCTGAGGCTGTATAAAAAGCACTGAGTCGGTTCTTCTAACGGTGGCCATCAGGGGTCACCTTCTTTCCAAGTCCTGTGGGCATCTCCTGTACCTCTCTGCATGTTGTCTACACAACCACCAAATCTGATTTATGCATTCACTTCCTTTCAGGGCTGTCTAACAGCCACTGGCCGGGTATTCGACTTGGCCAACACCGGGACGGAATGTGTGGTTATACGCAGGTAGTGATAAATGCCGTCCTCTCAATGGAAAATGTGAATTGGTGATGGGTCACCCAACGCTTGTTGCTTACTTTAAATTGAAACATTCTACTGAACTCACCCTAACTGCAGAATTCTTATAAATAAACAACCCTTCTTGGATTTTATGACTGTGGGCTCACCGCCAAGTGCAAACATCCCTAGTCTGCGGCATGAAGATCCAGTGAAATAGAACAGGAAAGGTAGCCGAGAGAGAGGGATAGGGAGAAGGGGGAGGGAGCGATGTGATAGAGGTCCCGTCTTGAAAGGCCTGTGGTTGATTTTGCAAAGTGCTGGACATCCAGAGGCGGGGGTGGGGGGCGGGGGGGGGTGCTCTGTTAAGCAGCTTGCCAACCGTGGCAGAAGCTGTTGTGAGAGGGAGGTCCCTGCCCGGCACAGCTGGTGTTGGATGCTGTCACTCACCCCTCTCTCGCTGCCACTTTTGAAGAATAGTGACTTTATTTCTATTTTGAATATCAATGTGTGAAGTCAACTGTCCTCCAATCTATACCCACTGCTGGGACAGTTCCAGGGTTTTGGATTAAATACCCCAGCGCAAATCTCTTTAAACCTTTCCTAAATAAGAAATTATGCGAGGCTCTCTCCTGAAAGATTCCGGCTCCCAGGGAATTAAAACCTTCAGCCCTGTTTGCTCTGTGGAGAACAAAGTGGCTGGGGGAAGCCTTCTCCTAATTGGCTGATGTCCTTCCGTCCCGCTGAGAAGCTGCAGGCATGGCCTTACACCCTTTCTGCAGCTCTCGGTGGCTGCTGGCTTCCACACTGGGCTCAGGGGTTATTTATTTATTTTTTTTTTCTGTTTGCATTATTCATCTGGAGGGCTGCACCAAAATTATCACAAAATGAAAGCTTCACTCCAAGCAAAGTCAAACAGAATTATCGGACCCTTTGCTGCATTGCCTTCTGACAATTGTCCCTTGCCTGGCAGCGTTAAGTGTGTTTTTATTTGTTGGATTTCCCCTCTCTTTTTGATTTGTTATGCATTTTCTCTCCCAGACCCAGTAAAGGTGAAATCATCTATGTTGGTGTCGTTACGGTTTGGGTTCGATATTAGAGATCGGATTTGCTCAGGCCTATGTCAAAGCACGAAATCACTGCAGAATGACTAGGAGACATTTAGGGAAACATCACCGCATGCGTGACACCTCACTGTGTCTCCAGGTGAGGGTAAATACGTGTTTAAAACTCTGGTAAGAACTCTCCCAGCTTCGCGCAGTCATTGCTTACAGTTTCCAAAGAGACTTGCCTTTTTACAGACCCCTGCAGAGACAGACATTTCTGTCTTCTACCCCCAGCCCGTGGAGATGTTTTGACCCAGGGGATTGAAATGGCCAGAGTGTCATTTTTGAAATACATCTTTGCTGACAAGGGAGGGAGGGCTGCGGGGTGAGGCAGTGAGCCAAGGAGCTGTGTGAGAATAGGGGTTCCGAAGGGGGTCTGGGTCCGGGGGCCACGTCTCTGAGGGAAACGGCCTGGGCTTCCAGGTAGGGGAGGGAGCGTGAGGGGTCACGGGTCAAGGTCAGTCCTGGTTTCCCTGCCCTAAAGGAAATAGAGACTGGGGAGGCAGGTGCATCAGACCTCATCGTGGTGGAACAGACAACACACACACTGACCGGGGAGAGAAGACAAGGCAGGGAGGCTGTTTGGATGGTGTAGACAGAGACCCGGAGACCAAGAGCTGCCCTGGGGCTACATCAGCGGAGAAGTTACTGGAATCCAGGGAAGGTCTGCCTGAGGGCTTCCTGGCAGGGGCTGTGACCCTCCGTAGGGCTGTGACTCTCCATAGGGGGGCACAGACAGCCCAGGCGGCCACAGCAGGAGGCCCCTCAGGAAACAATACCTTTCCCTCTCTGCTCTCTGGGGCTTTCTGCCAGGGCCTGCACTGGCCAAGCCCGGCTAGAAGCCAGAAGCTTGGGGCACAGGGCAGGGGGCCGGGGGAAGAGTCGCAGGGGGGCCTGGGTGGGCAGGCGGGGACTTCGTTGAGCTCTGCTTGGACCAGGACGGCCTCGTGGTGCCTGTCCCTGGGCTGGTCGAGGGCTCTGGAGGAGAGCCTGAGTCGGATTCACAGCTGGGCAAACATCAGCCAAAGCGCCCAGGGAGAACTTTGCACGGGGCCCGGCACAGGGGGGACGCTTGGGAGACGGTCACTGCTGCCGGGAGTGTGACCGAGGGACACTGCCCAGAGAGGGGACGTCTGGGGTCAGAGCAGCCAGTGTGACACCTGCAGGGGGTGGAGGAGAGGAAGGGGGCAGAGAGGGGAGGCAGGGGAGTAGTGAGGGGAGGGCAGGGGTAAGGTTGAGGGAAGGCGTTGTTTCCCTGGGCGTGGGGCGTGACCCAGCGTATTAATGAGGACACTGAGGGCGTCAGTGGAGAGTCAGCCAAAGATACAGGCAAGAGGGAGCAGGGTGCTGGTGGAGTGAGAGCTGAAAGGAGGAGGAAGGGGGAGGAGGGGGAGGGGAGAGGGGAGGAGGAATAGTAGGGGAAGAAGAGGAGGGAAGGAGGGGGAGAAAGGGAGGGGGAGGAGAGAGGGAGGAGGAGGAAGGGGGAGGAGAGGAAGGGGAGGAGAAGAAAGAGAGGAGGAGGGGGAGGAGGAGGGGAGGGAAGAGGGGGAAGGGAAGGAGGAGGAGGGAGGGAGGAGAGCGAGGGGAGGAAGGAGAGGAGGAGGGGGAGGAGCAGACATGGGGTGAGGGCACAGGGGAGGCTCACTGTTTTGTGACCCACATGAAGATGGGGATCGGTGTTGCCCCAAAGGGGGAGGGGGAGGCAATTCAGGAGTTCTTATTGGACAGTCCCTTTCCCTGTCTAATACAGGGGGAGAGGGGGGATGGGAAGACGCGCCCTATTATTGTGCCCATTTTCCAGTGGGGACACTGAGGTGGGTAAGGGATTTAGGGAATACCGGCAGAGGGATGAGAGGAAACTCCTGGTTCTGCTGGAGCAGAGAAGACGAGGAAGCGGTCCCTCTGCCAGCCGCCCCCTCCGCCCCCCAGCAGGTGCCACATCCCCACTGTGTCCGGGGAGGCACCCGGATCATTCCAGAAGCGCGCTCTAGGCAGTCACCGGCTGGTGGGGACTGGTGCCCTGAACTCCGGCCTGCCCCCCCCCCCCCGGGAGGAGGAGGTCCCCGAGGGACTGCGGGCGGCAGGTGGCTTAGGGGTGCGTGGGGCAGGCGTGGAGGGGGAGGGCGTTCGTCGTGCGCACCTCACCTTCCTCCTCTCTGGCTCGACCTGTCCCGTCCCTTCTCCTTCCCTCCTTGGATCACTGAGCGTGGTTCTCCTGTCGCCTCTCACGGGGCCGTTGAGGGCTCGCTCAGACCCCTCAGTCGTCCTTAACTCCGAACACTTACCAAGACTTTTCCCTCGGGTGGGCGGTGGTGGCGGGGGAGGCTGCTGTCTTCCTAAGGGAAACACTGGAGCCCGACGTTACTTTGACACCCTCCCCGCCCCCACTTTAGGACACCTGTTTCCTCCTGTTCATTGGACGCATGAGGATTAGACAGGTGACCTCTTGGGTCCTGGCCTTGCATCTGGGACCTGGACTCCCCCGTGTTGAACTGACAAGTCAGGCCCCCCCCGGGCACGTTGGCGAAGGGTCTAGGCCAAGGCCAGACTTCTAGCAGCGGGGGTCTGTCTCCTTTCTGGGACCTGGGTGTTGCGTGCACCCCCTGACGACAGCTGCTCAGTCTCCAGAATTCGCTCCGGCGTGGCAAAGGGGGGCACGGGCTTGCACGTGCCCTGCGCATCTTCAAGCCGAGTTTACCCCTCTCGCTTCTGCCGTCGATTTTCATTCTTCCCTGTGCACCAACCTTCTCAACGGGGAGCCCGAGAGGCCCGCGGACGGTACATCAAGCTTTATGTAACCCACGCCGTGCCACGGCTTGGGACGTGTTCCCTCAGTGTGTTCCAATGACGGCAGGCGAGACGATTCTAGGCTGTACGTGGACGTGTGCTCTTTATTTTCATAGTTGCTTTCCATTTAAGAGAAAGGATACCAGTTTGCATGCATGGCAGGAGGATGGTAAAGTTTCTTTTTCTTTATTTTTTTAATGTTTATTTATTTTTGAGAGAGAGAGAGAGAGAGAGAGAGACAGAGCGTGAGTGGGGAGGGGCAGAGAGAGAGGGAGACACGGAATCCGAAGCGGGCTCCGGGCTCCGAGCGGTCAGCACAGAGCCCGACGCGGGGCTCTGACCCACGAACCGCGAGATCCCTCTCTGAAGAGTCAAGCTGACTGGGGGTCCGTGATCCCTGAGGCTCCCTGTCCCGCCTCCGTCTGACTTTACATCCTTCCAGGCGCAACTGCTGTTCCGGGTCTGGGCAGACACAACCCAGAGGGGCGACGACGCGCTGGCTCCTGTTTCCCTGCTCGAGGTGCCGTGCGCGGGGAAGTCTTCCCGAGGAGGTGCCTTGCGGACTCTGGGGCTACGTTGGGGCTATCGAAGACGACGAGATCATTGGGGAGTAGAGAGCTGCGGTATTTATTTTTTTTTTAATGTCATTGGAGTCCCCTTTGGTGCCGGAGATCTTGAACTGTCCTCCAAATTCCACCTTCCCTTTTCCCATAGTAACAGGTGCGTGGCTGGGCACGTGGCTGCCTCAGCGACGGCCACACTCCCCCAGAGCCCCTCACGCCCAGGGGAGGCCTCTTTGCCCCGGTCCTCTCCCAAGGCATGTGAACCGAGGCGCTGTCGCACTTCTGGAAGGAGGGGCTAGGACAGCCGGAGCCTTGGGCCAGCTGGATCCTGGATGGGTCTATGCACCTTGGGCCAGGTGGGTGTGGAAAACACGCCTGCGAGGCGTGGCCGCTGGAGCAGGGGCGTCGGAAGTGCTCACCGGCGGCCACGAGGGAGAGAGAACATAACTTTACTGTTCCCTACACCCATGGATTTGGGGGTGGTCACCTTACTCCAGCAGCTTGCTCCCTCACACCTAATACCCTCTCTCAACGCCACGCAAATGTTGTGCTTTTCAGTTAGGCGCACCTCTTCCGTGTCGTAGTTTTTAAACGTAAAAATACTTTCAAGAGCTGCTTGAGATTCCCAGCGAAATCAAACAGAAAAGTGCAGAGATCTCCCACATCCACCCCTCCCCTGCCCCTCCAGAGGGGCGCTTCTGTTACAACTGACGAATCTCCGTTGGCACATCGTTACCACCCAAACTCCGCACCTTACGCCGAGGGGGGCTCACTCTTGCTGTTGAATGTTCTCGGAGTTTGGACGGGTCCACGGCGAAGCGTGTCCAGGACCGTAGTGTCATACGGAATAGTTTCCCTGCTGAAGTCTGCTGTGCTCTGTTCATGCCTCTCTCTCTCTCTCTCTCTCTCTCTCTCTCTGCCCATTTTCACCGGAGATTTGTCTTTCCCGGAATGTCACGCGGGTGGAATCGTGCAGTGTGTACGTAGCCTTTTCAGACTGGCCCCTTCCAGTTTTAACATGCATTTAAGTTTCTTTCTGCGGCTCGAGACCCATTTCTTTTTTTTTGGTGCTGAATAATATTCCGTGGTCCCGATGGCCGTAGCGTCTTTTATTTAGCGGCTCACCTACAGAAGGCCATCTTGCCGGCCCCCAAGTTTGGGCGATTATGAATAAAGCTGCTAGAAGCACCCGTGTGCAGGTTTTTGTGTGAACCCAAGTTTTCAGCTCCTTTGGGTCAAGACCCAGGAGCGTGACTGTCGATCATCTGGCAAGGGAATGTTCAGTTTTGTAAAAAACAAACAAACAAAAAAAAACAACCCACCAAACCGCTTTCCAACGTGGCCTCACCGTTTTGCATTCCCACCAGCGAGGAGCGAGGCTCCCTGCTGCTCCCTGCTGCTCCCTGTCCTCACTGGCACGGGGCGTGGCACCTTTCTCTTCGCACCTAGCAATTTCCACCTCAGCCTCTACCTCTTATCACAACCTCTTGCTGCAAGGTTATTGAAGGCCGAGTCCGTGAATGGTCCGCATTCTCATGGTCAGGATCACGCAGAGGTTGTCTGTAAACAGTGAAATGACAGTAGGAATATGCATGTTGTCGGAAGGAATCGGCTAGCCTGTCATTCAGTCTGCGTGGGGCCTGGGGGCGTGAACCCCGGAGGCTGAGTCGGGAGCATCGCGTTTCTAGTTGAAGGTCCCGGCTCTGCCGATTTCATGCAGGGCAATGCCTGCTGGAAACTTAGGCCTCCTACATTTAAAATGAAGACATCATGTTAACAGGTATCCCAGGTCCCGTCGGCCTCCGGCTCTCTGTGGTTTGAGGCTCCCGCTGCCTGGAGCCCTCCACCTCCTCCCGGCCACTTAGCTGGGAGGGTACGAGTTACTCTCCCTCTGGGTTCGGCCTAGAGACCCCGGCCTCCACAGAACCTTCCTGCCTTTCCCCACTTCCCCTGGAAGATTGATGCCTCTTCTGAGGTCCTGTCTGAACTGCTTGCATTATCTCCCCTGTCCCTGTCTGGCCCAAAGTAGCAGCTTACTAAATATTTTTACCATGAATAATCAATGAGTGAAGGACGGAATAAATGGGTCAAGAATTTCCTTTCTTCTCTACTTAATAAAAACATTCTTCCCACGCTACGTATTTATTTTCTTAGTCTCTTGGACTTGAGCTGTATTTTCTTTATACTATTGTGGGGTAATTTGCATAGGCGCGGATAAAAATACAATATATGCAAAGCCGGGGTAAGTTTCTAATTTTCGGGCCGCATCTGTGTCTCCAACATCGAGAGGGCAAGTTTAGCCTTACCGCAGAGTTATCACAACACGCCATGTGCCTCTAGGCAGTTGACGAGGAAGATAATACAAACTAATAATCATTAAAATTATCCAAAGACTATTTAGACTTATTCCTGAGTCCATGCTTCAGAGATTCGCTTAAAAGGCAGGAAATGAGAACTCAGCTGATATCTCAAATCCTTTCCTAAGAGAATTAACTCCCTAGACTCTCCATCAAGCCACTAGACTCAGGCTTCTGCGTGCATGCAGATTTCACCGCTGTGTAGACAGGTCGAGTTGCCGAGATGGAAACGGTCAAGAGGAGACACGTTTGAGCCCAAATCCACGTTAACTGGGACGGTGTCGCGTTGGGAAACGCTTGTCGTCTGCTTTAAAAACTGGGGATGTGTGCCTAGTTGCATTTGCGAAGGTCACGTCCAAGAAGTAAACGCTAGGTTGTCTTTAGAAGCCGTTAGTGTCAAGCTGGGTAGGTGTAGGTTGACCCTTCCCAAGGGGTTACAGCTGAGAGATGCACCCAGTATTGTGCCCTTGACAAAATACTTGACGGGAAGAGAGAAGAACCTGATTTCAACACCGCGCTTGTCTTCCTGGAAAGTAAGGTCGCATGGACTTATGGCCCCGTTAGCATCTACTCGCCCCTTCCTTTCTTTTTCCCGTTTTTGATGGCGCCAGAGGCAAAGGCCATTACCCAAGGTAATGAGGATGGCAAAGAGACGTCTCGAAAAGGTTTTCAAGTCAAAAGGAGGCTGATGAAGGAGCCCGATAAAGGTCTACGCGGGTGATGTCGACCGCGGGCCCTTTGCCTTCTTCCCGGGGGCATCGGGTAATGTCCGAAGGCACCTCATCGTGCTATTGGCATCTGCTGGGTGCGGGACAGGAATGGGGCGAAGCAGCCCACAGGGCTCGGGGCAGACCCCACAACAAAGAATTATCTGGCCCCCGATAGCAGTAATGCTCCTCTGCTGAGAAGTCTGGTCTGCTGTGGCAGAAAAACAAAACCAAAGCCTCCAGCGTCTCCTTGGCACGTCTGTTCTGGAGCACAGACTTGCCGGTGGGTGGGTTCAGGCAGTCCGCAGGTGGAGTGAGACCCCAGCAAAGAGGCAGCCAGGAGGGATTGACCCAGTCGTGGTCTGGGGCTGATGGCCCCGCCCTGATGCTGGTCCCCGTGTTGGTGATCAACTCTGTAGTGTGCAACGTCCTGAGGACTCTGGTTAGTACCGGAAGGCTTACTGTCTGTCGGAAAGGTTGGATTCAGTGGGTACCACATGAAAGAATGTTGTAGGAAGAATCGTGACTTTGGACTCTGATACGATTGGATTTGCATCCCACATTCCCACTAGCTGTGTGACCTAGAGTCTGCCCCCCTCCCAGTCCCCCATCCCCCAAATAAACATTGCCTATTTCATCATCTCTAAGACTTTGCCCCCACCCCACGTTTCAGAATTTCTGATATTGGGATGTCTCTTACAATTGAAGGCATCTCGTGGCTTAATGGGAAGTGATTTTTTTTTTTTTATACCTTAAACTGAGATAGAAAATAATGATACTTACTTCCAGCTGTAGTGTCTTATATTCTGTGAAGTGTGGCTGTGCTAACGCTCAGCCGTGGGCAGCCCCCAATCAGAAGCTTAGCCAACCCAGGCTTTCCACCCCAGAGGAGGCAGAGTGGAGACCGCCTCTGCTCACGTCTCTTTAGAAAAATTACTTCATTTCTGGGGCGCCTGGGGGGCTCAGTCGGTTGAGCGTCCGACTCTTGATTTCAGCCCAGGTCCTGATCTCAAGGTTCTTGGGGTCGCGCCCTGCACTGGGTGTCAGTGTGGAACCTGCATGGGATTCTCTCTCTCTCTCTCTCTCTCTCTGCCCCTCCCCTGCTCGCTGTCTCTCTCTCTCTCGCTCTCTCAAAATAAATAAATAAACATTTAAATGAATACATAAATCATTTTAAAACGAATTACCTCGTCCCTCCCATTCATCCTGGGGAAGGAAATGGCGCCCCATTTGGGTGTCCTACTCAATTCTCCATACATTCTGGCCCCAGTCCTCTGAAGCGCGGGTGCACACGGGTGCTCGCATGTCTCTACAGCAGGACAACTTGGCACGCCACCTCCAAGGAGACAGCCAGGCTCCCGGACGCCATTGCCCTCAGTCGAGCCTGGCTCAGGGCACGGGCTGTGCGGAAGCTGTCCGGGCAAAAGGCTTTCCGCCCCTATCTGGTTTGCAGCCGGGCAGGACGGCCTCGGCCAACAAATGCGGCCACGGCCAGCGCTGTGCACACGCCCCCGACAGGTGTTGCCCCCGGAAGACTGTTCTCTAGTTTAGCGCCCGAGACGGTCAAGGACGGAGTGAATGCTGGTGGCTGGGAGTTGAAAATTAATATGGAAACGATTAAATGGTGTGTTTTCCTCTAAATTTTGATTCCATTTCTGGACAGACAGAGCCACAGAAGTTAATAATAGCTACGCTCTACTGTTAAAATAGAGCTGTTGACAATGATCGTGAACGGGACACGGGAGGACCTGCCTTCTTCTGCCGTGTGGTTCTTCTCCGGTGACCACAGTGCACCCGGTGGTGGCTCCCGCACTGGGCAGCCCACGCCTGCACAGCCAGAAATAGCTCCTCTTGAGATGAATCGCTGACTAATTTTGTCTCTGGCCCCAGCAGGGCACGGGAATGGCATGTCTAAGGTTGGCGGGATCTGATCAGCGCTGGAGACAAGGCTCACCCCTGCAGGAGAAGGAACCCAGCGTGGTGGGGCTGGAGGGGACAGCGGAGGGAGTCGGTCTCGCCCTAAGCCCGACTCTGTCAGCCCCCGGGCGACCTCGGGTGGTTTCTTTAACGACCCCAAGTTTCCGCAACTGGACCCCGGGGGGACACCTACCTTTCTCCCCACCGCCAGCCTCGTGAGAATCGGATAAGAGAAGATGAATAAAAGTATTTAATACAGATGAAAGTATCTAAGAAAACCCAGACATGGCCTCTCCTCCACGTGGCATGCTAGAAATTCTACTTGTCATTGGTTCTTGCTTATAAAGATCTAGATTTTTTTCCCCACGTGGCCCTTCTGTCTCTCTTGGTCCACATCACATGTTAAGTCCGCCTTCCACAAAGCAACAAAAGTGTGATCGAATTGTCCAGACCGGTGTTGGGAGAGTTCGGCAGATCTCGCGGCGTGGGTGCGGCGTTGGTGACTTTTTCCAGAGAGCGGCCTGTGGGAGCTCCCGTGTGTTTGCAGCCCGCTCTCAGCGGACACTCCTATCTACAAACAAATACCCTTGACCTCAGAAGAACTCTAAGAGGGCTGTTGCATTTTCTCTGCTGGAAGCCTCATGTGCGGAGGGCTTGGTGCGACCGGGAGAAAATCAGCGCTTAGGGTTCACGGGCCCTTATTCATTAGGCAGCCTGGATCGGAGCTCGGGAGGAAGGGCTGGGGTAGGAGAGGGGGATGGAAGACAGAGGGCTGGCTGGGGGCTCAAGCTGGGGACTGACAGCAGAATTGCCCCGTGGCCCTTCCAAATGAGATAGCCCGATGCTATTTCCAAATAGGAGGAGAATCTAATGAGAAAGTGATTTTTTTTTTTTCCTGCCTGCCTATAATGTCATTTCCTTAAAAATAATTTCAGGAGGTTAGCTTTCTGGATTTATAGCCTTGATAGCATTATTAAAGTCTGAGGATGATAGTTATTGCCCTGGAGGACGTCACTATGTGCCCCTAGGCCTCAGGTTCCCCACCGACAAAATGTCAGACTCAGGCAGGCGTGTGTTCAGTGTCGCCCCGGTTCCAAAAACTGGGTAATCTTGCCGCTTCTTTTGCTTTTCTCTCTACCCTTTCTGTTAGCAGCGGACTCATTCTCACGGGACAACCAGGCTGTATTTGTCTTTGCTGTTTTTCACAGCATCGCCACCGTAGAAATCTCACCCCCAGTGAATGCTCTCAGTTTTCATTCTCCTTCTTCTCTTGGGACACTGGTTTCTGTTATTCTCCTATGGAAATGGTTTTAACGCACTCGTTTATTCACTCCACAAACATGCGAGCGTCTACTACGTGCAAGGCACTGGGCTCCTTGCTGTGAAGGTTACAGATACACCAGAGAGGGCTCTGTCTTAAGGAGCCTACGCCCCCAGTAGTGGAGGGAAGACAGGTGTGTTCACACAGAGCATGAAAGGGCAAGGGAGAGGTGTTCAGGAAAGGCGAGGACGATGGGTTGTGCAGAAGGAGAGGGAGTGCAGGGTCACACTGGAGGACGTAATGAGTACGTATCACCTCTCTACCGCCTTCCGCCGGAGTCTCCAAAGCGTGTTTGTTAGACCTTTCATCCTGTGGGATAGTCCTCGAGAAAAGGGTCCCGTTGTCAAACGTGGTTGACCGAGGTTGTGTTCTATTGCCTCCCGGGGAGATTCATAATGATTATGAGAGGAAAAAGTATCAGTACTATTAACATTAATTCATTGATTAATTATACAAACCATTACTGTCAGTTAAGCAATAATACTTATAAATGTTCATTATTAATGATTACATAATAACTAATAATACATAACTAATAATTGATTAGTAGTTATGTAATAATAAATAAATATAATTATTAGTTATATAATGATTGATTAATAATATTCTTTTTTCAGTTGCAAATCTTTGTTTATTTATTTACTTATATTTTTATATTAAATATAACTTATTGTCAAATTGGTTTCCATACCACACCCAGTGCTCATCCCAGCAGGTGCCCTCCTCCCTGCCCATCACCCACCCTCCCCTCCCTCCCACACCCCCTGTCTACCCTTAGTATGTTCTCAGTCCTTAGGGGTCTCTTAGGGTTTGCCTCCCTCCCTCTCTGTGACTTTGTCTCCCCCCTTCCCCTCCCCCCCCCGTCTTCTGTTAAGTTTCTCAGGATCCACATATGAGTGAAAACATATGATATCCGTTCTTCTCTGCCTGACTTATTTCACTCAGCACAATACCCGCCAGTTCCATCCACGTTGCTGCAAATGGCAGGATTTCATTCTTTCTCATCGCCACGTAGTGTTCCATTGTGGATAGAAACCACATCTTCTTTATCCATTCGTCGGTTGATGGACATTTAGGCTCTTTCCATAATTTGGCTACTGTTGAGAGTGCTGCTAGAAACATTGGGGTACGAGTGCCCCTGTGCATCAGCACTCCTGTATCCCTTGGGTAAATTCTTAGCAGTGCTATTGCTGGGTCATAGGGCAGATCTAGTTTTAATTTGGGGGGGAACCTCCACACTGTTTTCCAGAGCGGCTGCACCAGTTTGCATTCCCACCAGCAGTGCAAGATTAATAGTATTATTCAGAGCAAAGGCCCTGAAAAGACTTACAATAAAGGGGCCTGCTAAGCTGTAAGCCCCACCCACATCTCCTTGTCACATGTTGGCGAAATACTTATTAATGTCTTCTAGAAACAAGGACTACGAGAAATGCTACGGGGGTGGATAAAGCCTGAGCCTCAGGGTCACCAAGCCTGGGTGTACCTCCCAGCCTTCTTAAGGCTCCTCCCTGGAGATTCCGCTTCCCATCCGTCTCCCCTTTGACGGGAATGTTCGTCCTATTAAACTCCGAGCAAGTATGGTAACGAGTCCTTACTCACCAGCAGTATGCTCTTAGGCGTCTTTCTTCACTTTTTTTGTGCCTCAGTTTGGTCCTCAGTAAAGCAGGCAACATAACAGTGGCTTCGTTGCAGGGCTGTAACCAGGCGCGAGAGAATAAATATTTGCAAAGCGCTTAGAACAATGTCTGGCAATAGTAGATGCTCCCCAAATACTTGTTAAATGAAATAAACAGGGGGTCCTGCATCCAGTGGTGAAGCAAACCTCTCGCCTGGACTTTGGGTCCGACCATGTCTTCTACGTACCTTTCTGAATCTGGGGCCCCACAGGGACACGCACTGTGCTGCTCCAGATGGGTGCGTCTGGCACGGAGTCTCTTTCGAAACTGCCTATTTACAGCCTCCATCAGCACAGCGTTGGTGCAGGTAGGACGTCAGAGAAGGGACACGCTTGAAGCTCGCGCAGACCAATCTTCCCGATTTACAGAACCCAGAAAGGGGAGGAATTTCCCCCAGGTTCGATCGCTCATGTCTGCAGAGCCAAGGAAGTAAGAGAAGGGGCCTCCGACTGGAGTCATTTCCAACACATGGCTCTTGGTCCTTTGACAAGAGTGTGACACGAGTCTGCCTCGGGACTCTGGCAGGATCTGAGGTCGAAGCCTCCCAGGCGGGCTCTCCGGAGCCCCTGTCCACAAAGGTGAACAGGACCCCAAGCCAGGCCAGTCAGGAGCTCCACCTGATTAAGCCTGACCCCCCTGACTAAGCCTGTTCATGGAGCCCGTTCGAGGGCCTGAGGGACCTCAGCGGTAAGCACGGTCGAGGGAATGATCTGGCGAGGCTGGTCCAGAGCTCCAACATTTGTTCAGACAAGGCACCTCACACACGCTAATTTAGTTACAACCCCGGGAGGAAAGGGAGGAGGGAGAGGAACGGGCAGGCTAAGTGGGGGAGGGAACTTGGCCCGTCCTTCTCTTCAATGAGCTCCTTCTCTGAGCACGTGGGATGAGAAATGCGACTCGTCTGCCCTCTCTGCCCATCTAATCTCTGGGGGCTGGGACTTTGAGCATCTGAGCTCTCTGGGTGTGATTCTGGTGTTTGAAGATGTGTACTTTTTGGACAACGCGGACCAAAATACCAGCTAACGGTTACAACCGGGTGCCCGCTGGGGAGACTCCAGCCTGTTCCAACCCTAAGAAAACAAGTTGCACGTGTTAGATCTGTCCAGCCGAGACGGGCCGGGCGAACGTTGACGCTATGTGGTTTTTGCCTTTTGTGGTGACTCTGAAATCGAGTGAGCTGGGATCCCCCTATGCTGGCGGGGATTCTGGAGTTTGACAGCCTTGGAAGCTGGTTACGGAGCAGACGGGCACCCACTTCAGGGAAGGTCCTGGCATTCCATCTGAGAATAAGGCCCCAGCCGGCTTATCTGTCCCTCCGGCCTCCTGGGTCCTTCGTCTCCCTTCTGGGAGAGCATGCGGTCCCTGGACCCCTTTCTCATAGCTGCCGAGCCGTGTGCATGGATGACCCCAAAACCTGTGGCTCGGACTCCTACACTCTTTTGGAAGACCTCCGCCATCACGCTCCTGGTCACAACGGGTAACTCCTGTCAATATTCACTGCCTGTTTCATGCTTGTTTGACGGGCATTTCTCCCTCAGCCCTGTGGGCCGGGCTGGGCGGGTGGGATCGGCTCATTCATCTGGGGAAGCAGCCGGAGCTTCGCTGAGCAAAGGGCAGGGAGGTCTGAGCTCGGAGCCTGACCCTCTGATCCCACATCCCGGAACCCTCCCCAGACCCTCACTGCTCCCGGGGGGAAATTCTCTCCCGGGGCTGTCAGGTAGTGGCAGAAAGCCCACACCCGGCCTGACCTCCAGAAGGCAGCTCTCCTGCAGAAGTTACAGTAAAAACGAGTCAGGCCCAGAGACACGCACAGCTCCGAGGGCTCACAAGGAAGGCGGACGGCTGGCCGTCAGCGGAGACTGGAAGCCACGCCTCCTCCCACCCTCCTTCTGACATCACTCGCTGGCGGGATTTGGCTAAGTCACCTCCCATCCCCGGACCTCAGTTTCTTCCAGGCCCCAGTGTCCACGACTCGAGGGACCCGTTTGTGAAAGAGCCCACACGGAAGGCGGTCTTTCGTCTCTGTCCTTGGCTCTTTTCCACTCTTGTCTCTCACTTCTGAGAATATAAACACCCATCCACATTCCTGAGACGAATTCGGTTTTCTCATTTCTTTGCCTCTTTCCCTCTCTTCTGTCCGTAGGGCCCTTCGGTCCGATCGCAGTTATCTACTCCCGAAAATAATTACCAAGGTTATGTAACCTCCCAGTAAGCAACTCCTAATTTATGTGGGGAGTCCGCCGTAGCCCTCTTCTGGAAATTACAGGGTGCTGTGGAATCATGCTGAAAACACTGCATTAGCTGAGAAAACGGATTGCCCCGAAAACGAATTGGAGTGGCTAATGCAGAAGTGTATGTTTACATGTGAGGCCTCGGAGCAAAGAGCCCTGCTCAGTGTTAAGTGCAAGGTGAACCACTCTTTGTAGGGAGGCCCCTCGCCCCCACCCCCCCGGAGCTGCCTCTCGGGTCCTATTTGGGCCTGAGGCCGAAGGGATGCTTTTCTGACCAGCCAAAGCCTGATGATGAGACTCTGAGATTTTCACTCCCCCAGAAGAGCCAAGAGGAAAGCCCAGGTTGTTCTAAACTCCCTCCGGTCCTCCCTTTCTTCGAAGCCGTGTCAGGAAACCTGGATCCCTCCTCCCGGTCCGGTCTGGCCGCATGAAAACTAACAGCACAGAGAAGGGCTGACCTCACAGCTTGCCTGTCACGCTTCCAAATACCTCAGGAAAACTGGAGGAAAGGACCCTGAAGTCTTCAGTGCGGCGTTTTCTGTGAACTGCCCGGAAGACGCACTCCTGCTCCTGGCGATGCTCACGAGGGTGAGCGCGGCATTGACCTTGCCCTTTGCGGGCTCTCGCCTCGGCAGGGGGCAGCCTTCCTGCAGGTGCCCGGATGGAGCAAAGGGCCGAGGGCCCGCAGACGGCCTCCTCTGCTCCGAGAGGCCTGCGACGGGCCGCGGGCAGGGTCAGGACGCACCGTGCAGTGGGGGCCGGCAGCGCTCGAGCCACAGAGGGACAAGCACAGGGCGGTTCTCTGCCCCTGGTTCTGGGGGCGGGGGACGGGGGTGGCCGGTGCAGGCTGAGAGCAGAAGAGAGAGCACCGCCCCGTGGAAGGATCCGGAACGAGCACCGCTTACAGAAAGGAGGTTTGCAGAGTGGCTTTGTGTCCTCATAGGGCGGGGGGCGGCGCTGTGGTCGTGTGGGCGGGAGGTGGAGCCGTGTCATGTCTGGGTCCACGTGGGGGCAGCCTAGAAAGGGCGTGGAGCCCGAACCCAGGGGAGCAGGTGGCCCTCCTGGGCTTGCAGAGGACTGCTTGAGATTTCCCGCAAGCCTCTCGCTGTGAAGTTCTGTAACAATTTCTCCCGTGTTTTGAGGAAAGAGGAGCCCCCCTTGCATCTGGGCTGTACCCACCTCTGCTATGGTCCTGCTAAACTCTGGCAGGAGAGGATTGCTGACCAGCGCTAAGGTCTCGGCAGGGGGGTGACCCCCGCTTACGGGTGTCTTTTCCCCAAAGCCACCCTTCCCGCCTCCCGCCTGAGGATGCCCCTTCCGCTGATCGCTGCCTTTCTCGGTGGCGGCTCCCCGGGGTTGGGCCCCCGGACCACGCGTGTCCTGCGTGCGTGTTTGCACAGAGCGCAGCGCGTCCTGCCCTGGGTGCTGGGGGTCCAAACAGAAAAAAAAAAGGCATGTTCTTGCCCTCCGGGAGCTCACGGTCCTTTGAGAAGGCTGGACACCAAAGTCAATCATTACAAGAAGGCACCCTGAGTTCTGAAGGAGACTTTTGGACAAGGTGCTGTCACAGGGGAATGAGAGGCGCTTCTTCTGTGTGGGGGAGAATTGGCACGCCTTCACTTCCCTACTGCTCCAAGAAGGGTCCCTGGAGCTCATGTGCATTTGGCTCCGATGGAGGGCCACGCTTCTGTCACATCCCCAGTGACAGAATGCTCTGTTCGCAGTGGTTGCTTCCCGCCTGCTTGGGGCCGATGCGGACGAAGTGTCCCGCGGCGTGAACGAGTGACCTGTAGACAAGTCGGCAGTGACAGAGCCTCTAACTAGAGGGGCATTTCCAGCTGGCGATCCCGGGGCCCGTTTCTTCCCTATTCGCCTCCTTCCTGTTTTCTATAACAGATGCGAGGTGGAGGCCTGGGGCAGGAGTGGCTCGTGCACGGTCCCCTACTGCAGGCAGGGACCAGGGCCGGGCCTCCTGACGCCCAGGTCCCCGCAAGCAGTGAGCCAGCCTGGAGGAAAGAAGTTCGCCGCCCCAGACGCGCTGTGACTTACCTGCGCTCGCAGAGTCCTGGGGAAATGGCCGGCCGGCTGCAGAACATCAAGTTGAGACCCTGGACACTGAAAATTGAAACTTGAGCTAAGAAGCAAGGAAATGGAGAAAAAGGGGGGGAAAAAAAAAAGAAAGAAAAAGGACAACAGAAAAAAAAAGATCAAAATGTGTTTCGTGTCTTAGGGGCTTTAATGACGAGTCTAGGAATGCTTACTCTTAGAGACTGGTAAGGAATCCTTTGAGAAGGGAAAAGATATTGGACAGATGGCACTCTCCAAGGAGAGTTGGAGAATGGAAAAAACAGGGCTTCCGGAACTGTGATGTGGAATCCCCGGATCTCCTGTCTCGTGAGGGCTTTCTCTGCGAAATACCGGTGAGGAGGTGGCTTAATGGATCGGCACTCTTTGCCTTTCGTCTTTGCTGCAAGATGGCAGTCGGTGTAGGGAGTGGATTAGGGGGGTCACTCAGAGCTCTTGGTCTTGTCTCTGCCCTCGTGACTTGCACGGAACAGCCTTTCACGGGATGCAGGTACTTAGATCCGAATATACACGACGTACCCAAGAGGATGTCATCATCGTGAATGCCTCCCGTAAATGAACCATTTTCAGCCTGGAAGGGATCATTTTATTCAATCACTTGAGATGAGGAGACCGACCGGCCCAGAGGGGAAAAGTGATTTTTCCCAAGTCATGTAGCTAAATAGACTTAGAACGGGGGCTAGTTCTCCTAACATCACCCGTGACCTTACTTGGAAATCTCCGACTCTTTTCTCATGGAGGTTTTATTTTTCAGAGGAGCAGAGGTATTTTACAAAAGTGGACTCTGTGCCTTGGGCTTATGAGCCTTTGTGCCCACCTAAACCTTACACGAATCCTCAACGTGTCTTTAAGGGGCTACCGCATGACCGATTCAGAAATCGAACTCCCCGATCTCCTACTGTTGCACGTTGAAAATTTTCCACCCTTCCCCATTACAATAACTCTTGTGACAATACTTTTAGTCCATTTCTAGGATGACGCCTTTTTGCATAATTAACTCAGAAGCCAAAGTGTCAATTGAATCCTAAGTCTTTGGGGAAGTATTAACAAATTTATCTCTGCAAAAATAAGCCCAGATTATACTTTCCTCTTTAGGGGAAGATGACACGATGACTGTGCAGGTGAGTGGAGTCACACAAAGTGAAGCAGTCCTGCTGGAAAGACATCAAGGTCATGGTTTGGCCTTAGCCCCAAACGCCCTGAAATCCACGGTGAGTTCCCACCGCGCCCCTAAATGAGTATACTGCAGGCTAAGATAGTATGTGTATTATAGCCAAATTAAAAAAAAAAAAAAATCTGTCCTTACCAACTGCTGATATAAAGGACGTAGACTCTTCTGGACTGCTGGGGGAAGCGTAAAACCCCGGAAAGCCATACAGCCGTTTCAGAAGACAGGCTTCAACTCTAGAGCGTCAGCATTGCTAACGTATATTGGGGATTAACGATATTGTTGAAAGTTTCGCCAGCTGTGTAACGATAGAGCTCACCATTCCCTCTTGGCTGTGTGTGTGTGTGTGTGTGTGTGTGCACGTGCGTGTGCGCCCTGCATGGGGACACTTGGATTTTGTTCTTGCTTTCATTTGGCTTTTGAGTTTGATCTAGTGTATTCATTGTGCTGTTATTGCCTTGTTTTCAGTAACGAAGGCACTTAAGGCTATCGGCGCTGTGATTGCAATCTTAGCCGTGCTCACTGGCTTTGATATGCCCTGTGTCTCTACATCACTGCTGATATTTTTTTTTTTCTCCTTTTTCCCTAAACAACATGTAATTGCAGTGTAGGTTTCTCTCAGGAATGGTTTTTAAATTTCCAAGGGGTTGCTTTCCAAATATTAATTGCTAATTTTGCTGCACTATGGGGAGAGAATGAATCCTGTAGAGTTTTTCACTTTGGGGAATTTATTGTAGTTTTCATTGTGCCCAAGAAGGTAATTTTTTTTTTTTTTTTTTTTTTTTTTTTTTTTGGTGAACGTTCCACATTGATTTGAAAGGGATGAATAGGGCACAAGTTATAAAGTTTATTATTCTCTGTGTATAATACTTTAAGTTTTACTGTTTAATTTCTTTCTTTCTTGTGTTTTCATTCTCCGTTAAAAAGAAGTCTCGTTAGGGGCGCCTGGTTGAGCATTTGACTTCGGCTCAGGTCATGATCTCACGGTTCGTGGGTTCGAGCCCCGCGTCAGGCTCTGTGCTGACGGCCCGGAGCCTGGGGCCTGCTTCCGATTCTGTGTCGCCTTCTCTCTCTCTGCCCCTCCCCTGCTCACTCTCTCTCTCTCTCTCAAAAATAAATAAACATTAAAAAACAGAAGTATATTTAGATTTCCCTTTGTGATTTTAGCTTTGCCAACTTCTCTCCATACTTTTGAGTTTTTAAGTTCCATATGCTTTAGGCTGTGATACTTGGTATAAAGTTTCAAGATAATTGTATATTAATTGTGCAAGATATCTTTCTTCAGCACAAAATAACCTGCTTTATCCGGTTAAAAGTTTTTGCCGGGAATTGTAATTTGTGCGCTGTTGTGACTCCCTTGTCTTTTGCTTGCTCTCTTGGCATTATCTCATGCCCTCCATTCTTTTAGGAAGATATGCATTTTACATCTATTTGTGTGTTTATTTGAAATTCAATTTAACTGAATAGTCAACAGATGCACAGGCCAAAACACTCACGAGGCACAAAATTATACAACGAAAACTCTTTCTGTCCCCCTGGATCCTCCAACATCTCCTCTAGAGATAGTCCTTCCTACTAGTTTATTTTATATTTGACTACATAGTTGGAGACAGTCTCTCATATTTTCATATAGTGCCTTCTTTATAAACACTGCCCAGTGCTCCCCTGGGAGGCCGTATCGTGACTTAGTCATCGATCACCGGTCTGATGGACATGGAAGTTTTTTTTTTTCCTTAAAAAAAATTTTTTTTAATGTTTATTTATTTTTGAGGAAAAAAGAGAAAGCTGGAACGTGAACAGGGGAGGAGCACTGCCAAGCTGGGTAACGCTGACACGGTAGGACGTAGACGTCTCCGGAGGACCCTGGTTCTGCCTGCCAGACTTCATATTCAACACTCTCTGTTTCCAAAAGTGCTGTGGGAGGTCGGCTTATGTTAGAAACGTTTTCACCCCCAAAGTCCTTCAAAATCTGCTCCATAAGAACGGTTAGATGCATTTACCTGGAAGATTGTCTTTTGGGCGAATGGTGGTGTTGAAAATAAGGCAGCAAAGTGCCCTGACCCTGAAATTAAAAATCTCAGCTGTGCTCCCCGCCGGTCTGCTGGGATGGGGGGGCCCGTGCCTGGTGGGGGGTGTGGGGAGGGGGTCGCGGCTTCCTGGTGGCCTTGGGCGAGCTACCTCATCTTCCTGTGTCTCGGCAGGTCACTTCTGTGTAAAGTCAAGGGTTGACGCAGGCGAAACGAGCCCACTCTACGCGCTGGGATTCTGTAACTTGATGTGCAGCCACCTTTCCTTCCCACACCCCCTTTGACTGCAAAGGCCAAACTATTAGCTTCCTGCAAAATAATCAACTGTTGAAATTATCTAACAGCTGTACTCCATCAGAGCAGAAGAGGTTTCATTGAAGCTTTTAGTTTTTATTTTCAAACTATATTTATTTATTTTGGAGAGAGAGAGAGAGAGAGTGCACAAGGGGCAGAGAGAGAGGGAAAGAGAAAATCCCAAACAGGTGAGGAGCCAGATGTGGGCCTCGAGCCCACGAAACGTGAGATCATGACCTGAGCCAAAATCAAGAGTCAGATGTTTGACTCACTGACCCACCCAGGTGCCCCCATATTTATTATTCTAAATTAGTCTACACTAACCTACAAGTTTTGTTTCTATTAAGAATCTCAATGATCTGATGGTCACATATCAATTGGAAGGTATACAGTTTTTGGTGTATAAAGAAACATGTCTTTTTTTTTTTTTAATGCTTATTTATTTACTTTAGGGAGAGAGAGAGAGCATGCGAGCAGGTGGAGGTGAGCAGAGAGAGAGGGAGACAGAATCCCAAGCAGGCTCTGTGCTGTCAGTGCAGAGTTCGATAAGGGGCTTGAATTCACGAACCGTGAGATCCTGACCTGGGCCGAGATCAAGGGTCGGACGCTTAACCGACTGAGCCACCCAGGTGCCCTTCATCAAAGCTTTTTTAAATTTTTTTTTTCAACGTTTTTTATTTATTTATTTTTGGGACAGAGAGAGACAGAGCATGAACGGGGGAGGGGCAGAGAGAGAGGGAGACACAGAATCGGAAACAGGCTCCAGGCTCTGAGCCATCAGCCCAGAGCCTGACGCGGGGCTCGAACTCACGGACCGCGAGATCGTGACCTGGCTGAAGTCGGGCGCTTAACCGACTGCGCCACCCAGGCGCCCCTCATCAAAGCTTTTTTAAAAAATGGCTCAACCCCGTCCCAATTCATTGCAAAGTGCAACTGTAGGAGCACAAAAGAGTCATATCACCAAGAGGGCCCCTGCTCCCCCATTACACACAGGGGGCACCAGCTCGGGCCGCCTCTGCTTTCTTCCTTGCTGATGGAATTAAAGACCATTTGAGAGACTCCGTGTGGACCGGGTTTCTCACTTGGCGCAAACTGGTGTTGTGATACATGGATGTGTTCACCGCATCTTCTGCTTGCCTCTGACTGTAGCAATTTACTGACTTGCTGGGGTTTGGTAGGGTGACGAGCGTGCAGGGCAGAAGGCGGGGTCCCTTGACCACGATCGTAGGAGAACATCCACACTTGCCGCGTTTCACGTTCTGGAAATGGCTGGATCAGACTCATTTCAAAATAATCGAACATGAATTCGCAAGACATAACCTACCTAATTAAAAAGAAAGAAAAAAAAAAAGCCCGCTGCAGAAGGCAATTTGCACGCGAGGCATGACGATTGTGTACTTTGGATTTTTATCTTTTCATCGGGGTAGGGGTGTAGGGGAGAGAATATCCGGTCTGCCTCCCATGCTACTAAATATGCAGAAAAAAAATCGTGGAGAGGGAGGGCCTGAACCAATCTTGGCACAGCCGTGATGTTGTCTCGGTCGGGGTCTTTTCCTTCTGTTTGGCTGATCTTCTGCAGGGTTCACACTGCCTGTGTCCTCTCCTGCAGTGGTCTCAGACTTTGGTGCGCACAGAGCCCCCAGGAGAGCTGTTACAACCCAGACGCCTCGGTTAATCACGAGAGGAGGTCACAGACAGGAAGTCTGGACCCAGGCCCTAGAATTCCCACCTTTAACAGGTTCCCCAGAAATGCTTTTGCGGATGGTCTGTGGACACCACAGCGCTGAGTAAATATTTAATGAATAAATTCAGGAATAAGGCATCGACCTCGCGGTCTTTCCAATTTCTATGGCCTTCTCTGTTTGCTGTTCGTTCTTTGGAGGTACTTTCTTTTTGGGCTGTTGTTCTCTTGAAAGAGGCAGGAACTTTCTGGTTGGCAGTGAATTTGAAGGAGCCAGGAGACATTCTCCAAAAGTGGAACAGGAAGCCCAGTGTATTTTGATATTTTCTGAGCCCCTGGAAGCCATGAACTTGGTGCTGCATGACTGTGGGGGAACCGTGACGAGGAAGAGTCCCTGTCCGACAGACTCACTGTGTTGGAGAGCTTAGACTAGGCCACACGTGTGACACGCAAGTCTACCCCTCTCCAGGGGTCAGCAAGCCCTCAGCCAGAGGCTGCTGACATTCTCCTGGGAACTTTCCACTTCCTCACTCTTATTATCTCTGGGAAGCTTGGACTTTGTCCCTCAAAGTTACCCAGCGTCCTGGGGAAGGTCCAGAAGACACAAATGTCTGCGTTCTGTTCCGGGTTTGCTGCGAGCTACCCCTCTGACCTCTGGCTAGCCCATTGCCCCTTTTTGGGCCTTGGTTTTCTTATTTGTGTATTGATGCCCCTCCGGTTCTAATAGCCATGATCGCGACTCACCATCAAGACTCTCCGGGTAGCCAAGGGTTCTGGGCCGGGTGGGCTGTGATTGCAAACAAACCAAAAATAAGTAAAGCGAAGCAAAACAGGAAGCAAGTGGCCAGGAGCAGGGCAGACAGAGGGGAGGACTGGTCAACCTGCGGAACCACCCCCCCACCCCGCACCTACTTACTGTGGCAAGGAGGGCCTGGATGATGGCCTGGATGCTGGTCAGCTGCTGTGGCCTGGTCCATCGGAAGGCCTATTGTTTCTTGAGTAGCTTGACTCAACTCAAATGATTAACTGTCTTCCCCTATGCTCGTATCATATGGGGAGATCCTTTGAAATATGAAAAAGATCCCATTATTCATCAAACTTTCACCCACTAGTTTTAGCATATGTTGATGGCTTTTGATGGAACCCACCATTACGTAAGATTTGCCAAAGGATGCTTTTCTAGAATATAACTCTTAAGAGTTTAGTCTTTTGGATGAACTTAGAACAATTTTATTAAATATTTACTAAGAAAAACACAAAACACAAAACACAAAAAACCCTTATTGGGTGTATGAGTCAGCTTGGGCCACCATAACAGAATACCACGGACTGGCTGGCTTAAACACGGGTATTTATTTTCTCATGGTTCTGGGAGCTGGAAGTCCAAGATCAAGTCCAAAATGGTTGGTTTGGTGAGGACCCTCTTTCTGGCTTGCAGACAGGAGAGAGAGAGAGAGAGAGAAAGAGAGAATGAGAGAGAGAGAGAGAGAGAGAGAGAGAGAATCTCTCTTCCTTGTTAAGGCTTCAACATAATGAATTTTTGGAGGAAACAATTTAGAGCATAGCATTGGGGTTATAACTGGAATTTTATCACCTGTATCAACTGATCTAGGGAAGTTAATAGCTTTGCAATATGGAAACTTCACATCCAGGGGTCTGGGATATGTCTTAATTTTTCAAGTGTTACTGTATGTTATTAAATAAAAATCTGAGGTTTTCTTCACTTGTGCACAGCATACGTATTGTTCTGTTTATTTCTAAGCATTTATATTTTTTTTCTTGCTTTTCCAAGGGGAATCTATGTTTCACTGTGTTTTCTAACTAAAATTTTCTGGAGTAGAAAAAGCTTTGTTGGAGGTATTATTTATTTCATATTTGCCTACGTGTTTCCAGTTGGTTATCCTGAATTTCCTAGAAAATTATTATTTCTTTAAATTTTCAAATAATAGGGGCGCCTGGGTGGCGCAGTCGGTTAAGCGTCCGACTTCAGCCAGGTCACGATCTCGCGGTCCGTGAGTTCGAGCCCCGGGTCGGGCTCTGGGCTGATGGCTCAGAGCCTAGAGCCTGTTTCCGATTCTGTGTCTCCCTCTCTCTGCCCCTCCCCCGTTCATGCTCTGTCTCTCTCTGTCCCAAAAATAAATAAAGGTTGAAAAAAAAAATTAAAAAAAAATAAATAAATAAATTTTCAAATAATAATAATTTGGTCAGCTCCCTTCCAGTATTTATATGTGTTTTTTTTTCATTTTTTTCTCATGTTATGTAGCAATTAGAGCTTTCGGATCGATATTGAATAGCTGTGATGATCGAGACAATTTAGATGTGGTCCCGGGGCTGATGATAAATTCTGAATCTCACTATCGGTGAGTATAACAGGGAGGAAGCACAGCCCTCGTGGAGAGACAGACCTGGGAGCCAAACTACCTGTGTTCCAGTCCCAGCACATTTACCGATTAGCTGGGTGAACTCGGGCAAGTCACTTAACCTCTCTGTTCTTGGTTCCAGCACCTGTAAGTTGGGGACGATAATGGTAGGCTCTTCATGGAACTGTCAGAAAATCAAATGCATTTGTATATGTACTTGAATAGAGACTGGCAGGTCATAGATCCTATCTAAGCCCTTGCCCCTATGCGTAAATAAGATGTCTGCTAGCTTGAAATAGTTTTAAAAAATCATTTTAACACAATATCACCTTTTTCCTAGTTGACTAAGAGCTTTTTCAGGAGTGGATGCTTGATATTATCAAATGTCCTTTTTTTTCCCTCCCTTTGATGTGATGATAAACTGTAGAAATAGATTTCTTAATATTGAACTATTTCTGAATGTGATGGGATCATTCTACTTCGACATGGTGTGCAAGTCTGCTCAAAAAGTCATTTTATGGGGCGCCTGGGTGGCTCAGTTGTTTGCACGTCTGACTCTTGATTTCGGCTCAGGTCATGATCTCCTAGTTCGTGGGTTTGAGCCCTGCGTCAGGGTCTGTGCTGACAGTGTGGCGCCTCCTTGAGATTCTCTGTCTCTCTCTCTCTGCCCCTCCTCTGCTCCCTCTTTCTTTATCTCTCAAAATAAACAAACGAACGTTAAAAAAAACTTTACAAATTTTACACTCGTATTCTTAAGTGAGATTGACCTAGCTTCCATGTGTGTGTGATGTAGTGGGTAAAGTTATTTGGCTTTTTGGTTTTTTGAAACAAAATTATATCTGCATCGCAGAACAAAAATTATGTTTTTGTATTGTCCATCTAAATTTTCTCTCAAATTTCCTTTTACCCTTGCCCTTCTGGGACTCAGTCCATTCATGGCTACGGCTTTAAAAGCCTGCAGCCTCAGGAGAGGGATAATACAGTAAAAGATAGAAAATGAAAGCGGGGGCGCCTGGGTGGCGCAGTCGGTGAAGCGTCCGGCTTCCGCCAGGTCACGATCTCGCGGTCCGTGAGTTCGAGCCCCGCGTCGGGCTCTGGGCGGATGGCTCGGAGCCTGGAGCCTGTTTCCGATTCTGTGTCTCCCTCTCTCTCTGCCCCTCCCCCGTTCATGCTCTGTCTCTCTCTGTCCCAAAAATAAATAAAAAACGTTGAAAAAAAATTAAAAAAAAAACACAAAAGAAAATGAAAGCGGCCCTGTTAGGCTGGAGGGTCCAAGCAAGAGTTTTGAAAGCATACGTAAAGAGCTAAGCTTCCAAAATAAATAGACTCTGAACTGGGGGTGGGGGGGGGGGGGGGGGGAGAAAATGGTAAAGTTAGTTTCAGTAAGTGTTGAGAAGAAAACGTGTCCTTTGTCTTCCGCCCCGGGACCCCAGGCAGGCAGGGAGGGGAGACTGAGAACCCAGGTAATGAGGGGTGCTGGCCGGAGAGAGACCCCAGCTTTAGTCGCCAGGGAGGGCGCATAACAGTAGGAGCCCAGCCCAGGTGCTGGTGGTACATAAGGTGCTTCTTGCAATTAGAAAAAGGGTCATTTCAGAGTGGGGACCATGACTTCTTTCATACCAACGCTATGTTTAAAAGTATTTTTGAATTCCCAAGTGTTTGGATTTCTCGGGATACGCCTTTGTTCTCAACTTCTTTGTACAAAGGGGTATTTCAAAAATTGCCACCCAAAACTGCCATGGGTAATTATTGTTTTTTGCAGTCGTTGAGTCTGTGCTCTGACACGAAATCGATTTTTGTGAATACGCTAGAAATACTTGCGAAGAATGTGTAATCTGTGTGGGAATGCCAAAGCTTAAACATTTGCGGCTATTGGAGAAGCTCATTGGTTTTATTACCAGAATGTTCTCTATCATCACCTAAGTCTGATCAACTTGACCTTCAAATATGAGAGATTTGGATTAAACTCCTCCACCGTGGTCCTCATTCTGTAAGCTTATTCCTCTATTTCTAGTAGGTTAGCTTTATCTATTTTCATGATAATTAGAGCATCAAATGTTTTCATTGTTATACATTCATTGTGGTTTCCATCGATCATTATGAAATGTTCTTTGTTTAGGATTTTTCTTAGTCTGATCGAATATTGCTTTCCTTTTTAAATTTTCCCTGGTATCTATTCACTAATCCTTTTATTTTTATCCAATGTATGTTATTTTAGATAAGATTGTCTTTTCCAAACAGCAGTGTTGAACTTTATTATTTGACTCAATATTAGAGACGTTGACTTTAAAAAAAAAAATTTTTTTTTTACATTTATTTTTGAGAGAGAGAGAGAGAGAGAGAAAGAGAGCGCACACAAGCAGCGGAGGGGCAGAGAGAGAAGGAGACACAGAATCCGAAGCAGGCTCCAGGCTCTGAGCTGTCAGCACACAGCCGAATGCGGGGCTTGAACTCACAAACCACGAGATCATGACCTGCGCCCAAGTTGGACACTCCACCGACTGAACCACCCAGGCACGCCGAGACGTTGACTTTTTAATTGCACTCAGTGTGTTCCTGTTTACTTTGGTCATAGACGTGCTTGATTTTAATTATTTTGCATTTTTTATTTTTGTTTCCTTCATTTCTTTATTATGCTTTTCCCTACCTCTTGCACTGGCATTTTGTCCAAATTTTATTAATCTTTTTTCTTTCTAGATTTCAGAAAATATACAATCGTTTTTACTCTAGTTGCTTTAAGATAAAAATATATTGAACTGATATCTTTCTATCAAAAACAAGAAAAACAAGAATCTCTCCCCTGGGGAGAAATTTATCATTCCTTCGCTTCATCTTTGCCCTTTATGTAACTACTTTATTTTGATAATATGTTTTGTGTGTGCATATGTGAGAGAGAATACCTAGGACTTTAGACTAATTAGTAAGTTAAATAATAAAGTAAATTAAATAATACAAATCAAATCAATATTGATATTTAAATGATGAACCCTTTTTCTGAAGATGTTTTTTGACATTTGCACTAAATTTGATGGTCACATTAAGAATTATTTAGATGTCACCACAAGTGTTCCTAACACCATTGGTAGTGAATGATATTGTCTCCATTTTGGTATTCTTTATTTTGGTACTTTTTTTTTTGCCAGTTGGGCTACTTACTCAAGAATTAGTTTTTCTTCAACAAGTTACATGGATGTTACTTGCATATTTTAGGTTTCTTCCCTTATTTCACATTTTATAACATCAAAAGAACATTTGGGCCAATATTTTGCTATAACAAGTTTAGAAAAGTAGGCAGTTAAATGCTTGTTTTCAAATCAACTTTGTTGAACTTGAAGCATGTCTATATCTCTTGGGTTCTGGGGTCTCTGTGTTTTTTTTTTTTTTAAGTTTATTTTGAGAGACAGAGCAGAGGATGGGGAGAGAGAGAGGGAGAGAGAGAATCTCAGTAGGCTCTGACAGACCCTGATGTGGGGCTTGAGCTCTCGGGCCATGAGATCATGACTTGAGCTGAAACCAAGAGTCAGACACTTAACCAACGCAGCCGCCCAGGCGCCCCTGGAGCCTCTGTTTTTAACACGCCAATCTGAGGTATGGAATTCTGACGTAGTTAATAGACTAAATAGCAAAGATGATGTTTTTTTAAATTTTTATATTTTATTTTATATTTTAGAGAGAGAGAGAGAGAGAGAACAAGTGGAAGCAGGGGAGGGGGCAGAGAGACAGAGACAGAATCTGAAGCAGGCTAGGCTCCAAGCTGTCACCACAGAGCCCGATGTGGGGCTTGAACTTACAAGCAGTGAGATCAGTACCTGAGCCGAAGTCAGACGCTTAACTAACTGAGCCACTCAGGCGCCCCTCAAAGGTGATATTTTTAAAGAGTAATTCTAGGAAGTATCTACAGTTTTATGGCACTACGTCAGGTCCCAAACACATAATGCTTTGCTGTTCCCTGAGTAAGTAATGATGATAAACATCCATGCACAGTACCCTTCATGACTATTGGACAACTCCTAACCTTGAATTACTCATTAATTGGTGTCCCTATTTAAGTCCCGTGCACATGTGACAAGGGAATGGGATTGATATTAATTGGGCACTTGATTCTTCAGGTACTGTGCTTAGTCCTTCAAATACCTTGTCCTAGTTTGTTCTAATCAGACTTCTAAGAGCTAGGTTGCATCACTACAATCTTCCATTTGGGAAAACCTGAGAGTGGGTTCCTGTTGTGTGGTGTAATCCCAAACTGGTTAGGTGGCATTCATGCCTGAGTTTGCCAGATCTGGTACTTGTCTGTGCACCGTGCTGTACTACCTTAGAAACGATACGTGGCTGACCCGGTACAGCTCACGTGTCCTGTGCAAGGGCGAGGATGTTTGAGTTTTTCTGGTGATTGAACCCATTGTGATAGGATGTCAACTTTCTTTTATTGTTGCTTCCCTTCCAGGCTATTTTCAAATCTAACTAATCGATCTTCACCAAAGGGTCGCTTCCAATGATCAACTGATTGAGAAGTCACAGCCTTTACCAACAAAATCCTGGGAGGCAAAAGTTTCTTTTTCTAGACTCTACCTTTTGCTTCAGCCATAGCATCACCTACAGAACCAATTAATCAACAAACAGAATTAAAATAATACTAACCTTTTTAAACATAATGTTTGTATAATCTCACGTATACCGAAGAGCTTTTGACGATGGTCTCGCCATTCTATTTATGCAGAACACTACACTTTGCGAAGCTCATCCATTTTCGTGTTCCTCAATTAAAGTAACCTTTGCTGAGAACCTACCAGGTGCTGGGTATGGTGATAGGTCTTGGGGAATCAAAGGTCAAGAAGATAAAGTCACAGTTCTTGAAAACTCATTGTCTAGTAGCAAGGTGTTATACAAAGAGATGTATCATCATATAATGTAGGAATTGCTATAGCGAAGATGTAAATAAAGTGAGTGGTGACTATAAGTCAATGACAGAGAGCAGTGAGGTGAGGTAGATAGACTTTTGAGTTTAACATGCCACCATCCAAAAATTCTATCCACAGCTGAATTTGTGAGTACAGACAAAAGAAAGATGTCAGGTTTGCGAGCTCTTAAAAAAATATACTGCTCCCATATTTTTCCTCAAAATCTTTACTTAAAGACATATACCAGGCAATTGTGAAATAAATCAAAACAAAGAACTCAAGCATGGAGAAGTCATGGCGTAAAGGGAACAGAATATCATGCTACAGTAAGTATACTGAAAGAAAACTGAAATATAAGCACTTGTCAAGTTTTGAAACTTTTTTCTACATTGACACATGGGGAAAAATCAGTGAAAAATATGGCCTAGGAAACTATAATCAGGAACAAAAACAAAAAAAATATAGACAGCAGAAGGAAGGCCACCTATATCCGCTATAAAGCAAAATATAATTGGGTTGGATACATTAAAGACAAGATAAATCAATAAAGAGTGCAATTCAATTATATGCTGTTTCTGGGAGACACATCTAAACCAAAGTACTTCAAATCGAAAAATAAAGAAGTGAGGGACTCATCTTACATTAAAAAATGAATCAATGTATGTGAGGTAAAAGTAGCATTCCACCGCTATATTAAAAGTGTGGTATGACCGTCGCTAAGTAGAGTTGACTTCGGAAATGCAAGGACGGTTCAATTGTAGGAAATACAGCCATAAAATTAATGTGTTAGTAGACTAGAGGAGAAAAACTATGATCATTATAATACCCTGAAGCGCCACTGATAAAATTAGGTAACAATTCAAACACAAGTATTTTGCATTGACTAGAAGTTGAAAGGTCTCATGCTTCACATGGAAACACAAGGAGAGACTTCCATAAAAGCGAGGAAAAGTAAGGGGCGAAAGCATAGATTGGAGAGCTGTACAGACACAGGCCTATGTCTCAATTCCAGTACTTCCTACCCGGGTGGATCTCCATTCCTTCAAGTCTCATGTTCTCGTTCCGTCTGGAAAATGATTGTAGAATAACAATAGTCATGATGATGAGATACTGCCTATCCCAACAGGAGCTTGCTGTGTGAGAAATGGAGCGAGTGTCTTGTAGCCAATCAGTCTCTACAACAACCCTGCGGTGTGGATGTCCTGGTGTCCCCATTGTGCTGAAGGAGAAACTGAGCATAGGAGGCCAACTATCTTCTCCTACTACCTCTTAATGTTATGTTGAAGGATTGATAAAATAAGGTATGTGTTTTAGCCAGTCCCGCCTGCTACAACAAAAACACCATAGACTAGGGCTCCTGGGTGGCTCAGTCAGTTAAGCGTAACACTTCGGCTCAGGTCATGATCTCGCGGTTCGTGGGTTCAAGCCCCGCGTTGGGCTCTGTGCTGACAGCTCGGAGCCTGGAGCCTGTTTCAGATTCAGTGTCTCTCTCCCTGTCTACCCTTCCCCTGCTCGTACTCTGTATTTCTTTTTTCAAAAATAAACATTAAAAAAAAAATAAAAAAACAAAACACCATGGATTGAGTGGCTCACACAAAAAACATTTATTCCTCTCAGTTCTGGAGGTTGGAAAGTCTAAGTCAAGGTGCCAGCACACCAGGTGTCTGGTAAGAGTCCATTTTCCAGTTCACAGCTGGCCTTCTTCTCACTGGGTCCTCACAGGTGGAAGGGGTGAGGGAGCTCCCTGGGGGTCTCTCTTATCAGACCACTAATCCTCGTTAACTCGGGCTCTACCCTCATGGCCCAGTCAGTCACCTTCCACAAGTCCCGCCTCCCAATTCTATCACATGGGAGTTAGGATTTCAACACAGGATTTTTGGGGAATGCAAACGTTCAGTCCAGAACAGCATGCAAACTGCTTTGCAGAGTGTAGTGCATACTAATCATGGTAACACTTCTTAAATGCTAGCGAAAAATACCACTATCAACACTGTTTTTCAATATTACTATGGATATATTTGCTGGGGAAATACAAATGGAAGAAGGGACAGATATTGAAGATGGAGAGGCAAAATTATTATTTGTAGATGATGCTTTCTATCTCTGGGAAGACCCAAGTAAATAACTTGAAAAAGTATCCAAAATAAAAGAGTTAGTAAGAGGGCTGATTTTAAAATAAAAATACTGTTGATACCTTTCCTGTCTACTGGAAATAACTAGTTTAAATATATAAAGGAGAAATTCTCATTTGAAATGGCAAGAGTAAAAAAAATATACTGAAGAGTAAATTAAATAAGAAATAAGTTGCATTTATTTAAAGCAAAGTACGAACCTTTAATGAAGGACATAAAAGAATTCTTCTTTAATTGGAGGGAACATTTGCTAAGCACTTGGGAAGGCTGTACACTGTAAATATGCCCATAATCCCCAGATAAATCTATAAATTTGTGTTACCCACGGAAATCTCAAAGGTAAATTCTGGGAATATGGTTGCATGATTACACAGTTCATCTGACAAAATAAACCGGTAAGAAGACAAAAAATATTGTGAAAAGGGATTAATGATGGAGAGCTTTCTCTACAAGTATGAACATGTATTTTGTGTTTTAAAGGTTATTTATTTTGAGAGAGAGCGAAAAAGGGAGAAGGGGAGGGCAAGAGAATAAGGGAGAGAGAGAATCCCCAGCAGGCGCTGTGCTGTCAGCGCAAAGCTCAATGAAGAGCTTGAACTCACGAATTGTGAGATCCTGACCTGAGCCGAAATCAGGAGTTAGGCCCTCAACGGGCTGAGCCACCCTGGTGCCTTGAACATGTATTTTAAAGTGATGGTAATTTGGGAGGTGGGTGAAGTAGGTGATGGGGATTGAGGAGTGAGCTTGTTGTGATGAGCACCGGGTGATGTATGTGGGTGATAATCACCAAGTTCTTCACCTGAAATGATTCCACTCTATGTTAACTAACTGGGATTTAAATAAAAACTTGGAAAGGAAAACACATGACAATAATTTGACAATGCGGTTCTTTCAAAAGAGTGTGTGAACAAAGAGATGAGGAAGAGTTTAAAAAATCCAGAAATCGATTCCATTGGTCTCTGTGTCTGGTTTTGTGCCAATGCCATGCTGTCCTAATGATGACAGCTTTGTAGTAGAGGCTAAAGTCTGGGATTGTGATGTCTCCTGCTTTGGTCTTCTTCTTCAAAATTACTTTGGCTATTCCGGGTCTTTGGTGGTTCCATACAAATTTTAGGATTGCTTGTTCTAGCTTCGAGAAGAATGCTGGTGCAATTTTGATTGGGATTGCATCATGCGTAGATTGCTTTGGGTAGGGTTGACATTTTAACAATATTTATTCTTCCAATCTATGAGCACGGAATGTTTTTCCATTTCTTTATATCTTCTTCAATTTCCTTCATAAGCTTTCTATAGTTTTCAGCATACAGATCTTTTACATCTTTGGTTAGGTTTATTCCTAGGTATTTTACGCTTCTTGGTGCAATTGTGAATGGGATCAGTTTCTTTATTTGTCTTTCTGTTGCTTCATTATTAGTGTATAAGAATGCAACTGATTTCCGTACATTGATTTTGTATCCTGTGACTTTGCTGAATTCATGTATCAATTCTAGAAGACTTTTGGTGGAGTCTATTGGGTTTTCCATGTATAATATCATGTCATCTGCAAAAAGTGAAAGCTTGACATCATCTTTGCCATTTAAGCAGCTAAAATGAACAAATCAGGAGACTATAGATGCTGGCGAGGATGTGGAGAAATGGGAACCCTCTTGCACTGTTGGTGGAAATGCAAACTGGTGCAGCCTCTCTGGAAAACAGTGTGGAGGTTCCTCAAAAAATTAAAAATAGATCTACCCTATGACCCAGCAATAGCACTGCTAGGAATTTACCCAAGGGATACAGGAGTACTGATGCATAGGGGCACTCGTACCCCAATGTTTCCAGCAGCACTTTCAACAATAGCCAAATTATGGGAAGAGCCTAAATGTCCATCAACTGACGAATGGATAAAGAAGATGTGGTTTATATGCACAATGGAATACTACGTGGTAATGAGAAAGAATGAAATATGGCCCTTTGTAGCAACGTGGATGGAACTGGAGAGTGTTATGCTAAGTGAAATAAGTCAGACAGAGAAGGACAGATACCGTATGTTTTCACTCTTATGTGGATCCTGAGAAACTTAACAGAAACCCATGGAGGAGGGGAAGGAAAAAAAAAAAAAAAGGTTAGAGAGGGAGGGAGCCAAACCATAAGAGACTGTTAAAAACTGAGAACAATCTGAGGGTCGGTGGGGGGTGGGAGGGAGCGGAGGGTGGGTGATGGGCATTGAGGAGGTCACCTGTTGGGATGAGCACTGGGAGTTGTATGAAAACTAATTTGACAATGAATTTCATCTTAAAAAAATTATTATCAGTCGCCTGTAAAGTCGGAGATTTAATACAAAATAAGTTAAAAATCTGTGCCAGCTATATTGTAACAAAAGAAATAAAGTTAAAGTAGAACATTAAAAAATATATAAATAAATAAAATTTAAAAATCCAGAAATTGATCCAAATATATCTGAAAGACTTTACTGTATGATACAGGTGATAACTTCACATCTTGGTGGAAAACGGGACCGTCGGGTAAAGAGTACAAAAACAGAAGACTCACCAAACGGAAATAAGTGGAAGTAAATTGTGCTAGCATTCTCCGGAGAAACAGTACAGCTGTCAGCATGGTGATTTTGTAGTGTACGGAGGTTTGGGATGTTTAAATAAACGTTTTTTCTTTTTATGTTTTATTTATTTTTGAGAGCAAGAGAGACAGAGCGTGAGTGGGGGTGGGGCAGAGAGAGAGAGAGGGAGACACAGAATCTGAAGCAGGCTCCAGGCTCCGAGCCGTCAGCACAGAGCCCGACGTGGGGCTCGAACTCACGAACCGTGAGATCACGACCTGAGCCGAAGTCGGACGCTCAACCGACTGAGCCACCCAGGTGCCCCTATAAAAGTTTTATATAGTCAGTTTCTCAGGTATCTTTTGGCCCATAGCAAAAACCACCCTAAATAACGGCATGAAATAAGCACCATTTAATGGAGCCCGTGGATTCTGGGTGCTCAGGATTTGCACGGCTCTGTGTCAACAGTGGAGGCACCTGCCACCTTCTCCGTGGCTGCGACACAGCCGTCGAAGCTCACACATCCCAGCGAGCCGGGAAACCAGCCCGCTTCTTCTTGGCGATGCTTTCACGGGAGGGGAGGACAGACCGTCCGGTGCTCAGTTATGGAACCAGGGGCAGGTGCACGCCAGTGGTCACAGGGTGGAGGGCAGCCGGGCAGAGACCTCGGGGTCTGAATACGTGGGTCAGGGGGCTCCCTGTGCCACCCCTCTGCCACCAGACGGTTCTACCGGCTTTTGGAGGTGAAGAACAGAGCTGGGGAAGGTACAGCAACGATTGGGAAGACGGTCAGGACAGCTGTTGGTCTCACCAAGCTGGTCTCCGCCACCGAGAGTCGTGACGTGAACCGGACGGGAGCTGGTTCTTCGCGGTCAGACGCTCAGGCCCTCGGCTGCCCCTTAGGTGACACGCCGAGGACACAGAGGCTCCGTAGGAAAGCAGCTTCCCCCAGAGGATGCATTTCCATAGACTCCTCTGCCTGCTCAGACTCCTTCTGGGTGAAGTCTGGGGTACGGGGGGGGGTGAGTTTGGGGGACACCCTCCACGGAAAGCCTGATCTGCTCGATGCCACTCGTGATGGACACTGGCTGGTTCCCAGAACGTGGTGGCGGCGGCTGACTCTTTCTGGACCGCTCTGCGTTGGTCTGGCTGTCCAGACGCGAGGTTGACGAACCGCCCTGTGGCCACTCGGGACAGGCCGAGTTCCTTCTCACACCAACGGGGCAGGTGAGACAAACCTTCAGGTGACTCTAGCGGGGCCTGTTCCTCCCGCGTCACCGGGAACTGGAAGCCGGGCTCTCACTGCGCACAGGTGCCCGCTCTTCCTACGGGCAAGGCGATTTTGGTCTGGCTTTACCGCTGAGCTCAGCCAGCAGGAGACAGCACAGCCCCCCAAGAGCATCTGTGCAACCCCCCCGTCCGTGTCTTCGGTGCTCCTGTCACCGAAGCCCGTTCACCTTCTGAGCTGCGGAGTTTGGGACAAGAACAACACAAAACCAAATGACGAGTGCGCTGCCTGGGCACTTGTCTGTGCGACTCCCCGATCCGTCACTTGGAGGACACAGATCAAGGAACGGAGAAGTCGCCGCCTCTTAGCCTCACTCCCTTCCACGGAGGCTCCCTCCTGCGCCCGATCAAGACAGGCAGGCAGGCGCCAGGTGGAAATCTAACTGGGGCCAAGTGGCAGCGTCCTGACACCGTATCTATCTTCTGACCTGTTCCAGAAGTTTCTTTAACAACCGTGAATCCTCCCACGGGGTCATTAGGACAGCCTGAGAAGAGCCCATGTGTCCTACACCTTACAGGGGCACAGGGACCTGGGCTTCCTTGATCTGGTCGCCTCGGGTTGGTGACCTGACGGCTTTGCGCCTCTGTTTCCTAATCCAGAAAATGGGTTGCAGATGGCATTTTCCAGAGCCCTCCTTTCCCCCGAGGTCCCGCAGCCGCTGGGGGAGGCTGAGGGCATGAGCTCCACTGAATGTCCCCCCATCCCTTTTCCTTGACCCCCCCCCATCTCCCTTACCCCTGCTCACTTCATCAGATCAGCCCGATTTTTCCCAGTTTTACATATTGAAATGCCGCCATGATCCGACCTCCATCCACAGCCTTCCCCACCCTTTGGGATCTAGTTTTGAAATGGGGTTGGGTCCCTTCACTTTGCCACCCAGTGGAAACCCAAACTTTCCTCCCTATTTCTGTTCAGTCCAAGAGAGGCTGACGTTACCGTCAGCCGTGATACAAAAAAGGCCCCTGGGCTTCTACAACAACAATTTCCCATCTACGAGACATCCCTGAGCTTAATAGACTTTTCTGGAGGATTGTTGCAGGGAGGGGGTGCGTCCTGCCACGCCAAATCCTCTGCCATCTTGCGGCTCCCTGCCCCTGACCCTGGTCCCTTCCAAGGGACTTCCAAGTTCTCTCCCTTCTGTTGTGTAGAACGGTCTTGTCTGCCTTCCAAGCTTGGAGCCAGGCCTTGGAGAGTCTCACCCTCTACTCCGGGCATCAACGAAAGCTTCCCAAGAACCACCGCTCCCTCCCTGAGGAAGAGCCTGCCGTCATTATTGAGGTTGTCACATTTTCACTTTTTTCTTGCATTTACTTTGTCGAAAGGGTTTTGCGGCTAAGCAGAGTTTGAAAACCACTGCACATCACTGTGTTTGGACTGAGCCTGCTATGAACTTAGATACTACATCATCAGTGCTCCTGCCAGATAAATCGGTGCTTTCATCCAATTAAAGTATTTGCCAGCGCTGATATTTTTTAAAATGTAAAATATCTCAACCATGCAAAACTATGAGCCGGTGTTTTTTGAACTGCAGGTAACATTTTTTTTCGAGAGAGAGAACAAACAGAATGAAAGAGAGTGGAAAATAGAAGAGCGTTACCAACTTAATAAATATAAACATTTCTTCATAAACATTTGGTTCCAGATCTCTGCGTGTGCATGTACGTGTGTGTATGTGGGCGTGGGTGTGTCGCAATGGAAGGTAATCTTTTTCTCACTGTGGGTCACGGTCACAAAGTTTGAGCATCACCGGACAGACAGGGCTGTGACGAACGCCAGACTACTCCTGGCTCAGTTCCGTGTCACTCGGTTCTAGGACGCACACTGTGTCACCGTCGGGTTTTTTGCTGCCGGTCTGTTTGTTGTTAAATCAAAACATTACGGTTGGAATCGGAGCTGAGCCCTCCCCTCCCCCCGACGTTCCCCTCCTCGATTCCGTTCCTTTCCTTCTGCCCCGTGGACACTTCATAATGGAGCCGATCTTGTCCATGCGTGTTTTTATGCTCTTACTACATATTAAACATATGGAATTGTTTCGTGCATTTTATGCCAGTACTCACAGTAAGTGGTTTTTAAAAAATATATCATTCTGAATCTTTTTCTTTTCTCTCAACACGGTAATTTGCAGATATCCCTTGCTGATATACGCGTGGTTCCAGTTCAGTTACGTTCATCACTGTATAAATAGACTGAAGGTTATTTGCTCATTTTATGCTTAAGGGACATTTCATTTACTATTATGAAAAATATTGCAGTGAACATTCTTGTGTATCTACTTGTCCACATGTGACAAAAAATGGTGATGAAACGATTTTATAAGCCAGAGAAGGTGATTTGAGTATAAAGCCAAGCCATAGTCACATAGACAGTGTCAACATCTCCAAATCAATAAAGTTGGGTCCTTTCCTCATACCTTAAAAAAAATCAATTATAGGGTGAATTAGAGACCCGAGTGTGTAAAAAAGAGCTAAAAATAAATGCAGAAACATATTTTTGATATTGGAGTGGAAAGGATTTCTTAAATAAGCTAAAGGAAAGTAAAAACAATAAAGGAAAAGATTGAAACTTTCTACCATACTAACACTTCATATTTCTCTTTATCAGAAGGTACTAGGGGGCGCTCGTGGGGCTCAGTCAGTTGAGCATCTGACTTCGGCTCAGGTCATGATCTCACGTTCATGAGTTTGAATCCCGCGTCGGGCTCTGTGCTGACCCACTCAGAGCCTGGAGGCTGCTTCGGATTCCGTGTCTCCCTCTCTCTCTCTGCCCCTCCCCAGTTTGTGCTGTCTCTCTCTCTCAAAAAATAAATTAATTTTAAAAAATAAGGTACTAATATAAAAGTTAAAATACAATCCACAACTTTGGAGAAGGTATTTGTAATGTACAGAAGCTAGTCTACAAAGAATGGTAATATTTTTCTAAAAAACCATGACACCCAAAAAAACGTCCTTGTCTGCCTAGCCAAAAGGCCCATGTTTAAGGATCGTTTTCTTGCTTATCTCTTATTTCCTGGATGACTAAGTCTGCTGTTACACATTGGCTGATGTCGTTGTCTTTTTGCAAAAAGGTCTGGCCCTGCCTACATTTCCCTCCTGAAATTTAGCTAATCTTTCGGGCCGAGATTAGTCGTGGCTGTTGCAGAGTTATATACGTGACTTTGAAGACTTGCCTTCAAAGCAGTTTATTTAATTTTTTTTCTTTTGAAATATACCAGTCAGCTTTTTAATGAACTCACGCTTGTGTCAAAGGTTGAACGTACAGTTGGAGAACAATATAACCCTATACTTGTCATGGGCTAAATTGTATCCTCCAGAAACTCATATCTACTCTGAACCTCCGAAGGTGATCTTACGTACAAACAGGGTCTCTGCAGATATTATTAGTTAAAGATTGAGATGAGGTCATACTGGGTGACAGTGGGCTCTGAATCTCAGGACTCGTGTCCTTACAGGAAGAGAAGGCACATGGCACACAGAGCGGGCAGTGTGAAGGTGGAGGGAGAGTGGAGAGTGATGTAGCTGCATTAGCCAAAGATGCTAGTGATTTCCAGGAGCCACCAGAAGCTAGGAGGGATCAAGGATGGATCTTCCTTAGAGACACTGAAGAGAACATGGTCCGCTGACACTTTGATATTGGAATTCTAGACCCCAGATAGGAGGGAACAAATTTCCATTGTGCTGATCCATTCAATTTGTGGTAATTTGTAATTACACAAGGAATATGTTGCAAACTAATACAAAGCCAGCATGTAAGTTTATATACCGGTCTGGCCAATACGCTGCCAAGTTTCTGCCATAGAGTGACCTGAAGCACATTTTTATTTCGTGTATTACCTTGACCTGTGCCAATATGCCTTGACTGAAACCAAGCCAGCCATGTTGGCTATGGTGATCGTGCCAGGGACCGGTGTGTAGCTAAAGGCAACAGGTAAGCACGAGGAGGGTCAACCTTTGAGGTGACTGGACACCAACTTTGTCCAATGAGGCACTCTGTATGAGAGAACAGCAGTCTGATGCAATCTGACCTTATATCTTTGGAAAGCCTAGATATAAGCGAAGCCCACAAAGGTTGGTCAGTTAAACTTTGGTCCTTATCCTAATAGTGCTGCTTTGCCTTGTCAGGTCTTTGTGATATCGGAGTGTGTCTCAAGCCCAGACACACTGGAGCAGAGAATGTCTGTGCAGCGACAAGGTGGCTCCCCGTGTGAGTCCACATCTTCGTGGGCCCCCATCATAATACTTCATCATTGGTTCTGGTTCAAGATGGCAGCGTAGGAAGATTCTGAACTCACCTCCTCCATGGAACACCAAATTGCACCTATTGGTAGAACATTTCCTCCTGAAGAAGAACTGAGGGGGGACTGACGGCTACTGGACAACCAAAGACAGAAAGAATGGCAAGAGAACAGTAAAAGAGGCAAAGACGTGAAGGGAACTCCCACCTTTGACCCTACCAATGAAAGTGCAGATGGTATTGAGGGACTAGGGAGAGGTCCCTCTGTCCTTGGACACAGAACAAACCTACAGCTAGCATATAGAAGAGACACTAGAACTTTGCCAAGCAGTAGAGGAGGCGCGGAATGCTCTCCAAGTTGGAGAGACTGGAGACTGAAAGGGTTTACGTTCTCATCTCACCTCGGAAACCCGGGCTGGAGCAGGGTCCGGACACCATGATGCGTGGGTCTAGTCACCTCAGTGAGCTCATGACTCCAGCGGGCCCAGGGTCCTGAAGCCCACATCCACCCTGGTTGCACTGGGGCACAGAAAAAATGTTGTGGTTTGAAAGGGCCAAGGAACTTCTGGAACATTCTCTTCCCCTCCACCTTGAAAGCCCAGACCCAAGCAGGGTCTGTCTCATGGTGATCTTGCGACCTCAGTGAGCTGGGGTTCACAAGCCCAGACCTGCCGCCCTGTGGTGCTGGCACACAGACAATAAGCTGAGGTTTTGTTTTTTTGATGTTTACTGATTTATCGTGTTTTATTCACTTTAAAAGATTTGCCCTTGTTTTTATTTTTTTCTTTTTAATTTTCATCTTTTGTTTCTTGTTCTCTCTCTTTTCCGTTTCTTCTTCTCATCCTTCTTTCCTTCTCTTTTTCCTTCCGTATTCTCTTTTTTCTTTTCTCTTCTTTTTTCTTTTATTATCATTTTCTTTTATTATTTCTGTAAAAAGCTGTGGTTTAAAAGAGAAACTGGCATATACAGCCACAGGACCGGTCAGCCAGCAACAGTCACCAAGCACAGAGAGTCTACATGGGGGACACCATATACAAGACCACTCTTTCAGCTTGGGAGAAGTAGCCATGTCACCTAATCCACAGAAACAAACACAGAAGTCAAGCGAAATGGGGAGACAGAGGAATACGGTCCGCAAGAGAGAAGAAGAAACAACATCAGAAAAAGGACTAAATGACACAGAGAAACGCAATATGCCTGATAAAAAAGTTGAAAATACTGATCGTCAAGGTATTCGGTTGGCGGGAGAAAGACTGGAAGAACTTGGTGAGACCTTCAATAAAGAGACAGAAAATATTAAAAACAATCAATCAGAGCTGCAGAACACAATAACTGAAACATAAAACACCCCAGAGGGAATCAACGGTGGATTAGAAGAGGCAGAAGAATGTATTAGTGATCTGGAAGACGGCATAATGGAAAACACACAAGCTGAACAGCAAAAGGAGAAAAGAATTTTTTTGAAAGTGAGGACGGATTAAGAAATCTCTTGGACAACACCAAGCGAACAAACATTAGCATTACAGGGGTCCCAGAAGAAGAGAAAGAAAGGTGTAGAAAACTTACTTGAAGAAATAATAACTGAAAACTTCCCTAACCAAGGGAGGGAAATAGACATCTAAGCCCAAGAAGCACAGAGAGTTCCAAACAAGAGGAACCCAAGGAGGTCCACATCATGGCACATAATAATTAAAATGTCAAGGGTTAAAGATAACGAGAGAATCCTAAAAGCAGCAAAGGAAAACGAAAGTTACCTACAAGGGAAAACCGATAAGGCTATCGGCTGGCTGAGTTTTCAGCAGAAACCTTGCAGGCCAGAGGGAGTGACGTGATATGTTCAAAGAGCTGAAAGGAAAAAAACAAAAAGCAAAAAACCTACAACCAAGAATACTTTACCAGGCAGCGTTATCATTCAAATTTGAAGGAGAGATAGTTTCCCAAACAAAAGATAAAGGAGTTTGTCACCCCTAAACCAACCGTATAAGAAATGCTAAAATCCTAAAAGTGCGCACAGGCAGTAATTTCTCTGACATCAGCCATAGCAACATTTCTCGAGATACGTCTCCTCTGGCAAGGGGAACAAAAGCAAAAATAAACTATTGGGACAAGATCGAAGTAAAAAATTCCTGCAACCACAAAACAAAAAGACAACCTACTGAATGGAAGAAGATATTTGCAAATGACAAATCCAATAAGGGGTCAATATCCAAAACATATAAAGAACTCACACAGGCCAAAACAGAAAAAACAAGTGATCCAATTAAAATGTGCAAAGGACCCGAATAGACATTTCTCCAAAGAAGACATCCAGATGGCCAACAGACACATGAAAAGATGCTCAACATCACTCATCATCAGGGACATGCAAATCAAAACCACAATGAGATATCACCTCACACCTGTCAGAATGATAAAAACCACAAGAAACAAGTGTTGTCAGGATGTGGAGAGACAGGAACCCTTGTGCACTGTTGGTGGGAATGCGAACTGATGCAGCCACTGTGGAAAACAGCGTGGAGGTTCCTCAAAAAGTTAAAAATAGAACTACCATATGATCCAGCTATCGCGCTACTGGGTATTTACCCAAAGAATACAAAAGCACTAATATGAAGGGATACACGCACCCCTATGTTTAAAGCAGCATTATTTACAATAGCCGAGACATGGAAGCAATCCAAGGGTCCATCGATCGATGAGTGGATAAAGTGGCATACGTGAAATATTACTCAGCCATGAAAAAGAACGAGTTCTTGCCCTGTGTGACAGCACGGACAGATGTAGGGCGCATTACACCTAGTGAAATCAGTCCGATTGAGAAAGACAGATACCATATGATTCCACTCATAAATGGAATCTTAAAAAAAAAAAAAGAATCGGGGCACCTGGGTGGCTCAGTCGGTTGGGCGTCCGACTTCGGTTCAGGTCCACAATCTCGCGGTCCGTGAGTTTGAGCCCCGCGTCGGGCTCTGTGCTGACAGCTCAGAGCCTGGAGCCTGTTTCAGATTCTGTGTCTCCCTCTCTCTCTGACCTTTCCCCATTCATGCTTTGTCTCTCTCTGTTTCAAAAATGAATAAACGTTAAAAAAATTTAAAAAAAAAGAATAAACAAAAAACACAATCAGAGCCATAAATACAGAGAACAAACTGACGACTCCCAGAGGACAGGGTGGTGGGAAGGTTGGGCAAAGTGGGTGAAGGGGCGAGGAAGACACAGGCCTCCAGTTACGGGATGGATAAGTCACGGGACTAAAAAGCAGAGCATCAGGAGTACAGTCATTGTAATAACGATGTTAACGGGACAGATAGAGCTATACCTGCGGCAAACACGCCATCATGTGTGAACTTGTCAAGTCACCAAGCTGTATACCTGCAACTAATATAACATTGCGTGTCCACTGTACTCAAATAAAATAACCATAATGCTCCATAATTGGTAGACACGTTTTCTCAACTGTCTTTCAGTTTCCAAGAAATATCAAAAATGACTTTAGAGCAGTATCTGAACAGTGTATCATTAAAGGCCGCGTTACAGTACATTCACCTCCTCTGAACAGCATCGTATAGTTCTCTGAGGCAATGTTAGCCTCTCCCTCCAGTTTCTCTGCCGCAGGACAAAGCATATTGTATAGATCATTTGTGTTCACATGTCTGTCGCCCCAAAAGACTGTGAGTCCCTGCAGGGCACCGTGAGACACTCCTCTGTCTCTGGGCTCTGTGCTCTGTATATGTATATCACGCCGACTCTGTTGGATTGGAAAAAGCAACTATCTTGCTCCCCCCGTAATGAATGGGAAGCTTGAGGAAAGAGATTTTGTTTGGTTTGTTTTTCATACACATCGTAGGTGATCATTTTACTCATGTGTGGCATTTAAGAAACAAGGTAAATGAACAAAAGAAAAGAAAAAAAGAGAGACAAACCCCAAGAGGACTCTTATAGGGGATGCACTGATGGTCACCAGAGGGGAGGATGGTGGGGGATGGGGGAAATAGATGAAGGGGAAGGGATCACGAGTACACTTCTCATGATGAGCACTGAGAAATGTGCAGAGTCGGGAATCACTATACTGCACACCTGAAACTAAGATAACATTGTGCGTTGACGACACTGGATTAAAAAGAAAAGTTCTAGCAGAGCTGAGCGGCAATATGAGACTTCGCCGATAGGTGTCGCTGTGCTTTCAAAAGTCACCATTAGGGTAAGTACCGAGTTCCCACATTTAATCTTCCCCAAAACTGCACCTTGTAGGCGAGGAAACAGAAGCCCAGAGAAGTCATGTTGCCTGATCATGCTCCCTCAGCCACCAGTTTGGGAAGCAGTATTCAAAGTGAGGTTTATCTCCTTCCCGTGTGGGCTAAGTCAGCAGGCTGTTCTCTGGCCTGGAAATTCTTAATTTCCAGACATCAAGTGACATGAGCACGTGTAAATCACCAGCATAATCTACTAAATCAGTTATCTAGATTTAAAAAAAATTTAACGTTTTGCTTGTTTTTGAGAGAGCACAAGAGAGAGAGGGAGACACAGAATCCGAAGCAGGCTCCAGGCTCCGAGCTGTCGGCACAGAGCCCGACGTGGGGCTCGAACTCACGGACCGCGAGGTCATGACCTGAGTCAAAGTCGGACGCTTAACCAACGGAGCCGCCCAGGTACCTCGTTAGTTACCCAAATTTTAGATTCCTTTCTTAGTTTTGCCAGATAAGTGATTGGATCACAAGTAGGGTCGGTTTGCCCCCAGGTTATATGTGACAATATCTGGAAAATGTTTTTGGCTGTCATTCCTGGAGAGTGGGGTGTCATTTGGCATCCAGCCGGTAGAGGCCAGGGAGCCTGCTAAACACCGTACATCGCCCAGGACAGCCCCCACGGCAAAGAATTATCCAGGCCAGATGGTCAGTAGTCCTGAGGCTGAGAAACCCTGCTTTGCAAGGATAGCTTTAATGCGTTGGTAACCTGTATTTTCCTTTTCCAGTTCAGAGGATGGGTATAACGGTCTCTGTGTTACCGACGAAGAGAGAGCACAGAGGTGGTGATTTGTTGACGACAGAACCGAGTCTGGGATGGAGCCTCATTGGAAGGCTGACACCTTCCTCTCCGCTTTGCCACCTCGGGTCTCAGAGTGCGGCTTTTCTGGGACAGAGATCTTTGTTGATGAGTCCCAAATCCAAATTACAGGATTTCGGGAGGAGGGTGGGTGGTCAGTGATTCAGGGAAGAGCGGTCCGTGGCGAGGACGCCTCATTTTTTTCCGGATATGAGCTCTACGCTTACTAAACCGCAGAGTTAAGGCCGAGAGAGGCTGCAGGGACCATTCAGCCCCTGCACAACAGGACGAGCCGGGGCTCCAAGAAGTGGGGCCATGTGCTCAGAGTTACCCAGTGACGGGTCCTGGTGGAGCGAGGTCTCCCACCGTTAGCTCGGGGCTCTCTATGCTGTGCTGTCGTTTTAAACTGACGGCCGAGAGAAATTTTGCCGTTTCAGGCAAATCTCAGGTTCTCCTTCTGTGAGCCCGGGCAATGGAGAATAATCGGCCTCAAAATTGCCAGGATTTAGGTGTCAAGGATTTTAGGCACTCCGTCGGGGTGGGATGGTGTCTGGACCTGCGACCCACTTAAAAATGGAAGCCAGTGTTTCCGCAGAAATCTGGAGGCTTCCCTCCTGGCATTATAAGCCGACAGACGGGAGAGGTCCTGATCCCAGCAGAGTGACGCACGGGGGCCTTAGTGGAGGTGAACTCCACCGCAGCTGAAGTGTGAGTACAGCTTGTGATCCCAGCGACATCTCGTCTTACCGGGAAGCTGAGAGGCGGCAGATCCCACGAGGGCTCTGGATTTGGCCGAGATTCATGATCCAAATGGAAGCGCCAGCAGGGTGGACAGATGAGAGCCCAGCTGCCCGTGGGAAGCATGTCGTGGAGACAGACGCCACAGGGTGACAGGCACGGGCTCCTTCAAAATCGGGCAGCGTGGCCGGCGGTCAATTCTCAAACACCCAGTTAGTCCCAAGTCCACCCGTCGGATAACCAACGCATCCGACGTAGCACGTGCATCAACTGGAGGCGTGCCCTTTAAGAGCTCTCACGTGACCGTTTTAATGGCTCTGGCAGAAATGTCCCTTTGGGGGTAGTGGTTCCATAATAAGATTTTCGCATTCTGAACTGATCTAAAGTTGCTCCCCTGTCCCTCCCACCCTGAGAAACTAGCAAACGAATTCTCAAGTTCTAAAAGTCTGGCCTGGGGCGCCTGGGTGGCGCAGTCGGTTAAGCGTCCGACTTCAGCCAGGTCACGATCTCGCGGTCCGTGAGTTCGAGCCCCGCGTCGGGCTCTGGGCTGATGGCTCGGAGCCTGGAGCCTGTTTCCGATTCTGTGTCTCCCTCTCTCTCTGCCCCTCCCCCGTTCATGCTCTGTCTCTCTCTGTCCCAAAAATAAATAAACGTTGAAAAAAAAAATAAAAGTCTGGCCAAAGAGAAGTCACTAGAAGCGAACATTTCCCATATACATTTTTCTGTCACTCAGACTTCCGTGTTGTCAATGCGATAGGATTTTCTTTGTTCCTCCTGATTGCTCTCCGGTAGGTTTCACTGCAGTTTTCTATTTCTTTTTAAAGTGTTTTAATGTTTTATTTATTTTTGAGACAGAGACACACAGAGAGAGAGAGAGCTGTCGGCACAGAGCCCGACGCGGGGCTCGAACCCACGCACCGTGAGATCATGACCTGAGCTGAAGTCAGAGGCTCAGCTGACTGAGCCATCCGGGCACCCCTGAATGCATTTTTCTATTTCTATAAAGCTTCACAGTATAAGTATCATTTTGCCAATCCCTCAAGTCAGCCTTGTATGTATTCCTAGCAGTTAAATTTTTAAGGATGAGCTAAATGAAAAAAAAAAAGTGTTAAAGAAATCAGAATGAACTGCAAACATGTTGCTAAATATTTGCATTTTCATTTCTAATAAGGAAAGACTTGGAAGTGTTGACTTGTTAATAGTTTGCAGGAAAATTAGACAATACTCAGATCCGGGTGGGGGAAAGAAGTCAAATTCTTAGGGAAAAGACTGTCACGGGCCGCACGTTTGTACCTCGAATTCCGCATCTGTTCACAAGTGTGACAAGAGAAAGAAGGATTAAAAAACATCCTAAAAACGCTGAAAGATTTGTACAAACAACAAGAAAGAGACATTAACCAGGATTTCGGATCGCCTCTAAGAGTATCGACTGGAAAGTTCTCACACAAAATGCTGCAGGTGGGGGTTCTGCTCGTGAACTATTGACTGGTTAGAAAATTGTATTTCGTTATCGGGAATAAAGAACGAGCACTCTCACAGCTGTTCTTGGTCGCTGTTGACGTGGTCAAGAGCATCGCTGAGAAACCAGGGAATGTGGTCAGCGTACCCCAGGCGACGAGTGAGTGATGTGCATGTGGGCACAGTACCTCCTGGCGGGCTGGTTCCCAGCTCGGCGCGCGCAGGGACCCTGCACTTGTGGGGACAGACAGAAGCTGTGTGTCCAGGGGCCTCCGATTACTCTGCATCGAGGGAGAGTGATGTCGTCTGCTGTGAGACAAGGCAGCCAGCTGGCCTGGGGTTCCTGGGGTCGGGAAAGATCCAGAAGGACGGCTGTGAGGCCTGAGTCCAGCAGCCCCCTGGGGATCTGTGGTGACGCGGTTCAGGGGGTACCAGCATCCAGTGCAGATCTGTGAGCGCCCAACTGTGCCAGCCCTGTCCCCCGGGGCCACTTGGTCACCTCCTTGCCCTCGCTGTCCAGAAGGCATCCCGGGCTCTCGGCAGATGTGTGTAGGGTCGCGTCCCCCATCGCCCCTGCCTCCCTGCTGAGCGTGACTGCTTTTCACTGGGCTGACCATGTCCGGTAGTGCCTGTCCGTCTGTCCTCGCTGGATCGCTCGCTGTGCAAATCGGGCCCGGTGTTCCCCGCTCACCGCAGCCCTCCCGGTGCCCAGAGCAGTGCCGGGCACTGAGAGCGTGAGCGAGAAATGTGTATGGACTGAATGAGCGGGTGGATGAGCCGGGGACGTAGAAGGACCTCCGCGATAAAGCCCTGGTGTCTCTGTCACCTGCTCCTGTTGTCCTCTCCTGGGTCCTGTCCTCCGGCCAACCCCTCTTCCCTGGAAGAACTCTCTTTCTAACCTGCCTTGTAGTTTTAAAAATGTACCGCTCCCCTGCTTTGCCCACGCTGCGGACCCCTGCTCACCACTTGGCTCATCCCTGGAGACTTCTCCGTGTCCCCAGGAGCAGCTGACCGTGCGGCTGCCTCATTACTTGGGAGGTCTCTCCACAGCGCTTGTGTGGATCGCCCTGGAGCGTAAGTATCTGTGCATACAGCTCCGTCCGCACCAGGCTATGTGCTGTCTGACATCGGGGCTGTTCCCTGATCACCTTGATGTCCCCAGCACCCGTCACCGGGCCCAATACAGCCTTGCTGACTGTGGCTCTGTGACTGGTTGCGTTTGTGAGTTGAGACCCCGAGACGCAGCTATGCAGGACACGACCCACCCGTATCGGGCCAGGCCCAGGCACGCACGACAGATGGCTCAGGGGACGGAAGCTCTTGGTCCCTGGGGCACCTGGAGAACATGGAGTCCTTGACCCTGGTTGCTTATCCTCCCCAGAGAGAGCGAGGGAGGCCGCGGAGGGCGGCAGTGCCCTGAGCCCCATGCTGCACAGTCCCCGATTCTCCGCCAGGTGAGGGTGGGAAAGTGAACCGGACCTAAGACGGACGACAAGCGTGTCAGACTCGCCCCCCTTCGTACGACCTGCCCGTTGAGGGAACCGGCCGTGAAACCGTCCGGTTAACCCTCCGATGGACGGCAGCAGAGGGAGACTAAAGGCAAATGAGAAAAAGAAAAGGTTTCTGTCACAGCTTCAGTAACTTAGTAAATGACTCTATTTCTAAATGCAGAACTGGAAAAACATCATCCCATGTGCTCCCTCGGCTTTTGTCGCTTCTCGTTTTGAAAATTCAGATTCCGTGACTTTCTGGATCTACAGCCTCTATAATTCTCTTCTTGGACACCATCACCCGAAAGCAGATGCAGCTCGGGGAAATGCATGGAAATAATTACAGAAAAATGTCTCCGAGAGGCACTGGCCAAACAATAAATGACAAGATGCCTTTGGGTATAAATCTAGAAAGGGCACATGTGAATTATAAATGACACCACCGTTTCTTCTCTCTCTCTCTCTCTCTTTTTTTTCCGAATACAGTTTGGGCTGCTTGACGCTTTGGGAGTTTAGGTGGCCATGTCTGTAATTTTCATCAGATTGAACACACTTTGAAATAGAACCAACATTGTTAGCACAGCTTGGGAGCCGCTCTCGATTTTTTCCCACTCGAATACCAGCCTCACCAGAGAGAGTTTCCATTTTAGATATGTTCACTCCCCGAGCAAAAATCCCATGGAAAATGATTCTTGGGAGGACATGCAAATGTGCCAGTGACCTACATACGGAGCCTATGAGCCCGTCGGATCGCTTCTGCCACTTGACACTTGGGGGGAAATGGAAAGATTAAATCGCATTTTGTACGGTGTGCTCCAAAAAGCACTAAGATTTTTCCAGGGCTGGTTTCTAAAAGATTGTTCTTTGTCTTTGTGACTTTGCCAAACAACACATTTAGACGGGATGTGGTTACCTGTAGACTAACGAAGGTGTGACATTATTGTTTCTGGCGTTTTCACCTAGCACCAGGAGCCGCTCACAACCTGTGGCGTTGGGAGCTTTCAAATCACCGAGGTGGTGGGATTTCATAGCTGGTGTAGACGACGCGTGTGCACAATTTGCCCTGGCTACTTTCCTTAGGCTGGGCAGACGGCTCAGGCCCCCTGAATGTTTCCAGAGCTTCTTCCGGATTGATAAAGCTGATTCGTCTGTGGGAATTGGGGGATGTGGCATTTGCTTTCAGGAGGTCTGTGTTGGGTTGAGACACAGTGGAGTGGGGCTCATTTCTCTCTGGCGACGTTGGGGGCTTGCCGTTTTGGGCTGGTTTGCCCCTGTGCGCTTGGACACCGCCCCACAAAAAGATAGGACAATTGGATACGGCCCCTGGACTGCATTTCTTGGGAAATACAGCGTGAGTGGGTTTGATGTTTGCCACGAGAGCCAAGGAGGCCCAAAAGATGTGGACGAGCCCAAGGCACATGGAGGCCGACAGAAAGTCCCAACAATGGAAGTTTTGTGCCATGAAGGGAACCGAGGCTTTGAGGAGTAATTGGCGACACGTTTCGGGAACCGGAAGAGCAAGGATGAACAAGGAGTGATTACAGGCCTCAGGACACTTTTAGGCTCAAGTGCTAAAAACTACTTCCAACTGGCTTGGAAATTAAAAAAAAATTAAAAAACAATCGGCTGGTCGTGGTGGGTCAGCTGGGAAATCTACGGGAGGTATAGGGCAGATGAACGAAAACAAAGACAGGGGACACAGTAATTTTGTCCCCTCCGTGTGTCTGCTTTGAGCGGGCCCTCATTTTCACCTATCTTTCTCCATGGGGCCGAGAAAATGCCCCTCGACAGCCTTGCGTCTACAATCCTGAGAATTCTAGATCCGCAGGTCAAGAGAACAAAAGTCGCCAGTTGTCTCCCATTTGCGAAGGTCTTGGATTGGCTCTTTCTGGGCCACGTTGTCAAGGGGGTAGAGTGCGTGATACGTCTACTCTTGGTCACACGCCACCTCTGCGGGCCGGGGAGGACAGGCTGGAGCACTTGGCCAGCAGCTCCGCCGGGATTCTTGGAAGGTAGGGAGGAAATGCCCCACGTGGAAAGTGTTCCGTGATCAGCGTCTGGGAACGGGCGCCCGCCGGACAAATAGTAAAGCTGTCATTCCAAACCACCCATTTTGTCCCTTCCTTTCTCACCGGTTGCCTTGCGGCTGAGGCCGCTGATCTACCCCACCATGGCGGCAGTGGGGTGGGTGATTGTAGAGGCGGGCGCGGAAGTCATGGCGGCCACTTCACCGAAGAGGAAGCAGACCCAGAACGTGACGTTTCTGAGGCTGTTCAGTCGGTAAGTCACAGAGCTAGAACTAGAGCCCCCAAGAATTTGGAAGCAGTAGGTAATAGACGAGGCTGTCGGAGGTTGTCCTAGTGAGGCCTCCCAGCATGGTATTCGTGGCGGCCAGGTCTGATTCCTCTTCCTCCATGTCTCTTATAGGTTGGGAGTGGCAGGAATTTTGTGAGGATCGTGGCCCTGATTGGTCTGAACTGCCTCTAGTCCGACCAGAAGCGATGCCTGGATGTAGGTACCTGGGGGCCCCCAGAGGAGAGCGTTGGCTCGGTGAATTCCCCGGCACCGAGAGCTCACGCAAAGGACACCAGAACCCGGGCTGGAAAGACCCCATCTGTGGGTGCTGGGCCAGCGTCTCACTGGCTCAGGGACTGGGAAGGGCCACGCGTCCACACTGAAGACAGACGGGATCAGATGACGAGGTACCGAGAGTCCAGCAGCATCGAGATAGGACCAGCGGGAAAAGGGGAAGGACACGGGGTCACAGAGTCTCACTTATCCGGCCTGCGCTTTTCTTGGAAGCAGTGCCACGCAGAAGCTGGCACCCTGGGTCCTTCCCGCTTGGATCCCAAGTGACTTGCTCGTGGGCCCCTGAGGAAGACGGTGACCGGGATCTTCACGCCTCGAGGGCCAGGCTAGAGCGGCTACACTGGCTTCCCAGGCCCCACAGAACCCCCCCCCCCTTTCCCAAGGCTGTGTTCCAAAGACCGAAATTGCCGGTTAATAGATTCAGCTATTTCAAACTCCCGTGACTGCTGTGGGCACGGACCCTGTTCTCCCAGTTCCTCTTGGAAGCTTTGTACTTCTGGAACCTAACTTCTCTGCCTCCTTCCCGCATTGTTTTCCGGCAACCACATCTCATTGTCCTTAATTAACCCGGAGGCATGACTGCTGAGTCCACAGATTAGAGAAGCCGTCGTTTCTGAAATGAAATTTCACTTTTTTCCCCCTTCTAGGAAAGGTTGGGGCAGCCGAGAACATATAGGTCATGTTTCCAATTATAAAACGCCAGTGATGCCGGTTTTTTTCTCCCGCACTCCCAAAAATAGAAACGGGGAAGGCCGACTGAGCCCACTGTGTGAAGTCAGCTGTCCCCAGCATGGCCACTGCACCCGCCAGTTGCTCACCACCCACTGGTGTGGCTCGCGCGACAGGAGGCGATGGGGCCGGGCCGAGGATTTTCCCCAGCTGCGTCGCTAGGTGGCGCTATCAATAAGGAAGGACCAAAGGCGTTCCTTGCCGGCTCACCTGCCGAAAGCGAAGAATTAAGCACTTAACGTGCGCTGCGACCATTGGGGTCTTAGCCCGGGACACAGAGCGCGATTCGGCACGTTGTTCCAAACCGTTGCATTCCTGCAGAGTCAATGCTGGGGGGCGGGAAGGTGACGGTGGGTGTTCTATCCTGGGGAGACGGGGGGAGAGAGCAATGTTTTATTTGTAGGAGTTTGAGCTCAACATGGTATGGCTTTGGCTTCTATGGGAACAGAGGAGGGTGTAGGGTTAAGAGCGAAGAAGGCTGTGGGGTAAGAACAGAGGAGGGCGTGGGGCTGGGAACGGCGGGGTGGGGGGTGGATGGATATAAGGTCGGGAAGGGAGAGAGGGGCTTGACGGAGAGGGGGAGGGGATTTCTTGCTCAGGAATGTAGCAAGAGAGACCCAGAGATGATGGAAGCCTCGGGTGAGGGACAGGATCTGTAGGTTACGGGGCTGATGTGACAGTCACAGGGGAGAGCCCGGCAGGGGCCCCGCTGACACCCTGACACGGGGGATAGAACGTGGCCTGTGGGAGGCGTCTGGCAGGACCCTCTCGTGGATGGGGGCCCCGCGAGCCGCCCGCTCCCTAACAACACCTGCGGGGTTCCCCGAACCCCGAGATTCACCTACCGCCCAAGATCGACGTTCGACCTCACTGAAAGAGTGGCCGCCAGTTTCTGCTGGAGAGGACGGGTCCGTGGATTGCGGGCCAGGGGGGTGGCGGGAAGTCCTGTCCGTCGTGCTTACCTCCGCTGCCTGCCCGGCTCTCACTGCAGCCCGTGCTGCCCGTGTCCCCCCTGGCTCTGCAGCGTCTTTCAGCCACCGAGGAACAGGGACAAGGGGCTCACCCTCCCGGGAGCAGCTCCTGTGTGACCGCCTCCCCAGATCCCCTCCCAAAGAGGGGTAGCGCCGAGGCCTGTGTGGTTTCCCAGTTCTCCCGCAGGGTTAGGCTTTAGACGCCCTCTGTGGTCAGCGGCCTCCCTGCATAGCCCTCTGTCGCTTCCTTCCCTTCCTTGGCTCCCTTCCCGACCCCCCCCCCCCCCCGGTGTCGGCCGGGATCCTCCCTCGCTCTCCTTGCACGCTAACCTTTTTTTTTTTTTGTCTTGTCTCAGGAAAGCCCAAAGTGACATACGTTGCACGAGCCCCTGTTCTACCTTCTGGAGAATACAGCCCACCGGCTAAGCCGGGGCAGCCGATTTTGCCAGAAGCAGCGTCATCGGCACCATCTGGTAACTCACCAGAAATGCAGATCCTCGGGCCAACAGCAGACCAAGCGGTCAGAAACTCTGAGGACGGTGGTGGCAATCCACGGTTCAACAGATCCTCCCGGGGCTCTGATTCGGGCTCAGCTGGTCTTACAATGACCTCTCTAGAGAATCCCGGTGTTCAGGGTCTTTGAATGCTCCTTGTCTCTTTGGCCGCCCTCCTCTGGAGGTGTCTTGGCTCCCCGACGTCACTGAGGACAGGTCCCGGGTCCCGGGTCCCAGGTCCCAGGTCGGATCAACCCACCGGTCGACAAGTCCAGCGGCAAACGCCGCTCGGTCCTCGGCCGGCGATCGAACCCTCAGCTAAGTGTTCCAGCCCTTGCGGAATTCATGCCCCTGATCTGTGTGCAGCTACTGGAGGCAGCCCCCCGACAGGGAGGATGCTGTGGCAGTGGGGCTCCCCTGTGCACAGAGCATCCGTGTGGCTTCTGTAAGACGTCGTTAGGAGGAGCCGGGTGAAGGTGGTGGGGCCGTGGAGGAGGGCGCCACCTGGTTTCTCAGGTGCGTACCAATGGCTCACCCCGCCTCTGGCTCTGGAGCGGGTGCCGATGCGCCACAGGCTGTGAAGAGAAGCTGTGAACACCCCCAGGCCTTCGCAAGATCACGCCACAATCTCCGGGAGTCCGTGCCAACTTGTGTCGATTTTGGTACCTCGGTCCGATTCTTTGCTAGCTTTTTCTGTTGAGTGACCTTGGTGCTTTCCTCAACAGACGTGAGGTCCTTCGAGATGCCACCTCCCTGATTTATGATGGCTTCTGGTGCCTCCAGTATGAATGATCTATCCGTTCGGTCCTACCTCCCTTCCACTCCCTCCTCCCTTATATCCTAGGTATTTAGGCAACATCCACTCTCCAGGATGTGAGCCAATGCCATCAGCGCTGTGGAACTGATCTTGGGGCCTATGACAGATGGTGCTGGGCTTGGCAGGCAGCATATTTTTTTTTTTTCTTTCAGGAAACAGTCAGGGTCCCGTGTGTTCTTCAGTCCTGAGGCAGGGGAGGGGAAGAGAGTGAGGTGGGTAGCCAAATGGCTTTCTCATTCTGGAGGGAGTCTTGACACCGTGCTCTCTCCGCCAGATTCTCACTTTCAGCCCAGCTGCTCCTACCCACTCTTTGTCCCTCTCTTCCTGCAGCCCAAGGACCGTGCAGAGCCAGCTAGATAGGGTGGGACACCGGGTGTGAGGGAAGAGGTGGAGACCAAGAATGAGAGGTGACAAGCAAACCATGGGTCTCTTCAATTACTTAAATGATGGGACTTTGCCCGTGTCCAGGGGCCAAAGTTCTGCCACAGCAGAGGCGGGAGGCACCGTCACCCCCTGGCTCCGTCTGGAAAGTGCCGGAAGACCAGTGCCAAGGAACCCGGGTACGGGAAACCGATGGCTCTGCCATCTCCCCCACTGATGAGTCCCTGGATGGTTGGCGGGAAGGACTCGTACCTGTACTCGGCAACCACCAAGCTTCACCTCCATGCCTGTGGTTCCACTGAGCCCACGTACCTTCCGAGACCCTCGTGTGCCGCGTCCTCAGAGGCCTCCGTTCGCTCGCCTTCGGGAACTGTCCTTCATCAGCACCTGCTCTTGAAACATGAGCTCTAGAATGGAGCTGGATTCTGATGCCGATGGGGCAGGAGATATGGTCCCATAGCTCTAGGGGCCATGTCACAATCTCGGCTCCGATCTGTTAGTTTAAGCTCATGTGCGTTTCCTTGGTTTTAGCCTTCTCAATTGCAAGGAAAAATTGTGGTCAGAATATAAAGAAGATGTGAGAGATAGAGATAGAGATAGAGATCTCTACCTGTATCTATCTATCTATGTATCTGATGGAATATTACTCAGTCATCAAAAACAATGAAGTCTTGCCACGTGCAACCATGTGGATGGAACTAGAATGTGTTACGCTAAGTGAACGAAGTCGGTCAGAGAAAGACAAACACCATCTGATTTCACTTACGTGTGGGATTCAAGAAACAAAACAGATGAACATAAGGGAAGGGAAAAAAGAGAGGGAAGCAGACCACAAGAAACTCGTAGCGATAGAGAAGGAGAGGGTTCAAGGAGAGAGGTGGGTGGGGGATGGGCGTTGAGGCGGGCACCTGTTGGGAGGCGCGCCGGGCGTTGTATGTAAGTGGTGAACCGCTGAATTCTCTTCCTGAAGCCAATATTACACGATACGTTAACTAGAATTCAAATACAAGCTTGAAAAAAACGTAACTCTCTGCCACGTCCCCTTGGAAATCGTTCTGACTGAGGCACGGATGACCCCTCCCCCCTTGCTTTCACTGTTTTGTTTACTTCTAATTGCAAATGTGTTTTTCCACATCTGAACTTCCCTTTGCCACTAGACCCTGGGAATCAGGCTGTACCCCCAGTGCCCAGGACAGTGCTTGGCAGGTAGGAAAACCTCCTTTCTATATGCATAGGATTCTTTCTGGGCACTCTATTTTATTCCACTAATGTATGTTCCATTTTTAATGGCAGTCCTGTTCTGTTTGGGTTATTATAGCTTTGTGGTATACCTTGAAATCTGCGATTGTGATACCTCCAGTTTTGTTCTTTTTTTCTGAAGATTGTCTGGCTATTGGGGGTCTTTTGTGGTTCCATACCAACTTTAGGATTGTTTCTTCTATTTCTGTAAAAAATGCCACTGGGATTTTGATAGGTGTTGCATGAAATCCGTCAATCGTTTTGGGTAGTGAGAACCCTTTAACAATAATTCATTCTTCTAGCACGCGAGCGTGGCATCTCTCTCCATCGACACATGTTTGCTTTCACTCCTGTCACCCATGTCTTACAGTTTTCAGCACAGAGGTCTTTCGCCTCCTTGGTTAAGTTTATTCCTAAGTAGCCCATCCTGTTTTTGATGCAACTGTAAATGATGCTGTTTCTATAATTTCTGTGTCTGACAACTTGTCGTTAATGTATAGAAATGCAAGTGATGTTTATACTGATTGTGTGCCCTGTAACGTTACTTGATCTGTTTATTAGTTCTAACAGTTGTGTTCCTCTGTTTTTAATGCCTAGGAAGACACGTTCTTACCCCTTTCCAGCTATGTGAGCTTCATTGACTACTCACTCCTGCTTTGACCTTTCAGGTTTTACACACTCTTTCGGGTGATTGTTCTCCAGGACAATCAACCTTCCCGTCTTCACTCACCATAGATTCCACAGATATCTACTATAAGGATGGGATCTTGTTTGGGGCGCCTGCGTGGTTCAGTTGGTTGAGCGTCCGACTTCGGCTCAGGTCATGATCTCGCGGTTCGTGAGTTCAAGCCCTGCATCAGGCTCTGTGCTGATGGCTCAGAGCCTGGAGCCTGCTTCGGATTCTGTGTCTCCCCCTCTCTCTGCCCCTTCCCTACTTGTGCTCTGTCTCTCTCTCTCTCTCTCAAAAAAATAAATAAATAAATAAATAAATTTAAAAAAAATGTAAAAAGAAAGGATCTTGTTTGACTTACTTGTGCCTTGATGGCTGCTCGGTGTGTTTTCTTCCATTCCCAGCCGCCAAGCTTTGCCCCACAATGGGGCCTCCAGTCCCTCCTCGCCCACCCTTCGTCTGGGTCTCAGGCTCCCTCTGGTGGCACAAAACCCTGCCAGTGTGTTCTGTGGCCAAAGCATTGCATCGGGATGGTTGCCTGCTTGTCAAGGATACGTGGGAGTGTGGCAGAGAAGCCTCTAAGACCCCTTCGAGTCCCAAATTCTAGGATTCTGTCGTTCATGCCTTATGTTTCAGTTAAATGCAAGTTCCCCACGCCAAAATAGAAATTGACCTGTGGCTTTTAACACCAGGGCCTCTGTGACTCTTTAGAGAACGATGCGATAGATTTGCAGCCAAAATGATGCCCTTGCTTTGCTAATAAAGCAGCCGGTTGGAGTTCAGAAAGAGGAAATCTCAGTCGTATTATTAGACCTGGACAAGTATCCTTTCTGACAAGCTGCACTGTCCCATCAAGGCTTTCTGTCGTTTCTTAGGGTTTTTGTGGGGGGGGGGGTTGTTTGTTTTAAACTAACGTCTTCCCCTCGCGTCACCTCTGAGTAAATCAGTCAAAACATTGAAGGGCTGGGGAGGCTGGGTGGGGGGTCCTGAAAATGACAATAAGGAAAGTGGCATGAAATTATTCTTATAAATAAGAAATCAGTAATTATTAGAACGCACACATTTATGCTAAATGGATGGCAAAGTACTGGACTATGTTATAAAGTGTCTGCTTTAATATCTATATCCTGGTGGTTGCTAGGTTACACGGGTACTTTTAATAACAGTAAAGGGAGCTAGAAATACTCGTGGATTCTTTCCCCATTGAAATTATTACTGGCAAGAAAAGGGACATATTGCTGGCTAGTGCAGTGGGATATTATAAGCTCTCTGTTGCCCATTAAAATGCATATGAGTTGTTCATATTATTACTGGTTCGGTTTAGAGTTTTCCTTCAAACCAGTGAAACCTTGGGATAACGTTACTTGCATTGAGGGATCTGGGTGGTGGATGCCTCTGTATCCCGGAAACGTAACTCTATCCGATTCCATTCAATAGTACTCCATTCCATTTGATCCAAAAGACCTTTACTGAGCACCTAGTACGTGCTGAGCACTGTGTTTGGACAGTCAGGGTGTGCAGGTGAATGAAAGCGTGTACGTTTCCTTTTCGTTCCTTGTGTATCAACTGGAGAGCCGGGATTTGCCCGTGGCCCTTCGTGGAGGGGAAGCCCGCTCTGGGAAAGCTGCATGAAGCAGTTAATTTAAATAAAATGCCGCGATGGCTCTAATTGGGTCTGGATGAATCTCCTGGGAGCACAAACTGATTAATTTTAACTCGGAAAATAGGAAAAGGAAAAAGCTCTAAACACTTCAAAGCAGTGGTGATATTTGAGCTGGGATTTGAGAGAAAACAAGGGATTTTGAGACGGGAAAGGCCGGAGGAGCTTGTGCTGCAAAGAGGAGGGTCAGCTTCGTGGGAAACGTGGACACTCGTTCTGGATCGCGAACACCACCGAGCCCGCGCTCAGGGCTGGACAGTCACCGAAGCGCTGTGCCTGAATCAACTCAATGCGCATAACAACCGTCCGAGGTAGACCCTGTGACCGGTCCGTTTTAGGAATGTGGGAATACTGACCAGAGACGGTCAGTAACTGCACAAGGTGGCACAGCCACTCGGGCTTCTGACACAGGCAAACCGAATTTGGAGCCTGAACCCTCATCCATATTCCACTCCTCCCCGGTGTGCGTAGCCCTGGGTGGCCAACACCTTGGCGAGATGGGGGTCGGGGGGCGGGGGGACAGAGGGTGCTGGGCGGGTTAGACGACGTCCCGTAGGGTAGGTTAGATTGTGCTGGGCTTTCAAGGACATGTTTAAAGTGTTTGTACCTTTTCCTTAATATGATGGGCGGCTGATGAAGGCTTCCAACAGGGATAGGTCCAGATTTTAGGAAGATAATTCCACTGGGCGTACGGGGACCGGATGGGCCTGGACGTTACAACTGGACATTAAAGCAAATTCGTTAAGAGACTATTGCAAAGGTCCAGATGAGAAAATTAGCCAAATAAATACATTTCCAGCACCTAAGACACGATCTGTAGAAACTCGGGTCCTTCCCAATTTTTATTTTATTTTATTTTATTTTATTTTATTTTATTTTATTATTTTATTAATTTAACTTAATTTTATTTTAGTTTAGTTTATTAAAAAATGTTTATTTATTTTGAGACAGAGAGAGACAGCTCTCATATAAGCGAACGAGGGGCAGAGAGAGAGGGAGAGAGAGAGAGAGAATCCGAAGCAGGTTCCGCACCATCAGCGCAGAGCCCGATGTGGGGCTCAAACTCACGAGCTATGAGATCATGACCTGAGCCGAGACCGAAAGGCAGACGGCTAACCGACTGAGCCTGCCAGGCACCCCCACCCCACCCCACCCCGAAATAAAATACTAACCACTGATGTTTCATGAGCATGAGCCTCGCTAATCCCATGGTTTAGCTCTGGCCACCATCCAAAACCTGAGCCTTCCCGCTTCCTCCCTTGACTCTTCCCTGCAGAACCTTCCAGTCCTATCTGCTGTACCCTCTGGCACTCCCGTCTCTGTGAGGACGTTTTCTACTAAAATTACAGCTTCCTCAGCAGATGTTCTCTCCGTCTTCGCCCTCAGCGGCGACTGGAGCCACCCTGAGAATATTACTTGCTCAGCCGTGGCGCCTCATCTGGAATATCTGTTCTTCTGTCCACGCCCTGAGTAGCAGACCCGTGTCCACCCTCCCTTCCGGCTCAGTGACACGCATACCAGCCCCGTCTCCACTCCAGGGCCCCCAACCCTCCGGCCTTCTAACCTGTCACCTCTCCCTGCCGCCTGTCATCATCTCTGTGGCCCGCCATCGCGTGCACGTCTCTGTTACAGGGAAACCACCAACCAGGGGCGGCCGGTGCCTCCGGGTGACCCTAGAGGGACCACCCAGCACATACAGCCAGTGTCTCATCCCGTTCACCTGCTGGCACGTGTGGTTCACACCCTGTCTTCATTTTCTTATTTTCCACTTTCCCGCTTATTTCGGGGTCTCCCGAAATGCGTCCTCTGCTCCCACCACAAGCCGGAGCAATCACGACCGAGGCCATCGTCGTCATCACTGCTGTTAAAGCCACAGGCAACTCCCAACCCTCTCGGAGGCACGTGGCACGTATATGGGTTGCCCCCTAACTTAACAGTTCTGTCTTTCTTGGGGCGTGACACCACCGAGGGGTGGCGGAGAGAGGGGGACTCTGGTGTAACTTTTCCACTGAAGTTCAGAGGGAAGCGTGTGTACGTAACTGCCGTGCTTGCTTGTGGGACACAGACCTGCTGCGATTTATTCTAAAACTTTCCCTCCAGCCTGTGAAGTCTACCTGCTACCCTACATGCTTCGTAGGAGGAGAAATTGAGATCCAATTTCCCTCTGTCCTTCCTTCCTTCCTTCCTTCCTTCCCTCCTTCCCTCCCTCCCTTCCTCCCTCCTATTCTTCCTTCCATTTCTTCGTTTCATTGTTTCTTTCCTTTTAGGAATTGTTCAAATATTTATCTTTCCCTCATTTAGCCCTCACCTTGAATGAAATCCATGAGCTTTGTTTGTGTTGGCGTTGGGGGTCGAGGCTGCTTGCTTCGGGGTAATTAACCGTTTATCTTAGAGTCACACGCAGTTTCTGAGTGTTGTACACAACCAGAATATTCCTCAACCCATGAGCAAAAAGCCTTGGTTCTTTGCAAGGGAGCTGAGCCTGTCGTGGGTGTGGAGGGAGTCCCGGTGACTGGTTAGGTGGCCTCTCTGGACCCAAGCCGTGGCTCTGCAGCCCGCACACTTCGTGGATTTCTTCCGACCTTTACACTGCCTCGGTTTCCAAGGTGGACCTGGGGGGCATTCTGGTACCAAAATCCCTCCTCGTCTTTCAAATCCTTTCTGTTACATCCAAATTCCCATTTCTCACGATAACTTCTCTGCAGCAACCCTCCACTGTCATCAGTCTGAGGTTTCTGCCTGCCAGACGGTGACTCGCCAAACGGGGCGCCTCCCCTCAGGCCACCAGACTGCCCGCAGGCAGAACCCCTCTCGGTCAGCGAGAGCACCTGTCGTCTGTGACCAGCCTTGCCCAGCTAGCCTGCTCAGACGTCGGCGAGTGCAGACCAAATCGCATTGCGCCGAGTGAGCTCAGGTGAATAGGTTTTCACATCACGCTTACTGGTTTTTTGGGTTCATCGGCAGGAGACTCTAAAGAAGGAAGAGTGGGAAACAGATAATAGTACAAAAAAGTGAATAGAGCCATTTTCAACCCCACCTTCTGAACATAACGGCCGTGGCACCTGGTGGCTTCTCACCGAGTCTGTTTTCTGTGCCTGCGTGGCGAGCCCCATGTCCAGCAGCATGGCAAACCCCAAAGATCCTTGTAGACCAAATGTTGTGACTGGATGCTTTTTTCCAAAGTTTACGCTTCTAGAAGTGGAGCCGGGGGACCAAACGATACAATTTTCTCAAGTCTTGATATGCGTTGCCCAAAAGCCAGCGTGGAAATGACCATTTCCCACATCTTTCCCAGCACTCAGTAATACAGTTTTGGGGACTGTATTTTGGGGACGCCTGGGCGGCTCAGTCAGGGAAGCGTCCAACGTCGGCCGGGTCGTGATCTCACGGTTCACAAGTTCGAGCCCAACGTCGGGCTCTGTGCTGTGTCGGGCTCAGATTCTGTGTCTCCCTCTCTCTCCTCCCCTCCCCTGCTCACACTCTGTCTCTCTGTCTCAAAAAATGTATAAACACTAAAAAAATTTTTTTAATATTTACTTATTTTTTGAGAGAGAGAGAGAGAGAGACAAAAAGCATGAGCGGGGGAGGGGCAGAGAGAGAGGGAGCCACAGAATCCGAAGCAGGCTCCAGGCTCTGAGCCATCACCAGAGCCCGACGAGGGGCTCGAACCCACGAACCGTGAGATCGTGACCCGAGCCGAAGTCAGACGCTCAACCAACAGAGCCACCCAGGCTCCCCTGCTTTCTTTTATTGTGATAAAATACACATAAATTAATATCGACCACTTAAAGCATTTTAGACAGTTTTTTTTAGTTTATTTATTTATTTATTTTATTTATTTATTTTTTAAATTTTTTTTTCAACGTTTATTTATTTTTGGGACAGAGAGAGACAGAGCATGAACGGGCGAGGGGCAGAGAGAGAGGGAGACACAGAATCAGAAACAGGCTCCAGTCTCCGAGCCATCAGCCCAGAGCCTGACGCGGGGCTCAAACTCACAGACCGCGAGATCGTGACCTGGCTGAAGTCGGACGCTTAACCGACTGCGCCACCCAGGCGGCCCAGTTTATTTATTTATTTATTTGAGAGAGAGAGAGAGAGAGAAAGAGAGAGAACAAGCAAGTGAGGAAGGGCAGAGAGAGAGGGAGGGAGAGAATCCCAAGCAGCCTCTGCACTGACACCACAGAGCCTGACTCGGGGTTCAATCTCACGACCCTGAGATCACGGGCTGAGCTGAAATCGAGAGTCCGATGCTAAAGTCTAAAGCTTTCTGGGCTTTAGAACCATTGCCCATGGACTTTGGAGATGTCTGGAAAGCTGGGCTCAGGCTGCCAACTTGCCCAGAAAGAAGACCAACCCCACCCCCAGGCCCAGACACCAGCCCCTCCCCAACCCCCTCCCCCCACTGCCCATTGTTCCATGGCTTTGTTGTTACATGTGTGCATTTAAGACGCCAAGTTCCTGAAAGCAAGAATCATACACTCTCATTTTGATTCCTTTCTTCCCTCCGCTGCCCTTTATGAACTGGACGTAAATTCTAACCGAGCTGGAGGGTCACCATCCCCCAGAAAAAGCCCTGCCGGGTCTGTCCCTTATTCTCCCTTCCAGCTCTGCATCCTTCGGGGCTCCGCACAGACTCTCTGTTCTCTTGGAAACAGTCCCTTCACTCTGGCCAAGAGCTGTATTTCCACAGCCCGTGAACATTCTCTGTGGCTGTTGACAGCGTGTGATGCTTTCACTTTCCTACCTGCGATGACTCCCACCCCAGCTCTCCCTGCTGTGGGTCCTGTGGGGCAGGGACGGCTCCCGTCCGTCTTTGCGATGCTCGGGAGACAAGCACGGGGCCAGTTCAGAAACTCCCGTGTTTCCTGAGTCAGTCCCTTTCTCCGTTTAGAAATTAGGGGAGGGATATGATAACAGATCAAGTGACAGGAATGTCTGGAGAGCCTACCATGAATGAAAAAAAGATGTCTACCAGGAGGCCAGAGATGGCTTATGAAAGGTGACAACTTGGCCATGTTAGGTACTTTTTCTGCTTATGCAATGTTGGCATGCCTCCTGAGCCATATGCCTGGAAGGCTTGCACGGATGGAATGGTGGCCAGGACACGTCTGGCCTGGGGACGAGTCTGCCTTCCAGGCGTCTCTCTCCAGATGGGGCACAGCGGCTAACTAATGTCTCTGTTCCTTCCTTTCTTTCTTTTTTAAAATATAATTTATTGTCAAGGTAGCTAACATACAGTGCATAGAGTGTGCTCTTGGCTTCAGGAGTGGATACCCGTGATTCATCACTGACATACAACACCCAGGGCTCATCCCGACAAGTGCCCTCCTCAATGCCCATCACCCACTTTCCCGGCCCCCCCCCCCCCGCCATCAACCCTCAGTTTGTTCTCTGTGTTTAAGAGTCTCTTTGGGTTTGCCTCCCTCTACAACCCAGCAATAGCACGGCTAGGAGTTTACCCAAGGGCTCCAGGAGTGCTGATGCATAGGGCACGTGCACCCCAATGTCTCTAGCAGCACTTTCAACAATAGCCAAATGATGGAAAGAGCCTACATGTCCATCAACTGACGAATGGATAAAGATGTGGTTTACATATACAATGGAATACTACCTGGCAATGAGAAAGAATGAAATCCTGCCATTTGCAGCAACGTGGATGGAACTGGGGGGTATTAGGCTGAGTGAAATAAGTCAGGCAGAGAAAGACAGAAAGACAGATATCATATGTTCTCATTCATATGTGGAATTTGAGAAACTTAACAGAAGACCATGGGGAAAGGGAAGGGGAAAAAGAGTCCCTTTCTTACTCCGGTTGGGAAATTAGGGTTCAGATAATTAACTTCTGGTGCTGCTTAGACCTGTCAGACGAGGGGTCGTGTGAGCAGACTGAGTTTGCTTTTCCTGGTCTGGCATGTTCAGAAAACCTCTATTGCTGGCCAACTTGGCAGGTGCTCTGGAACAGAAGCGCTGGCTGCTAAGTGACAAATAGAACCTTCTATGGGTATGGTGTTGCCAACTGGCTCTCTTCCTGGCAGGTCCTCCCAGGGAGCACATCTGTCCTCTGGGGCGAGATCTGGGGAGGGCTCTGGTGGCGAGAATGCCCCTAGGGCAGAACGGAAAGGATTGAGACTGTTCTGTATGTGACACCTCCTATTCCTCTTGTCACCTTTCCTGGAGTCCTCTAGGGTTAGAGGCTACAATGGGCGTATCCAGTCCAGTGGGTCATGGGAAGTGGTTACACTGGGAAGGATGCCCCATGTCATTCACATGACCCACTCTGAGCATGCTAGGGGAGACCTGAGCCAGCCGTCCACGCTTTCTTTGTTGTCACCATTGCTGGTACCCAGCATGACCCACAGGTGACTGCTGCCTCCCACTGTGGGGTCATCAGGACTCTAAACAGTTGAGTCACCCCTGTCCACCTTGAATAGTCAAAGGGACTGACTGGTGTACTGGAAACTCAGTCCTGGCCTCCGTGCAAGACGGAATAATGGTCCCCAAAGTTGTCCACACCCTAATCCCTGGAACCTGTGAGTGAATATGTTACCTTATACTGCATGGAGCATTTTGCATGCCTGGGAGAGCCCAGGTCACAAAGGAAGTAGGAGAGGTTGAGAGGTGACCACAGAAGCAGGGGCCAGAGTGACGTGCATCATGGTGCAGGCAATGGACTCAGCCTCTAGAAGCTGGAAAAGGCAAGAAAGCAGATGGGCCCCTTGATCTTCTAAAAGGAATGCAGTCCTGATAACACTTTGATTTGGGGCCAGCGAGAGCCATGTGAGAATCCTGACATCCAGAACTACAAGGAGATAAATTGTGTTGATTTAAGCCACCGAGTTTGTGGTAATTTGTTACAGCAGCGATAGGAAACTAATACGGCCGTGTTGGGAGGTCGCTGCCCTCTGCTGCCTCAGGCTGGCAGCCGTCCTGTTTTTATCTACTCTTGAGGGCCGAAGAACAAGGGAGTGCTGGTGACACAATGGGCTCTCCTGTTGCCACCTTATGTTCTGAAGGAGGAGGCGCTGGGCTTTGAAAACCCCAGGACACAGGGAAGACATCCATTTGTGGCAACACCCTGCCACCCAATATGGCGGAGAGATTCCACCCCAAGTCGGTGTCCCCCCTGCCGTGTGCCCTGCCGCGAGCCGCCCAGACTCTTCCTTTGTTCTCTGCTCCCACCTGCCCCCCCGGGAACGTCTCTTGGTTACAGTGCTTTCCTCAGCTGCGTCCGCCCCGCTCCCGTCCGTGGAACTTCAGCTTCGGGTGACTCAGATGCAGATCTGGTTCCACACCCGCCACGGTGGCTCCTGAAGGACAGGGGAAGAGCTTGCTGTGGTGTGCCCTCCAGGGCCACACTTGGACCATCACTCCGATGCACGGTGGCTTTGCGACCCTCCTTCCTGCCACTCACGTTCAAGTCCACATCTTTGCGTAACCTCATGTCACGTTCCAGGGTCAACTTCTCTTCGCTCTCGTACCAGTCCCTGAACGCCGTCATTCTTGCTGTCTTGTGGGGCAATTCTATGGGCATTCTGCATGATAATCCCTGCAGCCCTTGTCTTCCGAGGCTAGTTCTCTTATATCCCGTTCCTCCAGCCCTAGTAGAGTCCAGAAAACTGCCCACCTTCCCCGTCTCCTTTACAGCTATGCCACCATCCGATTTCCCCTGCCACTTTCTATGTCTGCCCCGGGATTAGCTATGGACTGGATACATCAGGCCGGCCCAGTCCAAAGCAAAACCACATCACTCGTTTTAACAGAGAAAGTCTTATACGAAGAATTGCTCATTAGTTACCAAAGAACCAAAAAGGCCAGAATAAAATACACAGGCCATTTAAATTTTTTTTTTCATGTTTATTTATTTATTTTGAGAGAGAGAGCGAGCATGTGAGCACATGACTGGGGAAGGGGCAGAGGAGAGGGAGAGAGAATCCCAACAGGGTCCACGCTGTTAGCACACAGCCGGATGCAGGGCTGTATTCCACACCCCCGGATCATGACCGGAGCCCAAACCAAGAGTCAGACGCTCACCCAGGAGCCCCCAAGATACGCAGATCTTAAGAAGTGGCAACTAGCATCCTTCAGGCTAGGGGGACCGAGGAAAGAAGTGGTCGTTGTCTCTGAGTTAAAGCAGGTTTCTGTGAAGGGGGCACTGCTCGACTGAGGCCAGAGTCTCTGAACTTGGAGGAGGGGGTCTGGGATGCTGGGGCCCAGACTTCGGGGGAGGGGACCCTGGCCAGTTGGTGCTGGCATCACTGAGTCTGCTTCTGCAAGCAAGGGCTGGGCCAAGTTACACTTCAGTCGCAGATCAACGGCGGATACTTTTTTGGTATATCTCATGCAAGACTGGGCACATGCTTACACTAAACACATACCTGTTATTGAGCTGAAATTCTCGCCGGGTGCCCCGTATCTTACTGGTCAACCGTCCTCGCTCCTGCAGCACTCCCCCAGCCTCCCTCCTGCACCCCTACTGCCAGACCACGGCAGTAGGCAGCCGTGAGCAGAGCAGGAAACACGGTCCTCAGAGGGCTGCTGCAGCATCCTGAGGACAATCACAGAGCTTCACGACTGGCACGGCGAGGTATTGTCACCTCAGCTCCTGCCTCCTGCAAAGTCTCTTGGACACTTATTTGACTGCTGGTAGCCATAGGCCAACTGTTGCTTGTGTGGACAGTTAACACTGGGAAAGTCTAAAGATGGCAGAAATCGGAAGCTACAAATGACACACACAGACCCTCTCCCGGGGCCTTCTCTCAGACCCGCCTTCTTCCTGTGCCTCGGAACACGTGCCAGGCTCTCGCTCTCCCGTGACTTTGCTTCCTCTTCTCTTTCTGCCTTGGCCTTGAGGAGCCATGAGCAGAACGGGATGATGGGAAGCGTAGGATGATCTGGGAGCCCAGACACACGTGCGGAAGTGCCCGCGCCCTTGGTGAAATGGCACCAACATCTCCGCTTTTATTTTCTTTTCTGTCCTGGAAACAAACAAACAAACAAACAAACAAAAAAATATATATATATATATATGTATATATATATACACGACTTTTCCTTGTCCTCTGTCACAGAATGAGTAACATTCTGTAAACAAACACGAACAGACAGGCACCTTAACTTACGCGGCTGATTTCACAGCTCTTGGCGGGTCTCTGACTTTTCCAATAGCTACGCGAGGTCCCCCAGGATGCTGTTGGAGGAAAGTCAAGATGTGCTGGGTCACTTGCCTCGGTGGCTCCATTAATCCCCTTCCCCTCCAGGGTCCCTCCTTCAGTACCTTTGTGTTCAAGGGTCTGCTCACCTGACATCCATCCACCCGCTTTGACCATCTTAACGTTTCATTTCAACGCCAGCCCCATCCCTACTCTTCCGAAAGGAAAACACACTCTCGCCCAAACAGATAAGCTTGTTTTATTGAGAAGTGCATACTTAGGGGATTACAGTCATCCCTTCATAACAGCTGAATGTGAGTAAGCCCTCGAATGGCCAGATAATTCTCCCGGAGATCTTATCAATGTACTATTCGTTTTCCAAAATGGAAGCAGCTTCTCTGTTTCTGGTTTTATGTGCGTCCTGTAGAAAGTTCAAGAAAAAAAATATATACAGATTAAATTACAGCTATGGCAACAGATCACCCCAGCGAAAGTCACAATTTAAAGTTAGGAATACATAAAAAAGAGGTTAGAGTGGGAGAGAACCAAAGCATAAGAGACTCTTAAAAACCGAGAACAAACTGAGGGTTGACGGGGGGTGGCAGGGAGGGGGGGATGGGTGATGGGTATTGAGGAGGCCACCTTTTGGGATGAGCACTGGGTGTTGCATGGAAACCAATTTGACAATAAATTTCATATATTGAAAAAAAAAAGACTTAAAAGAAAATAAAGTTGGGAATACCGCTTTCCAGATATTTCACCAGGCACATTTACATAGCACCCCGTACATTCCTTCTGTTGTGATTTTATTTAAAAAAAAAAATAGCGTATTACTCATGTTAGCTAAGTTTTACTGCAGCAATAAATTAACTCTGGATTCTCAGTGGCTTAATAAAACAAAGATTTATTCCTCATGCTTTTCCAACGCAGATTGGCAGCGGCTCTGCTCTGCTCAGCCATTCTCGGAGCCAAGCTACCGGAGACTCTTGTCTTGTGACCACACTGTCTGGACCGCGTGGCCTTCTCGGTTGCTGCGGGAGGGGGTAGAGGGACTGGACAGTCAGGCATTGGCGTTTTCCTGCCTCGGCCCAGAAATGAAACAAGTCATTCCTGTACGTGTTTTGTTGGCCAGAACTAGTCCTATGATTCCACTTAACTTCAATGAAACTGAAAAGTATGACTTTCCACCCGCCCAGAAGAGGAGGAAGGCCACATACTGGTGAATGCTGGCGATGTCCCCGACTCATGGGCTCGTACTATACGTATTAATTTATAATCTACTGTTTTCAGCCAACGGTTTGTCACGGGCATCTTTCCACAGGTCCTTGTCATTGTTAGTGGCTGCACAGTATGTTATGGTGAGATTACATCAGCTCTTATTGCCATGACCCCGTATTAATGGTTGACTATTAGGTTGGTTTTAATTTTTCCCTAGTAAAAACAATGTTGGAAGGAGCATTCTTCTACAGTCTGTGTGCATTTGCTGGGTTCTGTTGCCAGGCTGAACTCTCCAAAATGAAAGTTCCTGGTCAAGAAATATGCACATTTTAAGATGATTTGCTACATCTTGACCAAGAGTTTTTCAGAAAAGATGAATCCATTAAGTCCTGAGAATAATGATCAAAGTGCTGATGTCCCCAGATTGTTTCCAGGGCTAGAGAGTAAAATTCTCTGCTAATACAATCAACCAAAATGGTATTTGATTTGAAATATGCTATTTCTTTGCTGCGAATGAGAACAACATTGTTTTCATGCATTTGTTAGGGCTTCGCGTAACTTCTTTGGTGAATTACCCCATTACCCTCTTAATCCTGTGAGTCTCTTTTTGCTTATTAATTATTGGGAGCTCTTTACATATTCATTAGATTATCAACCTTTGAGAAAATACATTACAAATATTTTCTCAACATTTTATTTTTGTCTTGTAACTTTTTATGGGATTTAAAACTTATAAACACTTATTACACAATCTTTCTCTCCATCCCCCCGATTTGAAATGCTTCTCATCTGTACACTGGAGGTTTGCATATATTCTGGACCAAGTGTGTGTTTTCTGTTGCCAGCCTCACACTGTTGCTTTCTATTATAATGTGGTTTAAAATCGACCAGGGAACATTCCTCTTTCTTACTCTTCCTTTCCAAAAACGTCTTGACTATTCCAGTGCATTTACTCTTTCAGATCAATGGTTCTTAAAATTTCTGGTTTCAAGACTCCTTTGCATTTTTGAGCCTTCGTGAAGACTTCAAGGAAGTTTTGCTTTATGTGTGTTCTACCTACTGATATTCCCCTATTGGAAATTAATACTGAGAACTATTTGAAATATTTCGTTACCAAATCATTGAAAAATAAACGCCATGTAACTATTACATGTTAACACGAATGATACATTTTCTATAAAAAAGGGCTCCATTTTCCAAAATGAATTATTGAAAAGGAGAGAGGTATTGTTTTACATTTTTGCAAGCCTCAATCAGTCTCTGTCTCTCTCTCTCTCTCTCTCTCTCTCTCTCTCTCTCTCTCTCTTTTCCCTCTTTGGTGGTATAGCCCTGGATACACAGTGGGGTCAGGGGGAAAGGGTACAGGACTCATGTGATCCACTTGGGTACCTTCTGGTGCTACCTTGACCAGTTGTGACTGTGGACAAATACGGGCAGCCACCCCGTCTGAGAAGTGTGATTATCGAGGGCTCAGACTTCTCAGGAGCAGGGGGTTGGGTCACTGCACTAGACAAGTCATGGAGACCAACGGAGGTGATATCTGAGGGCAAAGTCTCCCGAGAAGTGAGAGAACAAGTGTTAGGGCCTCGACCCCACGACCCTGGGATCATGACCTGAGCCGAAATCAAGAATCGGATGCTCAACTGAGCCACCCAGGTGCCCCTAGAATTTGTGTGTTTGTTTGTTTTTTTAAATCAAATTCTAAAAGTTAATTCTGCTGTAAATTTGGATGGAATGGACTTAACTGGGCAGAGAATTAATTACTGACTGAGGCTTTATATCTTAAATTTCTTTTATGTCCTTTAGCAAATTTTTATAATGTTTTCTATGACATGTCCTCACGTTTTGTTAAGTGTATTACGAGGTATTTTATATTTTTGTTATGTCTCAAGACTCTTCTCTCACTTTTTCAAATAAATTCTCTTTAGGTGAGCTTATCCATTGGAACAGCCTCAATTAAAAAAAATATATTTATATATATGTATATGTATATTTATATTTATGTATATATTAAAAAAATATATATATATATATATTTGGATGATTCCAAAACCTGTGTCTCTCTATGCCTGATCATTTCCTGAGCTTCTCACACATATATCCGACCCTCTGTTTAATTTTGTTCTCATAATAAAGAATTCTAATATTACAGGAAAGAGCACATTCATCTCAGGTAAAGCAGAAGACTGACTCTGGCAAAATCCATTGGTTTTCATGAGAATGTGATTTCCACTAAGTGGTCCCCAACACGTTCTGCACCGCCTACAGGATAAAGCCAAGCTCTTTGCTGTGACCCTTGAGACCCCTTCACCTACCAGCCCCTCCCCGGCTCCTCTCCTGGACAGCCAGAGCCCAAGACATGTCAAACTTCCAGACCACGCCAGCCCGTCCTCCATGTTTTTTCTCCTCAGCTCAAATGCTGTCCAATCTTCAAATCTTTCTCAGCAACCCCCAAGCTCCAGGCAGAGTTGGTTGTCATTGTTTCTGGGTACAGGGTCCCTTGGTACGCACCTGTCAGAACAAGTATCTCACTGCGTTGCACTCAGTTTATGTGTCTGTCCATTTTTCTAGACTGCAAGCTCTTTGGGACCATGCTCATTCTTGTGATTCTCTCACTATCCCTGGTATCTGGCACACAGTGGACCCCAACTGTTGAATTGATCACTGAGTGAATGAATGAATGAATGAATCAATGAAACAGCATTTGCATGCTGAACTTTCAAACTGAACCTATAGTGTGATGGGAAATATCACACACATGAATGGGAAAAAAATGGCCTCAGGCGTCCAGGTTTCATCGAACATCTCATGCAGTTTGACTTGTACTGATTACAGCTTCGGAGAACGCAGAGCCAAGGTGAGCTTTAGAAAACCGCGGGCCGTAACTAAGGCAGCGGATGACCTCTTTTGGGTGGGTGGGTGGCAGGTGAGCGTCCCTGTCCTCAGCCTGCTGTGCCCCAAAAAGTGCCATCACATCAGCCCAGGGACGGCGTTAGCCTTTTCAAACTTGCAACAAGGCAGCTCCCAGCGATCAGATTTTAACAGGCGATGACTCTCTGGATGGTGCTTGTGCCGCACTGAGTGTGTGGCAGTTATGAGCTCTATAGGATCCTATAGGATCAGACCGCTGCTTGTGTTATGTTCCGATTGGAAACCCAGTCACAGGGAGGCCTTAACGTGGCTCCCCATCCTGGGAAAGGCCTTCCCTTTCCCCAGGGCCGTGCTCACCATGATCCTGTCCAGCTGCCTCTGCCGGGAACCTATGGCCCAGGATTTCCCCCTTCGCCTCCTGCCCCTTGACTCCTTCTGTGCTCTGGTGCTGACCCGCAATCTTTCCTGGGGTTGTATCATATCAAGGTCAACCTCAGCTCTCCCTTGGTCAGAAGCTCCGGGCTTTTCTGCGTCCGAACTCTGGCAGCAAAGCACCATCCAGTGGGGGTTATGCTTTCAGGGGCTGGGAGGTGGCTTCAGTGGGGAAGCCCCACGGAGCCCACAGAAAAGTAAGCACGCAGAGCAGGGCGAGGAGAGGTAGACAACAGGGGCCGTGTGGGAGCAGGAGGTGCATCCAGTAAGGAGGCCAGGAATATGTGGAGTCTGGACGTCCTGGGACTGCGTTCAGAGATGGAATTTGGAAAGGGATACATTTTAGAATGCATGTTCAGGGGTTGAACTTAGGAACCCAACAAATAAAAATTAAATCGAGGGGCACCTGGGTGGCTCAGTCGGTTGGGCGTCCGACTTCGGCTCTGGTCACGATCTCACGGCTCATGGGTTCGAGCCCCACATCGGGCTCTGTGCCGACGGCTCAGAGCCTGGAGCCTGCTTCGGATTCTGGGTCTCCCTCTCTCTCTGTGTTCTTCCCCTGCTCGCACTCTGTCTCTCAAAAATAAATAAAGATGAAAAAAAAAAACCTTAAAAAAATCAAATCGAATCTGGACAAGACACGTGGGATAACCTTAGGTAGGAAACGTAGGCCACAGAGTCGCTGGGATTTTAGGGCCCAAATTCCCGAGGTACGCCTCTTTGCTCTCTCCCTCTGTCTCTTCCTTCTTTCCTTATTTACACAGCGGCTGAGGCCCGCTGTGTGCCACACGCTGGTCTGTGCAAGACGGGCCATGCAGCTCAGCACTAGTCCTGCCACCCAGGCCTGTCAAAGTGCCTGCATTTTATGTCTGTGAAGCTCCCAGACTCTCTGAGGTTGGACTTTTTTTTCAGTGCCTTGGGAAAGGAAACACTTAAGGCTCGCCAACTTCTTCACCGGGTATCTGTGCAGAGCCTGAAGGTTACTGCTGTTATAGGCAGTATGGCGACCGTGGAGATGTCCCGCTTGATACTCTGTTAGTGTTTTATGACTGCTATAGCAAATTAACACAAACTTGGCAGCTTCAAGCCACACAAACTTATTATCTTACGGTTCTGAGTATCAGAAGACTAAAAAAGGTATACAGGGCTGGGTTCTTTCTGGAGGCTGTGGAAATGGAGAGAATCTATTTCCTTGTTTTTCCCAGTTTCTAGAAGCCACCTGCTTTCTTTGGCTCATGGCCCCTTCTTTCATTCCCAAGGCAGCCGCATCATAGCATCCTAATCTCTCTCTCACTCTCTCTCTCTCTCTGACCTCTGCTTGCATCATCACATCCTCTCCGGCTCTGACCTTCCTGCCTCCCTCTCATAAGGACCCTTGTGATTACCCAGGACCCACTTGGACAATCCGAGATAACGTCCCCATCTCGAGACCCTTAACTTAGATTTGCGAAGTCTCTTTCAGCATGGAGGAAAACATATTCCCAGGGGATTAGGACGTGTACAGCTGTGGGGGCAGACGGGAGAACATTACTCCCCCCTCCAAGACAGGACTTGGCTGGGCGGAGACTTTGTTGGACCTGTATCACTGGCTCAGACTTTCCTGGCCCAGCCCCGCTTCTCTCATAGGGTGACTGTCCTGTGAAGGTGTCACTCCACCTCCCCACTAATGTCCGCTTTCTGGAAGACTGGAAACGTCACAGCTCACACAGCGTGGACGGCCCTGATGTATGAATAAGCCAACGGAAGCCCACATAGCACGTTCACATTGAAGTTTATCCTTTAATATTGGGTCATTGACGTTGGATGGGGCTGATGTGGTTCCTCTGCGTCCCTTTGCAGATGAATCCTGGGGCGTGTCCAAAGTCTCTCAGCAGAGGAGGAAAGGATGGGGTAGGGCAACCTTCACACCATCTTTGGGGTGCAAAAAAAGGATACCATAAGAACAGAAGATCTCCACCCTTTCCTTAGTCATTATTTTTCATGTGCAAAACTACTCAGAGGCAGCAGCCCTTACGCAGACTGGGGTTCGCAAACTATGTCTACATCCATTACTCCCTAGTTCCCCTACTCTCATCCCCACTTGACTGACAAGGAAAGGGACAAGTGCACGAGTCCCAGAATTAGCGAGGGTGGAGGCAGGGGCGGGGGGCAGGCAGGCATGCCCTCGCGCGGGTCTCCGAGAGCCCAGAGAGCAGAGAGGAGAGGTCTGATCATGTACATTTCATGGAGGAGAAGCATGAGGCTCAGAGATGCTGAGGGAGCCGTCCCGGGCGCCACGGCTGAGATGCCACGCCAAGGCTGGTGTCCCTGCTGATATATGGTGCTGTCACTTAGACAGCGATGCTGCTAATTATGCACTGATAGCTAGTAGTTAATTAGGGAGAATCAGAGCGGGGGCCTGAGAGTTTGGAGAAAAATGGAAATCAGTAAAGAGTAGACCCAGTGCCTTCACTGACTTCGTTTCATGTCTATTTCCCATCCATGTGCCACTCAGCGTGTCTCATATATTTTTAATGAGAACATTCTACTAATGCCAATGGGATTGATTTTTGAGGGAGCATTAGGAGCATAAGACATGGTTGCCGTGTGTCATTGACTAAGACCAATTATCCAACCACGTCTCCTCTGACCTTGACACTGGCCAACAAAAAAGAAACAGGACCCTAGCATGTTTGAGGAACCCGTGTCCCAGAATGGAACGTTCCTTCCAAACGGCCTCGCGTGAAGAGTGGGCCACAGAGCCAGCCCGTGTCTGGATGGAGCGAGGAGTCGGAGGGGCTGCTTGGCCCCACACACTCCTCCCCTCTCCCCTCTGGGCTCAGCATCCTGCAAGGCTCACAGCGCACGCACAGAGCCTCTGAACGGACTCCAGCTCCGGTGATCTTTGTTACTCAGTCTCCTTACCCGTATACTGGGTGTAATTCTCATACTTAATTCGTACGCTTCCAGTGACGATTGAGTGAGTTAGTAAATGGGAAATGCTTAGAGCACTCCCTGGCATGTAATACGAGCTATTGAAGAGCTGGCTAATAGTATTGTGATTGCTGCTGCTGTTTGTGTCACAACTAGAAGAAGGAAAACATTATCAGGTCTCCATCTAGAAGAAGGAAAACATTATCAGATCCAGCAGAAGCATCGTACGGATTCCACATGTGGTGCCTGAGGTGTGTGAGGAAGGCGTCTACTCAGATAATCTTCCGAGACGGGAGCTTATGATGAGGTGTAGAACATCTTCTTCACCAGAATTCTTTGGACCGCCCTCTGTTTGTCCAGAAGCATCAGCGATAACCTCCATCGTGAAGGGTGCCACCCAGTGGGTGCTGGTCTGTTGCCAACCGCCCTCTGTGTTTGCTGGTTCTTTTACCTCTGGGGCATTTGCACCTGTGTGGCGTTGAGCAAAGCTGAGTTGTTGTGGGTGATAAACGCCCGAGGAACTTGAGGTTCCACGGACAAGAGAAAGATGGCAGTAAGGAGGTGTCACCCAGGGAGGTGAGGGGGGTGGCGAGGTGTCGGAAGGAAGAATAGAGCAACGATAAAACATACAGGTAGTGGTGAGCCCAAGGAAGGCTTTGGACAGAATGCTTTCATGTCTAACGTGGGATTCGGAGTGGTTTGAAGTAGAAATTGGGACATAAACCCCCTCCTCTGTCCTTTCTGTGAAGCCACTGATACTAAAATTCATTTAGGGAAAATGCTTGCTTTTAATAGTAATCAAAGAGATGCAGGTGAAAGTAATGATCAATAATATGATCCCATGAAGGACGTAAAAGCAATGGCACGGTCGTGACGAAATGATGACTCCGACACTGCTTGTCCCAAGGTCACGGGGGCACCCCTTCGGGTAATCAGCCATCTATATCAAAGTCATATACACACGTACGTCCTTGAACTCGATTCTATTTCTGGGGTTTCGTCCCAAGGAAATCATTTAGACGAAAAAAAATTCTGAATTCTGGAAGATCTTGAATGTTAATTGCAGAATTAACTTTAATAGGGAAAAAAGAAAAAGACTAGATCTTAGGAAAACAGTTAAGTAAGGAATTTTATAACCGCTCTATGGAAGCTTAGGTGGTCATTAAAATGGTAATTTTTAAAGCAAAGTGGAAAATGCTCATGATAGGACATTAACTATGGAAAAGGCGGACACATCGTTGTATTTATACCTTAATAAGCATGCAAGCTATGTTTGTGCATAACAAGGATTAGACGGGAATACAGACAAATGAAGCTAGTTGATGTGTGGAGGGGTGGCATTGTGTGCCTGGGGGTCACGTTTTTCAGATCCTTTATTCTGGTTCAAGTTTACAGAGCCTGTGTCCCCCGTCCCCAGCAAGGGGCTGGTATAGCACAGAGGGCTCGGGCTATGGTGGGGCTCCAGAGCCAGGGTGAGGGCTGAGATCAGGCAAACATTCCTGGGACGGGATTAAGACGCTCCTTGGCCTCTGTAGCTGGGCCAGTGTGGTTGCAAGGTTGGGGGGGTGGTCAACTCTGCACCATCAGCTTTGAGAATCCAGACAAGGTGAAATACACATGACAATACTCCCAGAGGCAAAGACATGGTTGGGGCCTTTTAGAGGACACCCATCTAATGGGAAGGGCCTGAGCAGGACACAAATCAGGGAGGACTCCATGGTGCTCAGGTCTGAGTTTCCCCAGGTGGGGAAGGGTGGGGGGTGACCCCCTGCCTGGTGGAATTATGGAGGTAAAAGTCGGGTTTCCCTGGCTGCTCTCTGTGTTGTGTCTTTCCCAGGTGAATGGATCCTAGAGTTACCCATGGCGTTGCCACAAGCCCGGAGTCCCTCTACGATAGCTGCAGGTTACCGGGGAGACGGCCAGAGGTTCAAGTGGATGGTGCACTCTCCATGCAAAGGGCGGGACAGCTGACATAAAACAAGGTGGGCTCTTCTGGGACAGACACCTGGGGTCAAAGGCCACTAGGCCGAGGACTTCTAATTCTGAGGAAGAATGTCTGGGGAAGGGAGCAAAAGGGTACTCCAGAAGCAATGGGATGCCAGTGCGGTTATCTCCTCAGAGTCCTATTCAAATGTCCGGAGAGCGGTAGCTGCCATACCTCCCAAAGAGCTTCACTCTTTCCTCTCCGTTTCTTCTTCTTTTTTTAATGTTTATTTATTTTTGAGACAGAGCGGGCATGAGTGGGGGAGGGGCAGGGAGAGAGGGGCACAGAGGATCCGAAGCGGGCTCTGCGCTGACAGCAGAGAGCCCGATGTGGGGCTCGAGCTCACGGACCGCTGGATCACGACCTGAGCCGAAGTTGGACGCTCAACTGAGCGCCACCCAGGCGCCCCTTTCCTCCCCTCTTCTTTCACCTCTTGGGAGGACAAAGGTTGCCCTTTAGGCCACTGGTGGTCAATCAGGGGTGATTTTACCCCTAAGGGATATTTGGAAACGTCTGGAAGCATTTTTGTGTCACAACTGAAAGGGGTGCTACGGGCATCTGGGTTAGGCGGTTGCTGAACATCTTACAACGCCCAGGACAGGACCCCACGGCAGCCCAGAATGTGGGTAGTGCCCAGGATGAGAAGCTCTACTCTACACCCATTCTACTTACTGGGGTGCCCACCACTGGCCACCAGTGGCCAAGCTGGTGCCGATGATGGTGGTGGTGGTGGTGGTGAGGCTGGTGTCATCCCAGACTTTTAACGCACATGTAGTTTGCATACATTTAATTCATCAGATGCTTCCAACCCAACAAGGTGGGCAGAGGTTATCATTCCTATTCTGGAGGTGAGACCGGGTAGGTGGACAGAGGGCAATACTTTGTCCGAGGTCGCACGGAGAGCGTCAGCATCAAGCAGAACTGGTTTCGAAGCCTTGGTGTCTCGTGCCTTCTAATTGTATCCTTTTTCCACTGCACTGGTTGGATTCTGTGACTATAAAAAGAAGGAAAGCCTCACCACCGCTCTGAAAGCCTGAATTTGTCCCAGGCTTTACACATTAGTGCTGGAGCCAGGATTCCTCATTCCCAGACTATTATAAACAAACACACCTACAAGACACACAGAGACTTTTAGGGACTGGCGGGGTGTGTGGTCCTCCTATGACTGACACCATGGTGAAGCTGGGGATTTGGCTGCTTATCTACGTCTCCCGTGTTATCTTAGGTCAGTTAGAAAGCTACATGCCAAGAGCGACACCCGCTAACTTCTCTTTTCCTTGAGGTAGATGCTCCATAGTAACTATTGGTAACTACAAGTTTTATCGACTTTTTCCTCAGAGCTAAGTATGAATTAAGTGTAAGCTTCCTTGGTATTTTCTTTATCCCCACCCGCCTCCCCCCCACTCCCCACCGTCCTAAAAAAGACTCGACTGAGTCCTGGGCATTTGCATGGAATTGATATCCACAAGTTTTCACGACGCCTCACACCCTCAGTTGTGTTTTTCCTGAAAACCACTAAGCAGGATGCCCCCAGCCCTCCTTGTGCAGGTGCATCGCCCTCCCTTCCTTTAAGAGTGTCACCGACAAAGGTTGGAAACCCAACTGCTTAATAACTGGCTGGAATATAAAGTCGGCATTATAAAATTGGCAGAGCTAGAATCATCAAGAATGGCTTCCAAATTGCTGGCCCAGATGGCTAAGTTAAACCATCCAGCGTTTTAGAGCCAGAGCATAGAGGAGTCTGAGCGGGACACGGTGGTAGGAACAGGCGAAGGCTGGCTCAGTGATTCTGGGGGAGCCGTGGTGCTCGGGGTGTGGAATACTCCTCTGAGGATTGTCTAACAGTGTCTTTTTTTTTTTTTTTAATTTTTTTTCAACGTTTATTTATTTTTGGGACAGAGAGAGACAGAGCATGAACGGGGGAGGGGCAGACAGAGAGGGAGACACAGAATCGGAAACAGGCTCCAGGCTCTGAGCCATCAGCCCAGAGCCCGACGCGGGGCTCGAACTCACGGACCGCGAGATCGTGACCTGGCTGAAGTCGGACGCTTAACCGACCGCGCCACCCAGGCGCCCCCTAACAGTGTCTTTTTAAGAAATTGATACAGGGGAGCTTGGGTGGCTCAGTCGGTTGAACGTCCGACTCTTGGTTTCAACTCGGGTCGTGATCCTGGGGTCATGAGATAGAGCCCCATGTTGGGCTCTGTGCTGACCGTGTGGAGCCTGCTTAGGATTCTCTCTCTCTCTCTCTCTCTCTCTCTCTCTCTCTCACTCTCTCCCTCTCCCTCTCTCACCCTCTCCCTTCCCCTCTCCTGCACACACGCATGGGCACATGCACTCTCTCTCTCTCCGTCTCTCAAAAATTTTAAAAATTGATCTATAATTGACATATGACATTAAGTGAGCTTAAGATCTACAAAATGATGGTGCAATGTGATTGCCACTGTAATTAGGCTCCACATTCTTGCCAACACGTGTTATCTTTTGTCTTCTTGATGATAGGCATTGTACCAGGTGTGAGGGGACGTCTCATGGTGGTTTTGATTTGCATTTCCCTGATGTTCGTGATCACGATCATCTTTTGGTGAGCCCGTTGGCCATTTGTACATCTTCTTCGGAGAAATGTCTGTTCAGTCCCTTTGTCCATTTTGTTTAACGGAATTGTTTGTGTTTTTGTTACTAGGTTGTATGAGTTCTTTATATATTTTGGATATTCACTCTTTTTTAAAGATTTTTTTAAAAATGTTTATTTATTTTTGAGAGAGAGAAAGAGACAGACCACAAACGGAGGAGGGGCAGAGGGAGAGAGGGAAACGCAGAATCCAAAAGAGGCTCCAGGCTCTGAGCTGTCAGCACAGAGCCCGATGTGGGGCTCGAACTCCCAGATTGCGAGATCATGACCTGAGCTGAAGTCGGGTGCTCAATGGACTGAGCCACCCAGACACCCTTAATGTTTATTTATTTATTTTTGAGAGAGAGAGAGAGTACAGGAGGGGCAGAGAGAGAGGGAGACACAGAATGTGAAGCAGGCTCCAGGCTCTGAGCCGTCAGCACAGAGCCCGATGTGGGGCTCAAACGCATGACCCATGAAATCAGGACCTGGGCTGAAGTTGGACGCTTAACAGACTAAGCCACCCAGTCGCCCCTGGATATTTACCCTTTAAGCACAAGTGACAAAAGCAAAAATCAGCAAGCGAAACTCCATCAAGCATAAAGAAACAATCAACAAAATGAAAAGGTAGCATACAGAAGGAGAGAAAATATTTGCAAACCATAGATTTGTGTTGTAGTGTCTTGAATCAGGGTTTGGTTACTCTGTAACAGCTATTTTAATAGGATCATTCTTCACCCTGAAGACATTAAAATGCTACTTTTTTTTTTTTTTTTTTTAATCACCACTAGCGCGTACTAGGATCTCAGGAGCTAGAGGTGGGGCTGGGATGGGACGAAGGGTGGGTTACCATATGTGTCGGGAACACCTAGTGGTGAAAAGGCTGCCGGGGGCCCTCCTCTTGACATTTTCCCTCTTCTTGGCTTTTCTCTGTCAGCAGCACTCAACCCACCTGCGCTAGAAGCTTCTGCACCTCGCATCTCAAAATGTTGCCCCGCTTCTGCCCATAGCGGGATGGACTCTCCTGATTCTGGGTCTACTGAGGAAAGACCCAAGAAGGTAGACCCTAATTAGCTGCAAAGAGAGGGCCACCCAGCCTCTAGGTCATCAGCTGTGGCCAAGGCGGTGGGTGCGATGATAGGTTGTCCCTTCCAGAGTAAAAATAACAACACAGCACTTCCTCCCGGGGCTGATAATGTTCCAGACGTTTACTCGTATGAGCTTTTACTCATGACACCGGGACATCATCCATGACCGAGGTACTCTTCTGATCATCCTTATCCTAGGGATGCACAACAAAGGCACAGAAAGGTTGAGTGACATGTCCAAGGTCACATAGCCAGTAAGGTGCAAAGTTGGGATTAGCATCCAGGCAATTGACCAAAAATGACCCAAAGCTGTGCTTTGAACCACTAGTCCGTAGCTGGTCTTACCGCATGTTGGAGGGGTGAGGGACAGAGCCTGCCCCGAAGGGGGTAGATATCATGAGAAGAAGGGAAACGTAGGTGGGCAGCCTGGAACTTTACATCTCTCAGTGTGACTGGGCATCACACGAGGGTGGTACCTGCTTTGTGTGGTCATGAGATGATCATGGTCAAGGACGACGTGAGAAAACGCACAGGACAGGCAGGCAGAGGACCTGGCGGCCGGGACAACCTTGTAAGTATAGTGGTTGTGGCTTCTGCATCATCCGTACTGGTCCTAATGTCCTTCTCTCTTGGTGTTTGAATAGCCCCTTTGAAAACCCCGAGCATCCGTGCTAAGAAGAAACAGAGAGGCTCAGGTAGGGGAAGCCGTGACTGGAGGTGGTGGCCTGAACGCGGGAGCAGAGCCCCCCACCTGCCCCCCGAGGAGGAGATCACATGCCGGAGGAACATTCGAGCTTTTTGGCAAGGCCACAGCCCCCCTCCCCCACGTGGAGACTGACTTCTGAGCACGCCAACCTTGGGGACCCCGCGTTTTGTCTTTTGAGGAAGCTGAGACCCCTTAGAAGGTCATCAGGGGGCTTTGCGTGGCCCCACAGCTTGGCTGGGTGTCGGCCCCAGACTGAAGCAGGTCCCAGGGTAGTGGGACGTGATGGATGTGCTTAAATGGGAGCGAGTGAAAGCCTGGGGGCAGGGCACACCTCCCTTCGGAGGAGAAGGGAAGTTGGAAGCAGCCTGGAGTCGGCAAGCCTTCCAGAAGGGGCAGACTGCTGCCCAGACTCCCACAGCCACCCCCCTGCAGCCGCCCTCAGCCCTGCCCAGCACCACCGTCGTCTCTGAGCACACTTCGCCCCACAGGGAGGCTCTGGCCGCTGCATGCCTGAGGGATGAAAGGTAGTTTCGATGCCAGTTGAGGAAGGGAAGTGGGGAGAGGAGTCGAATATTCCTGCCAAAATTCTCCATAAGATCAAATTTCTGCTTTGCTTTTCCTTTCTTTTCTTTTCTTTTCTTTTCTTTTCTTTTCTTTTCTTTTCTTTTCTTTTCCTTTGGACTCGCTCCACGGAAACAAGTCATGAAATGGCCACGCTCACTGCTGTTGAGAAGCAGGGGCTGCGCTTCAACTTTGACCGGAGGTTAACAGAACTTCTTCCCGTTGATGGTTCCTCTCCGTAGATCAAAACACAAAAACACAAGCCGCAGCCTCTTCTGACATTTGCCTGTTTCGAGCATGGTGCTTTGCCTAGACCCAGATCTCCATTCCCTCAGGCGACTTCAGGTGGGAGCTAAAAAGATATTAGGGAGAACTCGCTCTTTTTATTTCTAAATGTCTCTTGAGTGATTGGAAAAGAGTGCTCCCTGGGTTCACATGTTCAGAACCGCCAGCTGGAGGCTCGTGGTTACTGGGGAGGAAACTGGGGAGCTGTGGGTCGATCATCCACCCCTTGATTTCGTTAAACTCCGCCTCCCTTCTCTCATCTCAAGCTTAAGGGCACTGGCCTCCACCGCCAGGTTTGGGTAAGAAACAGTGAGGTCCTACCCACTGGAAAACAACGCTTTGATTTGTGATAGGCTTTTCTTGATCTGGCTGGGGGGCTTATAAACATCGATTAAGCAGCTACCGTGTGCCAGGGCAAGTGGAGATGAATCTGATTCAGTCCCGGCCCTCCGGGAACCCACATTCCCGGAGACAAACAGCTAGCTGGTTAATGACAGTGCTGCTTTATAAACGCCTCACACTCGTGGGACGTACGCAGCAGGGAGCACTAATTCTGACCTGGAGCTCAGAGGAGCTGTCTTGAAGGACGAGTACGAGTTCCAAGATCAAAGGGATGGAGAAGTGGCTTGTGAGGGACGGAGAGAGCAGAAGGTGAGGGACCATTGGGGGAACACACAGCGGCTTCGGGTGGTGGAGTGAGGAGAGTGGTGGAGGGCATAGACAGGATGGCCAGGCAGCTGATGAGCTCACAGCATGAGGAAGGGGGAGCCGGAGATGGGTCCTGGCAGTCTTGCAAGTCATGCCAAGGAGTTAGGCTCCATTTCATAAGAACAGAGACCCATCAAAGCGTTTGGGAAGCACGTGACCCTTTGTCAGCAGGAAGACTTCTCAGAATCTACGGTCCAGATGATGAGTCCGGAGACCTTCAAACTGGCGGCTGAACTGAGACTAGAGATGAGGGGTCAGATGCTACAAACATTTGGAAGACCCTTTGGGAGAAAAGCAAGATTAAAATAAAAATCTGAGTTTCACAATTAGGTTTACCGCTTCCTGGCTGATTGATATTGGCCAAGACACTCTCTATGATTCGATGTTCATGACCTCTAAACTATGGAGAGTAATCATAATCTCCCCTCCATAGACTGAGGATTGTATGGAGGCCATGAGAAAGCACCCCAGAGACTATCACCTTAGCCAAGGGCCTCAGCTGCTGGGCTCTGATGTCATTGCTGGTTGGTGCCCAGCCTTGCCTTGCTTGGGCTCTCCCCCGGGGCCACAGGTGAGCCTGTTCATGGGCGACGGCAGCCCCGGACAGCCGACTGTGACTTGTAGACTCTCTAATGGCCTTGCTGAGTCTCCCTTGGATTGGCTGGTTCCTAGGACATTTCCAGGCACCCTGCTACCTCTCCCTTCCAGGTGGATCAGGCTCGCACGGCGGTCCCCAGCCTTCCGCGCTTTCCCTCCTAGGTGGCTTAACGTAATCCACGCATCTTTAATATTTGATCCCATTCTGGCATCTGTCTCTCAGAGGACGCGGACCGAGATAGTGATCGGTAAATTCTAAAAGTCTATGCAGAGTAGCCCAGATACCCACAGACGGACGAGTGCACGGCTCCGATGTCATGTGTCTACAAAACGGAATTATCGTTCATTCATAAAAAAGACTTGACGTACAGATACATGCTACAGCGTGGATTGACCTGAAGGAACCTTTTCTCCCAAAGGGTCTTCAAAATATTTGTAGCATCTGACCCCTCGTCTCTAGTCTCAGTTCAGCCGCCAGTTTGAAGGTCTCCGGACTCATCATCTGGACCGTAGATTCTGAGAAGTCTTCCTGCTGACAAAGGGTCACGTGCTTCCCAAACGCCTTGATGGGTCTCTGTTCTTATGAAATGGAGCCTAACTCCTTGGCATGACTTACGCTAAGTGGCAGACGTCAGCCACGCGTTACCCCGTCACATTGACACGAGACATTCAGAACAGGCAAACTCATAGAAACACAAAGAAGGCGAGTGGTTTCCAGGGGCTGGCAAGGTTGGGAGGAAGGTGGAGGGACCCCATAATGAGTGTGCAGTTTATTTGGGGGACTGGAGGTTTATTGAAGTTCATCTTGGCTCTGGAAGCAGGGATGGTGATGGGGCCACATGGTAAGTGTCCCCAATACCACTGATTTGTGTCCTTTAAGACGGTTCAACTGGCGACTTTCATGTTATACGTATGCTTTCACAATTAAAAAGCCCTCCGTGTGGGGATTAGGGACATCATTATTACAAAAGTTGTTCTTCTCCATTGGCTTTCCCCATCTCCCAGCCTCTGGATCCTTTCTCTGCTGGCTTCCTCTCCCCACCATCCGCTGGAACTCTTTCGCTAAGTTTCCCAACCCCCTGGTTACTCCCACACCGGTCTGACAGAAGTGGTCTTGTCTGTTGCCTCCGACAATCCCTCCTCCCTTCTCTCCGGGGTGTCTGAGGGCACCCTTTCACTCGGTCCCTACTCCCTGTAAACCTCGTTGGTCTCCATCCATTCTCAAGAAATGGTGACACCTCCCAAAAGCATGACTCACCCTCACGTGCTCACTCCAGTCCCAGCCTCCTTCCCAGAGCAGAGCCCACTCAGAATCTTCGGGGTTCCTGCCCATCCATCCCAGTGAGTGTCACCCCCCTACACGCACTGGGTTTCGCTTGTGACTCGTCCCTCTCTCTCTCTCAGTGCCCAAATGGACTCCGCCCAAGTCCTGTCAAAGCGATCATTTTCATGCCGTTTCAAGTCCCCGCCCTACAACCCGTCTAACCTGGACCACACGGCAGCCTCTCGCTGGTCTTTCTTTAGTCCTTCCTTTCCTCCTCTCTCCAAAGCATCCTCTTTGTCGCTGTTCGCGTGATATTCTTAAAGGGAACTGTGACCGCATCGCTGCCCGGCGTAGAGCCCTTCAGGGTCTCCGTGCGCCTCTTTCGTAACGTGACTGTGGGGTCACTGGGCTGGTCCTCCCCCTCCCGCATGGCTCTCCTTGCAGACGGCCCTGCTCTTCCTTGCAAAGGGTGGAGAGACCCCGGGTCCCCAAGCTGCAGAGTGGAAGGAGCCAAGGGAGGCAGCTTCCCATCCCCCGGCAAATATTCTTGGAGGCACCCCCCCGGGGCCTGCTGAAATGAAAAAGCCCCTCCTTCTTACCTGCTGGAGAGGGGAATAGGCCGAGGGGCCTGCCCCCTGGAGCAGCGAGTGGGGCCAAGAATGGTGGCCTGGATCCTGGCAGGGTGGCCGGCCCACTCGCCCTCCCCTCAGCCCCCACCCACCTGACCTAGCTCGTTGGCTGCCGTAACAGAACATCACAGACTGGCTGCGGTAGAGGCGGCCTCACGCCGGGAGCTGGAAGCCGGTGGTCCAGGTGGGGACACGGCTGGTTTCTTCTGGGGCCTCGAGAAAGACTGTGCTGAGCCCCTCCTGCCTCCTGCCCTTCGGGGGCCATATTTTGGCAGTCTTGCCCCGTGGTCGTGCTAGCTAGTGGGCACATCGCCCCGATCTCCGCTGTTGTTGTCACATGTCCTTCCCCCTGGTGCCCGTCCCCATCCAAATTTCCACAGCCCGGTCACACTGCCTCAAGAGTCCAACCAGCTCCAGGATGAGCTCATCTTAACTAACTGCTTCTGTAATGACCCTGTTTCCAAATAAGGACACGAGTCAGCCCGTCTCACCGCACAGAGACAGGCAGGCCAAAGGCTCCCCTGACTGGTGCCTGCAAAGAGGCGGCAACATCTTTAAAACTGGGCCCGGGCCGTCCCCCGCGCCTGCCCATCCAAAGCGACTCGAGCCCAAGACGAGAAAGGAGAAAGAGACCACGTCTGACCACATCCCAATCCCCTACCCCGCCTTCATTGCCTTTCACCCCTTCAAATCTCGTTCGTGTCCCCGACCCCAATCGTCAACAGGAACCCTTGCTTTTATTCAACTTACTGTGGGCCTTGTTACGTGGCCGATGTATATTCTCATCAGACACTGAGAAACTGACCTCAAAGCCCTTTTTATGGATGTTGGTGTTTCATTATTCGAGTCTGGTTCTCAAGAGTAGCTTAGAAGAGACTGCGGGGACCGGAGGTTTAGTGAAGGGTTAAGATAGCCAATGAAAGGACACCCGGGCGGCTCAGCCAGTTAGGTGTCCCACCCTTGATTTTGGCTCCAGTCGAGATCTTACGGTTTCCTGAGTTCAAGCCCCTGCACCGGGCTTTGCGCCCACAGTGCGCAGGGCCCGCTTGGGATGCTCTCTCCCTCTCTCTGCCCTTCCCCTGCTCCCGCTTTCTCTTTCTCTCTCTCTCTCAAAATAAATACATAAACTTAATTCTAAAAATTTAAAAAATAGCAAACCGCATTTGGAGCAGCCGCACCGAAAGTCAGTCGACTGAAGACACAGAACAAATTCTCCTTTCCGGCCTGCCTGCCTCTCTTTTTTCCCCGTCTTCAGGGTGTGCAGGAGACTTCCGCCGTCCCCATCTGCCACGCGGGCCTTCTTCTCGGCCTGGACGCCGTGACCCTCTTGGTTGAGGGGCTGTGCTCTGTGCTTGGGACACGTCACAGCATCCCCGCTCTCTTCCCAAGAGATGCCAGTCGTGTCCAGATGCTGCCCAATGTTCCCCGATGGGCAAAATCACCCCCGGTTGAGAACCACTGTCTTAAACTTACAAAAGGCACGTGGTAACTCTGAGATGCTGTGCGGTGTGTGGGAATATTTCACTTATCACTTCCAGCGGCTGAGCGGTTCGTTCTCCTCCCTCGCTGATAGGCGGGGAAATAGGGCGGGTGGTCCAACGCCCTGCCTTGGGTCACGCCGCACATCTGTCGCCAACGACGCTGTGATCGCCCCAAGCTTCTCGTCTAAATGGTGTCAATGGCTCTGTCCTAAAGCAGAGGGTGTTGTCCCCACGTCACCACCAGAGGTTGTCTCTGCGGGTCCCCCCTGCTCACTGCTGGCCTCGTGAGAGCCTGGGTCCCCCACTGGCTGTTCGTCCAGCCGCTGCCAGCATTGACCTCGCATCCTTGCATACGCAGCCCCGGTAGGACTCTGGGGCGAGCTCCCGTGCTCGGCAAGGAGACATGCACGTCCCTCCCAGTGAGAGTTTACGTCAGGTCACGTTCTCCCTGCAGGGCCCCGCGCAGCTACCGAGGACTGGATCCCCGTGTTCAAATGCCGGGAAACGCAGCGTGTGAATGAGATGCCCCTCCCCCCACGCCTGCCGTGGCCACCAGCGCTGATCTCATTCCGCCTGTCGATCGAGGGAGCCTTCGTTAATCTCATTAAATGAAGCCAGTGCCCCCCCCCCCACCTCCATCAGGGAACGGTTTTAATGGCCCAACAAAGGGTTCAGCCCCGTGCACCGTGGACTTGAGATAATGTCCCGCGTGGGGTTAACCGAACTCTCCTGCCGGCAGTGCTGAAGCCATCTGCCCATTTATTGACAGCCTTGTCAGCAAAAATCTGGAGTCTGAGGCTTGGCGGGCGGCCAGTCCGCCTTCCACTGTCTCTCCAGTGTCTCGGTAACAGATGCTGTGCCTCATGCCTGGGGCTGCTGTTGGCAAATCACTGCTGCTTATGTTATTTATCAGGGGGTGGAGGGAGGGCAGGAAGGGATACGTGTTTTCCAGGAAGGACTTGGCGTTTCTTTCCAGGTTCTCTTTTTGCAAATAAAAAAAAAAAAATCATTTGACACTGACTTTTGGAAAGGTGAAATAATCGGCTTATGGTTCAACACCCCAAAAAGAAAGAGAGAAAGAAGAAAGAGAGAAAGGAGAGAGAAAGAAAGAAAGAAGGAAAGAAAGAAATGAAGAAAGAAAGAAAGGAAGGAAGAAAGAAAGAAACGAACTTATTCCAAACCCTGGAACGCTTCAAGGTGCCAAATGACAAGTTGTCCACGTTACGTGGGCTTGAGCACAAGCCACACAGTCCATTCCCCTTAGAAGGTGCTTTTTAGTTACACGGTTACAAAAAAACCAACTGACCTAGGAGGATTTTTCACCAATAATAGCTGGATCATCATGAGTTCTTAGCCCCCCATCAATGGAAATCAATCAGGGTGCTGTTGTGGAATGAACTGAGAGTCAAGTATGACTCAGGGAAGAGGCGATTGGTACGTCCTCGTTAGAAGACGTTTTCCTGGTGGTACCTTTCCCTTGAAAGGAGGGAACGAGGGGACTGGACTAGGAAATGATTGATTGCAGGGGCTCCCGGGTAGCACAGTCGGTGAAGCATCTGACTCTCGATCTTGGCTCAGGTCACGGTCTTGCGGTTCGTGGGTTCGAGGCCCACATCGGGCTCGGTGTCGATGGCGTGGAAGCTGCTTGGGACCCCGTCTCTCCTTCTCTCTGCCCCTCGCCTGCTTGTGCTCTCTCGCTCTCTCTCTCCAAATAAAGAAATAAACTTAAAAAATTAAAAAAAAAAAAAAAAAAGAAATGATGGATTGCAGCTTCTCTGTGGAGCTTTGCACACACGTCCCGAGCAGGCATTCCCAGCCGGACGCCCCTCTTTGGAGAGTCTTATGCAAGCAGTTGTCAGAGGAATTTTTCCCTTTACGTGCGGGACCCTCGACCGCTGGTTCACGTGGGCTCTGTTTGCTCCCTCAGCCATAACAAAGGGAGTCTTGGATCAGGAGAAAAAAATAGCGCACCGGCACCCAGGAAAGAGAACCACTGCCCTGGGGAGGTGGGGGGCGGGGGACGGGTGGCCTGGTGGGGCCCCTCTGCAGCTCCCTGAGCCGCACGGAAGGTGTTTCTCTGTCGGTTAGTCCTCGCTGCTGTGCACATTGAAAAGGCCAAGCTCCTGACTATAGGAAACGGAGAACTTGGCAGTGGATGGGCCCAGGAGAGGACCCCTCTTCCAGCACAGGGGACTGAGCGTATCCGAGGCCAGCGGGACTCGGATGGCCCTTGGGAGGCCCCAGAAGCCTCACACACTCCTGGATACCTGTAGGCACGCGGCAGGAGCGTGCAAACCGCTGTCTCGTGTCTGGTGCCCCCTCTGTGTCTCTGGCGCAAATTTCAGTGCCTTCCGACGAGCTGGTCTCCGGCATAAACAAGGCGATGAGAGCCTGATGCGAATGAGTGCCGAGTGCATGGGGCCATAAGCCCCAAACCGGCTGGAGAATGCACGATTTACGTTTTCGGCTCTAGCTCCAAGGCCATAGTACCACTAATCACGTTTGGCGTTCCTAGTGGCTTTACGGTTGAAACGTCGGTTCCAAATGCGTCTTCTGGGCCACCGGAAGGCTGCCTTCCTTGCCGGTGTCCGGGCCGGACTGTGCAGTCAGGTCAGGGCAGTGGCGTGGTTATCTGCTGCTGGGAGCGCACAGGGCGGGCAGTGGGATGAGACCCGGCGCTGGGCCAGCGCGGGTGACCCGGGGAGGGCCGGGTCCCGGGAGCCGACGACCTTCCAAGTCCGAGATGGCTTGCGTCACAGCTGGGGACACCCGTTTGCGTGACAGATGAGACCTGCGCTCTGGGCCGGAAGGGCTCCAAGACGCGTTGTGCTTCGTGTGCAACCAAAGTGGGGCTTCTAGGGCTCGGCTGAGGGCAAGGCCACGGGGACTGCCCGAGGGCCGACATTGACCGTGAGGGCACTGGCAGCACTGGGGGCGTTTCCATAGAGCGGAGCTGTGACCAGGCCTGGGTCGTGCAGGGTTCATGAGGCCCAGGGGTGCCAAGTGCGTGATTTCTGCCCTAAACGTATGCGAATAAAACTACCAACAAACCCCTTTTGGGGCTGGTGGGGGTCATGGAGCTGTGCCTGGGGGCTGTGCTCCGGGGACTCCTTCTCAAGGGTTCCGGACTCCTCTGGGGGTCGCGTTTTGGTTTGTGCTCTTGGGGGCTACCTGAGGTCTTTTGGGACACCTACCACCAGAGGGAAGCTAAATTGTGAGTAATTTAGGCCCAGCCTTGCAGGGTTTGGTGTCTGAGCTAAGTGTACCCGTTTTCTATGCTGTGCAGCAAATTGCCATAAACTTCGAGGCTCAAAACAAGGCACATCTGTTGTTACACGGCCTGTGGATCCGCCGCTTGGCACAGGTCAGCCGAGTCCACAGCTCAGGGTCTCAGCGGGACTGGGGCAGGGCTGCAGAGCCCGACGCGGGGCTTGAACTCGCCGACCGTGAGACCATGACCCGAGCCGAAGTCGGACGCCCAACCGACTGAGCCACCCAGGCACCTGTCAATCCTTCGATTTCTAAAAGAAAGGGCTCAAGATTCAGGAAAGTCCATCGCCCTAAAATCTGAAGGCTGCTGTGAAGAACTTCTGTAGTAGAAAGAAACATTTGGGAATCTTCTAGAAGGGTTTGCTAACTGCATAAGGCAAAACACCTTTTTGGGAATTAAAAAAAACAAAAACAAAAACAGACAATTGGTTGTTCTTTCCCTCTGCTGTATTTGTCTGTGCCTCCTCCCGAATTTGTTGGGAATGACGTGCAGTTTCTGTAAGACAGCTACTGGATGGGCTCTTTCACGTGAATCAGGAAAACGTTGCAGATGAAAACAAACAATCCTGGAAACACGAAAACAGAAACGTCAACAACACACACAATAACAAGACCCTGTCTTTCCTCCCAAACTCTCCTCTCATCTTCTGTCCTGACGGGGCCTTAGACCCAGCCCAGTGACTGGGGCTGACAGCGAATCTTTGCCAACGTGCTTTCGACATCGATGAAGTCAGAGGATATGAATTAGTGGCCTGAGTCTTCTCCAGGAGCAAGTTAATTAACAGTGTCATTGCATTCTCTATAATTATAAGCTTTGCCTGAGTCTCCACATTTTAAGTATATAAAGATATACTTAGTCTGATGCACTATCACGTAACAGAGAGGAGCTCTCTTCTGATGGACGGAGCGCCGGACAAGTCAGCGACACTGTGCTCTGTGCGGTCAGACGCTGCGTGCGGTATGACCAGGCTCCTGCCTGAACGAGTCCTGACCTCATTTTCAATATCTGTAAATAAAATAAAATAAAATAAAAAGGGACTTGTGGGGCACCTGGGGTGGCTCAGTCAGTTAAGCGTCTGACTTCGGCTCAGGTCATGATCTCACGGTTCGAGGGTTCGAGGCCCGCGTTGGGCTCTGTGCTGACAGCTCGGAGCCTGGAGCCTGCTTCGAGCCCTGTGTCTCCTCCTCTCTCTGCCTCTCCCCTGCTTGCACTCTGTTTCTCTATCTCAAAAATAAATGCACATTTATTTATTTTTTTAACTTTTTTTAAATGTTTATTTACTTTTGAGAGAGAGACACACACACAGAGCACTAGCAGGGGAGGGGCAGAGAGAGAGGGAGACCCAGAATTCGAAGCAGGCTCCAGGCTCCGAGCTGTCAGCACAGAGCCCAACTCGGGGCTCGAACCCATGAACTATGAGATCATGACTTGAGCAGATCCAGAGTTGGAAGCTTAATTGAGCCTCCCAGGCACCCCTAGATTTCCTTTTCTAAATGCTTCTTCCAGGGGCACCTGGGTGGCTCAGTCGGTGAAGCATCTGACATTGGCTCAGTTTATGATCTCACGGTTCATGAGATCAAGCCCTGCGTGGGGCTCTGTGCTGATGGCTCGGAGCCTGGACCCCGCTTTGGATTCTGTGTCTCCCTCTCTCTCTGCCCCTCCCTGGCTTGTGCTCCCTCTCTCTCTCTCTCTCTCTCTCTCAAAAATAAATAAACATTAAAAAATATTTTAATGCTTCTTCCAGCTCTGATGTCTCACAAGTCCATATATTGTCGTCTCGTCCACAAGGGCTTTTCTACAGATTTGGAGACCAGAGCCAGAGCTTGGAGGCAGCTCAGGGCTGGTCACATGCACAGTGTGCAGTGGAGTCTGACCCGAGTGGGCGAGCCCGCAGCCCGGCCACCAGGTGCCATGGCTCAGTCCTGGCATGGACACCCGGCCCCTTGTTCCCTCCCAGACGGGCAGTCAGTCTTGCCAACAGACCTTTGCCGGCTACACGGCAGGCTGTGCACTTTTCTGACCATTATTCTCTCCTCAAAGGTTAACCTTTCTGCGTCCTATTTAATCAGGGTCCTAAAAGATGAGCTGCAATCATATCTAGTAAATAAATCGAGGCCAAAGTTTTAAAGGTAATGCCAGGTAAGACGTTCACTTCCCCGGATTTACAGTGTTTTAGTCCAAAGAAATGAATAATGGCGGTGTCCCAGACATCATGGGAAGCCTGTTTTTATTTCTGTACCAATTTAAAGCACTGGTCCTGGTGGGTCACCTCCGCGCCCCCCATTCCATCCTCCTCCTACCCCAGACCCTGCGAAGCCATTCATCTCCAGGACGTGCTCCACAGACAGCTGGTTCCACAAGTTACTGCCTAAAAATACTCCCGCTCCGTGGCCGATAACTTCCTCTCAAATGACCCCCGTTTCCTCATCAGAGACAAGAGTAGATTGGATTAGATGAGTGTTTTTCTTCCTTCCCTACTTCCTTCCCTATCTCACTTTAGCGTATTCTTTTTTTAAGCATGTTCTTAAATTATTATAATTATAAGACATTTTGAATATATAAATATGCACAAAGAATTATTTAACGATCTTTTACATCCACCAGTCCGATCGAACAGATGTTAATTTATTTCTTCATATTTGCTCTGGGTCTTTTTATGTAAGTCACGAACCAGTTCTGAAAATGTTAAAAAAATATGAGAAAATGACCCTTTTAAAACCAAGGAATTATGGTAAGTCAAGGAGGAAAGCAAATATTATGTTAATAAATAATTATGAAAATTAGAACACTGCGTATGAAAATCAGTGGAAGTGTGTCGAATCTATAATCGGCAAAAAATAATAATAATTTTAAATGTTTTCATCATTTACCAAGCAAAGACAAGGCACTCTAGAAAAGAAAAGAATAATCAAAGAGCCACAAGGAGAGACAACAAAGGAATTAATACAGATGAACCCAGAAATGAACAAATCAGGAACAGGATAATACACGTCCTAAGAAGAGATTATATACAATGAATGAACTGACCCAGAGTATTAAAACATGTGGGCATCTGCACAGGTATGAAGCAAACCAAACTGTGACACCAATTCCTACCAAAGATAACAACCAGAAGGCTGGTGGGAAGGTGGTGAGCATGGTGGCCTTCCAAAGCAAACAACCCAAAGACACCTGTTGCAAAGCAAATTCATAATGTTTAGATATTGGATTCAAGAATGTGTGAAAAGAGTACCGCGACCAAGAAGGGATCCATCCATAAATGGAAGCCGAATAGTGAGGGAATATATCACTAAATGTGTAATAATAGATGATGTAAGAAAAACAATTGTCTCGGGGTGCCTGGGGGGGCTCGGTCAATGGGGCACCTGGCTCTTGATTTCAGCTCGGATCACGATCCCGGGGTCCTGGGATCAAGCCCTGTGTCAGGCTCTGCACTGAGCATGGGGCCCGCTTAAGATTCTCTCTCCCTCTGCCCCTACCCCACTTGCACTCATGGTCTCTCTCTCTCTCTCTCTCTCAAATAAAAATAAATTTAAAAAAAAATAAAAGAAAAACAATCATCTCAATATATTCCCAAAATGTACTAAACATCACATGGATGAACTAGGGTGACAGCATGCTAAGTGAAATGAGCTGATCAAAAAGGGCAAATATCGCATGATTCCACTTAAATGGAGTCCCAAGAGCGTCAAATTCAGAAACAGGAGGCAAAAGGGTGGTTGCAGGGCTGAGGAGAGGAGGGAATGTCTGCTGTTCAATGGGGACAGAGTTTCAGTTTTGCAAGATGGGAAGGGTTCTGGAGAAGGGCTCCGCAAATGTGTGGGTGTGCTCGACGTGACCAAACCGTCCATTTCAAAATAGTTAAGACGATCAACTTTTATATTTTGTGTATTTTACTACAATTACACGAACGGAAGCATAAGTCAGAATGTCCGTCTTTCTGCAAAATTACAAAAAGGATCTAATGTCAAGTTCTGACCCCAAGCTACATATACTTAATTTGCTTGTCCTAAAAATCCTTAAAAAAATGTTATTAAAGTAGTGGTTCATTTTACGTCTGATGGAAATCAGAAAAATCAGAAATCAGAAAAAATCAGAGATCAGAAACAAATGCTGACACTTATTTAATAGAATTGTTCAATTTGCAAATGATAGCAGAGTTCTTTTTTTGTCTGATATTTTTAATAACAGCACCTAATTATTAGTTTTTGTTAAAGAATGTGATATCTGTTATTTCTGCTTCTTACGCGTGTGGTTTCTTTTGTGATCAAAATGAAATCTTTAAGCACCCCCTAGATCCTGCGTTAGAATGCGTGCTGTCGGTTTTAAAAACGTAGATTTTCATCTGTGTTTTCTTAATCCTACTCTAGCAATTGCAGAGCTTAAATTCTTCCTACCTCTTTTTTTTTTGTTTGCTTATTTGTTTCTGTGCCCTTGCTGTCATAAACCGAGATTGGTGCATTGAAGTAATTCACTATAATTACATTTTTTCTTCTTCTCCTAACAGTTTTTCAATGTTCAAACCAATTCCTGTTGTCAAAATGCTCCACACTCTTGTTTCTTCAGTGTGCATGATCATGTGTTCACCAACAGGAAGGGACTCTCTCTGTAGGTTGGCAGAGATGGGACCAGGAGTCCAGCATCTCTGGGGACACTGAGTAGCGCTGGGAGTGCCGTGATCTGGGGAGCCACCAGTCATTGGAACCGGGCCTCTCGCTTCCCTGGGGTCCAGGGACACTCAGTTTAGCAGGCAGTCGCACTGGTAAGAAGACTCAATATGACCACACCATACACCTGGCGTGGAGGTGACGGTCAGCGGACATTACAGAAATGGGAAGCTTGGAGACCAAGGTCCTCCCTCAGCCAGAGCCCATCTGCGTGTCTGGGGAGGCAGCATCAGACGTGCTGACAAAAGGCCAGTGAAGCTTGGGGTCACTCCATAAGCATCTTCTACATGATTTCTGAACAAAGAGTGGTCAGGGATACATGCTTCCTTTTCCTCATTCAAGAGAAACAAACAGTTAAAACACAGGGTTTCGATGTGAAAAGAATCCATACCATCCAGTTCAAGATGGTGATCGAACTCATCTTTAATTCCTTGCCCTCTTGTTTTCGCCAACATCATCAAACTATAAGGGAGAAAAAAAAAGTCTACGTAAATGTTGGAAAATAGGAAGGAGTGTCACGGCAACTGTAGAGACAGACTGAGGATCTCCTCGAAGGGTACATCCTCCCCTCTAAGAAATTCCAGTCAGACTATGGTTCAATGGACGTGAATTGGGCAATGTCCCGTCAGAACTACCAAAAAAAATCTCTTTGAAATGAAGAGAGGCAAGGGCTTGAGGTTCTAGCCATGGAAAAGTCAACTGAGTCCGGGTCAATGCCATGAGTGGCCCTAGGGAGTGGACTGGTTTGGGCAAACAGAGCTGCTGAGCACGACGCTCCATTCTGGAATCCGAGCAGTGAGGATGGTGTGCGAAATGAAGGGAGGGCAAGGTCACGGTGAAGAAGGGGCTATGCTATCACTCATTTCAGGCTTTCACTCCGAACACATGGAGAACTGTCCCAGCAGTCAGGTCTCTGCTACGCAGTCCTAATAGGTCCCATACGAGCTCCTCTGCCGAGATGTTGCCTTCTTCAGATAAGTAAGACTGGCTCCCTAAGGTGTTGTGTTTCTATTTTTGAGGGCATTTGTGATTTGGGGAACAGATTTATTCTTCCTTGACCCCAGATATCCTTTCCATGTTTATTCATTTGTTTTCTTCAGTTTCAATCTCCTGATCTTCGTTGAGAGCCAAGTGGCTTTTTATTTCTATGGAAAGAAATGATCTTTTCTACTCGTGGAAACATTAGTCACCACGCGTCCTCATTTAAAAAACTTTCTTTTCTTGAGAAGGTGCCAATACCAAGGGTGCACACTCACTTGTTTCTCCAGGGATCACTATCAGGATTGTTTTCTGGAGCCATTGTTTCTTTAAATTGAATCTTGATACTTAGCAGCCTGTGATTTTAAGTAAAATTAAGACCTAATGGATGGCTCACGGTATCATTCTGCATTTCCAGAGATTCCATTTACAATAGTATCAATTGCACTGAGTTGAATGGGTTTCACCCTTCCATGGAAACTGGGAAAAGCAGAGCCGAGTTGACTTTTAGATACGTATTAATAGCGATTGCTGAAACGCAAAGGTCGAGAAACAATGCTCAAATACTTGTCTTTACTAAAACACTTAAATTATGGAGCACTTGAAAATCTACTTTCATTTTTTTAAGTGAGCACATTAATCTTCTAAGCAGTGAAAGAAGCACTCATGAATGGAGGGAGTGAGAATAATTTAGATCTGACGCCATCGTTCCTTTGGAACCAGATTAAGGAGTAGAGCAGTCAGAGGGTTGGTAGGGCCCTTTTCTAGGAAAGGGTACCAAGAGCCCAGCGTGGCCCCAGTTACTGATGGGTTTATGTTCACGTCTGTAATCGTCTCCCCTTGAGTGCAGGAAGGGGGGGGGGGCTCCGTGATTTGCCTCAGACCAATAGACTACCGCTTGGTACGAAACTGTCAGCAGCCTCAAGGATGTGCAAGAGTCCCGTGGCCAATGGCCAGCAAGCAAACAGGAGCCTCAGTCCTACAGCCAGGAGATGAATTCTGCCAACAACCTGAGGGATCTTCGAAGCGGCCCTTTCCCCAGTCCAGCCTCTGGAGGGACCCCGGTCCCAGCTGACACTTGGCTTTAACACCTGGAGTAGAGTTCAACGACACCGTGCCTGGATTCCTAACCGACAGAAAACTGTGACAGCACAAATGCACGGTGCTCTAAGCCTCTGAGTTTGCAGCGATTTGCCAGGCGGTCATGGAGAAAGAATACAACCACGAACACGCGACACAGGTGGGGACAGTTGTATGTGCCCGGAGTCCATGCAAACGAGAGCAGCAAGTGTGGTGGGAAGAAAGAATGTCATGAGTGACTTAGGTTAAGAAGCAAGTTAATTTATTGTCTTATAAGGTGGATTGGCCTGAAGTCAGAAGTAAATTACTCAGAACGATCAAGAGCTTGTTTGCTGCCTGCCGCCCACAGATTTCTCTACCCTTGTCCTGCAGTGCTCAGACCCTACACAAACGGACGGAAGACAAAATTTAAAGTACCCTCTTCCTGCAAGGTGACAAAATGCTATCCCCAGGCACCCACATGGTTTGGTCTGGCTAAATCCATTATTAAGGTTGCAAGATGCACTCACAGACACTCCTGAATTTGGCAACCAAAGACTCAAGAGAGTTTACCTGGGTCACACTAAGATCCCATCTCCCAAAGGGCTGGGGTGAGTCGGGGGAAAGCTTGATTCTCTGAAGGAGGGCTTCGGTGGGTTTTCTGAGATCCTGTCTCTGGGAGCCTCCTGTCTCACGCTGTTTCTGAAACAGGGGGCTTTCCCCAAACACTAACTGAGGCGTCTGAGAAGGAGCTACATGGGGGTTTCATTGCCTCCAGAACCCAGAAGAGGTTTAATTGTAAGGTGCTGAAGCTGTCTGGTCTCTCTGGAGGCACAGAGTCTCTTTCCCCAAGTAGCACCAACTCATGCGCTCCCAGCGACCACCTCCTCTGAGCCTGTCCACAACATTTCTTCCTCACTGACCTGAAACTCTTTATATATTCATTCGTATTGTTTTATTTCACAATGCAATAGTTCCCATATTTTGGGCAACACAATTCAATCAATACAGATGTAAGTGTAAAAGCTCCCGTTCATATCCTACAGTCTCAGTGAATCCCACTACTGTATCCAGAGATGACCATTATTAAAGTGTGTGTGTGTGTGTGTGTGTGTGTGTGTGTGTATACACGCTCAAGGAGAGGTTTTATGTATAAAATGGGGACCAATGTTTATACACACTGTTCTGTCACCTCTTCATCACTCAGTGAAACGTCGTAGATGTCCCAATGCCCACTCATATGACTCCGCCTCATTATATTTCGTATCTGTAGAGTATTCCGCTCTAAGAATACATCAATATTTGTATCCCAATTTCTTTATTTTTGGACATTCAGCTTTTTTGTTTGTTTGTTTCCCCCCAATCCAGAAACGGGGGAATCTTTATACATCTTTATACACATATGCAAATATTTTCGAGGCTAGTTTCCTTAGTGGAACTGTTGGATCACTAGGACACGTGTGTTTTACTTTTTGAGAGACAGCCGCTAAGTTCTCTTCACGAAGACGGGACCAACATACACTCACTCATTAGAGTATGAAGGTACCCATTCCCCACACGCTTGTCTCTATGGATGCCACCAATGTTTTAAAATTTGCCAGCATGGGTGAAAAACGAAATCAGCAACTTGGCCTTTCCTTTTTAAGTTTCCCAGAGGGACGATGGACTTTCTGTCCCTCTCCTCTCCTGCTCCAAAGAGAAGAGGTCTGATATAACTCTCATGTGTAAATTTACGTTTAAATTTTATTACTAGACTTCCTCATTTCGAATCATTCTTGTATTCTGGGGTGATACACTTTGCAGTATTTTTAATTTGCTGCTGGATTTGGTTCGATAGCGTTTTATTTAGAATATTTACCGTTGTAAATGAAGCCTTTACAACCTTCCTTTTTTAGTTATTCTTGTCTGGTTTGTTATAAAGGTTTTGCTAGACTAGTAAAACTAAATTGGGAGAGTTTTCCATTCTTTTCTGTGCTGTGGGACCTTATCTGCATAGCAATTGTTTTGTATCCTAGAAAGTTTTGTCGAACTTGATGGTCAAACTTTCTGATCTATGTGGTTTTAAGATCGAGAATTTAAAATGGAGACAAAGGGGCGCCTGGGTGGCGCAGTCGGTTGGGCGTCCGACTTCACCTAGGTCACGATCTCGCGGTCCGGGAGTTCGAGCCCCGCGTCAGGCTCTGGGCTGACGGCTCAGAGCCTGGAGCCTGTTTCCGATTCTGTGTCTCCCTCTCTCTCTGCCCCTCCCCCGTTCATTCTCTGTCTCTCTCTGTCCCAAAAATAAATAAAAAATGTTGAAAAAAAGTAAAAAAAAAAAATAAAATGGAGACAAAGACTTTATCCCACAATTATGGATAAAAACAGTTAGAAATATTTGAGCCCCACCCACTATCATGTACAATCTATCAACAAGACTACATATAGTATCTTTCTAGTTTGTATTGGTGGAAGGAATAGAGAAGAAACTATAAAATCCACCACGAGGGAAAAAAACAGAAAGGCTCGAAGAGAAGTAGCTGGCCATGACACTCGTTGGATGGCGTTGACCTCTTTGAATCATGAAGATAACACAGAAGCTCTGCTCCACTGGGTTGTCATGCGACTCGACTTCTTGGCTTGATTTAGAGTTTTTAAGCATGCCTCACTTGGTCATGAAAAACTTCTCTTCCCAGAGGGCTCACAGACCAAGGGATCATTTTACTTTGCAAATATGCAAAGGGTTTTTAGCACGGGGTCTGGTTCATGGTAGGCATTCAATAAAAGTTGGTTTCCTTCTCCCAGACCCATTAAAAACCTCTGCTTCGTTTAAATGTATACGCTTCTGTTCTCTTAGAAGGAAAGGTAGCAGGTAGGGGTGTTATTTAGCTTAGTAGCTGGAAATGAATGCCAGCTGTGTGAACTTCAGATGCAATCAACATTCCAGGGTCTCAACGAAATCTGGATGTGAAAAAAAAAATAAAATAAAGTGATTTTGTGAAGGCGCAGCAAATCCAGTTGGCCAAACCTCATCCTTGGAAAACGTTTGGGTTTTCAATCAGCTTCCGTGTATATCAGAGAGTCCTTTCCTTATGATTTGGCAATTTCCAGTCCCAAGATGTGTGGAGGTAGATGAGCATGACTAACCCCGGGCTTTCAAAAGTAATTAATGGGTCCACCTTCCACTGGTAGAAATTCCCGCTTTGGCACCTAGATCAGAACAATTCTTACTATATCGCACATAAAACAAAACCATTCTTTCTTACTTTCATAGATCATTCCGTACATTCTTCCCGTGTTTTGGCACAAATCACTGGCTCTAATATAAGGCATGCCTTGTACTTCATTTTAATTCAGTAACCCGGAGAGCCGTGGCTTGAAGGATGGCTAGGCCAAAATCAGCACATACAGAGTGGGGCTCCAACATGCCAAACATCTGTTGGATGTGAACATATTTCAGATGGCTTTAATGCAGCTCAATGTTCGATATCACCCGGAAACAGACACTCTGTGATCAGAATCCCTATGTAACAGCTACAGATAGCTTTAGACAAACATGTCTCTGAGCTCTCCCTTGGAAATGATACACGTATGGCCGACCTCTCCAGTTGTCTACCCTATTTCCACTCTCCCTTTTTTCCTTCCTAGTAGGAGGCCAATTTTGTGATACATCCAGCTAAGACACTAATTTTTCCAATTTATGGTGAAGCTAGGGATGGCTGTGTGATAGAATTCTGGATAATAAGATATACGCAGAAGTTAGCTAAGCATTTCTGGCAAATGTTTTAGTCTTCTTCTTTTTCTTTTCATTTTTTTCTCTTCCCTCCATTGCATTTTACTTTCCTGCCTGGAACGCAGTATTGAGGCCGGAGTTGGAGGAACCCTCTTTTGACCATGAGGCAACACACATTAAAATAAAAGCAGGTCCAAGGGGCTCCTGGGTGGCTCAGTTAGTTAAGTATCCGACTCTTCCAAAAATTTTTTTTTGATTTTATTTATTTTTGATAGAGAGAGACAGAGCACAAGTGGGGGAGGGGCAGAGAGAGAAGGAGACACAGAATCTGAAGCAGGCTCCAGGCTCCGAGCTGTCAGCACAGAGCCCGACACAGGGCTCGAACCCACAGACCATGAGATCATGACCTGAGCCGAAGTCAGATGCTCAACCGACTGAGCCACCCAGGTGCCCCTAAGCATCTGACTTTTGATCTTGGCTCAGGTTACCATCTCACAATTTTGAGATCAAGCCTCACATCAGGCTCTGCACTGACCTCAAGGAGCCTGCTTGGGATTCTCTCTCTCCCTCTCCCTCTGCCCCTCCCCTGCTCATTCTCTCTTGCTCTCTTTCTCTCTCTCTCTGTCTCTCAAAATAAATAAATAAACGGAGAAAAAACACATCTTAAAGATGGTGGGAGTGAACAGAGAGATGGCTCCTGTGACATTGCCAAATAGGACCACTTATCATGTGAGAAAACTAAACCCTGTAACTAGAGTTATACTTATTATTTATAGTTGAACACAATCCAGACTGGAATCACATAGACGTTGTTTTTTCTTTTTCTAAGTTTTAATGATTATTTCCTCATTTTACCTCTTCATATGAAGAGTGTACGTACATAAGAAACCTCAGACACTCGTATTTCCCTCACACTGAGTTTATAATTTCTTTCAGAGGTAGCCATCTCCATCCGTGTAAGCACGATTATTTGGACAAAAGGACACAGGTTTTTATAACCAGTGGAGAGGCAGGATCGAGGTGATGCCCAGGTCTTTTGCTGTAGACTTCTGTAAAAAGTTACACTGTGCGCGCGCACACACACACACACACACACACACGCCTTTTGCAGGGACTAGGAGTTCCCAGAGACATGGGACCATCACCTCTTATGGTTCAACAGCTTTCTTCTCCTAGAAGGGGATCCCATAGGTTCAGTGATGTCCAGAATTACTGATGGTATATTTGGTGTATTTTCAGAACCGACAATACGGCCAACCATCCAGTACAGAAGGATTCTAGTAGAATTTGTGTGTGGTTCATGCACAGATGAGAAGTTCATATAGTCTGGCTGTCATCGTGCCATACATCATACCGTACAATCATACATCAAGTTCACGTAATCATGCCACACCCTTGACTTTCCTGAGGCTTCAGCTTCCTGCTGCCTCTTTGTGAGGGGAGAATGTCCTGCCCAGGGACAGGGTGATTATCAGGGTCCTCACTCCTATTCTTTCTTTACTTGCCTTTGTACTTGAGCCCTTTATGGTCTGTCGATACCTCTAGTGATACTGAGTGTGTGGGGACGAGGAGGAAAGGACGTAATCCACAGAGTCAGACTTGCCACTCGGTCCTGGAGTTGAGTAAGAAATTGCAGGAAGCATTGCTACTAGATGGCTCTGATTCATGGTCCTCCCCACCCTCCCATCTCACCCATTTCCATGGAAAATTAAAAATTGTTTACAGAAACAAATTAAAGGGACAGGAGGAATGTTGACAACATTCGTCATCTATGTGTCTTAACCATGTGACTTTAATAGAACTACTGTGACAAAAACTCCCAAATAGTTTACCGTAGAAAAAAAACCTGCACCAACTAAAAACAGTATTGTTTTGATTAGCTGTGTTAAAATATTTAGAGAAAGTAAAAGATGTTTGGAACCTGTAGAATTTCTGGGCGGCCGGTGCAGAAGGTCACGTTGCAGAGGGACACAGCCATGTGTCTCCGTCAGGGGCGAGCCTCCTGGAGGAGGAGAAATGAGGCATGGGGGCCAAGGGTCACTGGGATCCAACCTGCAAAGTCATTTGCAAGAAGGACTGTGGAAAGACGATACGGGAGAGTTCTAGAAGGGAGAAAGTTGTCCCAGATATAAAATGATTGAGAATAGCCCCAGTGAGAGCCAGCAAGACGGGCAAAAGCCTACAGGTTGGCAGGTGGGGTGAGTAGGGGCCGGACCAGTGACGCCCTCGCTCAGCCAACTGACTGCTCTGCCTGCAAGAAGGGATAGCTGGCCGTGCAAGTCCAGTGCTCAGGGAGGCAGAAAAAGTGCTCAACGAACAGATTTTGTGGCTCTATAAGTGAGACAGACCTGGCTGGAGCCACAAACTGAACCAGCATGTGAGGCCAAGTAGAAGGAAAGGAATAGGGTAAGATGAAGCCGGGGGTTGGCAGCCTTCTGTGAAGTCCACAGAGGGCCATGAGCCTCCATCACAACTACTCAGCTCGGCCGTTGTGGCACAAGACAGCCAATAAGTAAGGTTGGATTAGAACCCAGCCTCGCCCATTTGTCGAATATTGTCTGGGGCCCCCTGATCTAAATTTGACAGTTTTCACATGTCACAAGATAATTTTCTGTCCTCCCCTCGCCCGCTTTCCCCAACCATTGAAAAGTTGTAGAAGCTATTCTTAGCTTGTGGGATGTGCAAAACCAGGCAGTGGGCGGGGGCCATGTTTTGCCAATTCCCGTGTTAAACAAATAAAAGCCCAAGGGTGGGGACTGGGTGGGGGGGAGGAGAATGAAGGGAGCAGGAGATGGTGAAAAGGGGTAGAAGTAAATGTATGAGGTAAGAACATCAGATTTAATTTTTTTTTTTAATGTTTATTTAGTTTTGAGAGAGAGACAGAGCGTGAGCAGGGGAGGGGCAGAGAGAGAGGGAGACACGGAATCCGAAGCAGGCTCCAGGCTCCCAGCCATCAGCACAGAGCCCGATGCGGGGCTCGAACTCACAAACCACGAGATCAGCCTGAGCCAAAGTCGGATGCTCAACCGACAGAGCCACCCACGTGCCCCCCAATTTATTTCTATTTTAAACGAAGGAGCTATTAAACAAAAATAAAGGCATTTGTTGTTGCCTTTGCTTCCTCTCTTGGGTTTTTGACATCTGGGAGCAGGTTATGTCGTCCCCCTACCTGCTGCTGGCTTCTGGGGCTACTGTTTAGTAGCCCTGCTCCTTAGAATTTTTTTTTTAAGTTTTAGAATATTATCTCTGAAATCCACACCTTCATTAGGTGACAGATCTATGAGGAGCGTGATTTTATTTGGAATATTTGTTCGTTCTTTCTTTCTTCCCTTTTTTTTTTTTTTTTTTGGAGCCACAGACTGTTAAATTGAGGGCTTCCCCACAGAATCTGCCGCAGCCAACCTTCCAGGAGCATCTTTTACGGTGTCCCTCCATGGGAATTTGTACTTAGTTGGAATAGGCACAGAGATCATTTAATTTGATTGAAAATGATTCCAACTGCCGAGTAACTAATTTGGAAGCTTTTTGAAGCCGGACAGTCCATCAGGCCACCTCTGTTCCCTTTCCCTGCGTTCCTCTGTTCCCTGTTTCCATGCGGACGACACTTGGGGCATAAGACAGGCTCACAGAGCGTTTGCTGATTGAGCGAATGAACCGGCGAACGAGTGGTTGCCATGGTCATGTCAGTCAGTGGGAGATCAACAGACACTGCGGAACAGAAGATGTTCACCGCAGCTGTGCTACAGGTGTCGATGCTTCTAGAATTATGGGAAAGTCGCTGGAGAGTGTATTTCCTGGTTAGTGGGCTCTGATTTCTTTCCTTCAAATCAGGGGCTCTGAATTCTGTCAATTTGGATGGGGTATCATTTGCCTATGACTACACAGCTGTGGTTATTGTTGGAGCCAGTTCTTGGCCATGATTTGCTCTGTGAAGTGTTTGCTCTGAAATGCGGCTGGACAGGAACCAGAATCCAAGACATTTCAGTGGTTATGGGACATGCTGGAGGATGTTGTGGAGATCGAGGGCCATTTGGGGATGTGGTAAAAGGTCATTAAGAATGAAGAGCTATGATAACCGAGGAAATATGGTGCCTTATTCATTTTTAACCCAAGATTAGACAAAGGGAAAAGCATGGGAGAACCGCCCTTTGGCCCGACTTGGTGAAGCAACAGTAACCACAACTCCCTTCTTCTGGTCTCTTGGTTTGTGTTGTTGTGTAAACAGCTTCACTGGTATGGGACCAATGGGAATCTTCCTTCTGGTTCTTGCCTTCAAACGAAACGAAACGAAACAGCTAAGAAGCAAAAGTAGTGTGCAATTCTGTCACAGACGAATGGGGGCACAATTCAGGGCAACAGGATTAAACGTGGGCACATCAAAGTCAAGTATTTCAGGTGGAAAGGGCAATGGCGAAGGAGCCAAGGTCACACTGTCCGGGGAAATGGCCATGCGTCCCCATCTGGATGACGCATGTCCGGGTGACACAACGTTTACCTTGTGATCCTGGCCTAAGCATAGTGCCCCTCCCCTTCGTGGGGGAGCCCGGGATCCAGATTCTGGGTCAGGTGGGACAAGTTTCCGCGTGGGGCTTCCGCGGCCTCGGCCTTCCCCGGCTTCAGCGCGTCGGGGTCCAGGCAGGCCGACACTCTTCTCTCTTCAGTCATCATGGGGACAAATAATAATTGCACATATGGTCCCTGAAATCTGTTTCCCTTTCAAAGTGCTCACTGTCTGGCTGGAACAATGTTGGGATTTTGCAGACTGGCACTCGGGCAACTGCTTGCTCATGCTCAAGTGTCAGAGCATTGAAGATCAGCCCATAATCCTTCCTTGGCCCGCGACTTCCAGAGTTATTACAAACAGTAATTGTAGGACAGGATTGCAGGCCGCTCACGTGGCCGCAACGTTTTCTTGACAAGCTCGTACAGAACGTCAGGAGGAACATTGAGTTTGCATTTTTATGGGCAGCGTAAAGAATGCTTTGTAAATGTCTTAAAACTGAAAAAAAGAAAAAAAAAGCGCCCCACTAACCCCAACTGAAAACACACACACACACTGCACACCAACTCTAAGAAAGCTCGTTTCTGCTAATCACAACATCAGGTATCTAGTGATCAAGCAATTTCCTGGCAAGAAACACTGTCAGACAAGTCTGGAAGGGTTTTACAAATGTTGACTAGCTCGTGAACCGCAGCCCATACCAAGCTTTTACAGAATGTTAGGTGCAGAGCAATTTCACATGCTCTCTGGGACTGCTTTGTTCTGCAATAAAACCTGGGAACAAAACAGCCGTAGAGTAATTTGAGTCTAAATAGAAAATGGAACCATATGTGGGACACGTTGCTGGAAAGAAACTGAACATTTGATAAATGTTAATAATGATTCAAAGGATATTTAGCTTCTCTCTTGGTTGACCTCGAATACGGTGAGATGACCCATGTATTGGGCACACAACCAAATACAACAGAATGGCTGTGGCAAGAGACTGGATTTGGGAGATCTAGTAATTAGGGAGTGTCTTCGGTAAGTTGTAGCTGTCCCGCACTGACTAATGCGGGGTGGACCGTTGTAAATCTACCGCATTTACAAATACAGAGCGGACGACCAGACCGGGGAGAGATTTTCGTGTATCCGCCTTTGGAATCCATAAGGTATTACCTAAGCTACCGACTTGCAATAACTTATGGCTGCATTTCCTGGAATCACTGAATCAGAACCGAGAGGTCCCGAGAGGTCACCTAGTCTCGAGTCCCTCCAGGGAAGAGCTCCTCTTTGAAAAGCAGCAGCGTTTTCGGCTCTCGGGGTTTGATTAAGCGTTTCTAGGGGCAGGAGGCTCATCACTAACAGAGTTCTTGTGTTGGATACTTCTCCTTGTAATAACTTTTTTTTTTTTTTTATTTTGAGCCTCCCTATAATTTCTACCATTTGCCTTGCTCACCTTCTGAAGCCTCACAAAACAAGTCAAATCCCTAATCCCCATGCCAGCCCCGTAGATCCTAAAGGCAGCTCTCCAGGCCAGTTCTGGGTCTTCCAATTGGTAAAAGGGAAACCCTGAGCCAGATGGCTAAGGGAAGTCCAAGCACCAGTAATCACAGTGCCTGTGACCTACGACCTTACAGCCCTTGGGTAAAGCTCCAGGGCAACAATGGTGGTACCAGAAACCAGTAACGATTTGTCTCTTCCAATGTTTACACCTCTTACTTCGTTGTGTGATTGCATTGGATGACCCATCGGTCCATCTGTAATCCTGTATCCAGACAGTATGTACATTTTCCTTCGCCCCCCCCATAGTTCTATTACCCCCATCTTGGTCTAGGCCACTGTATTAGTTTCCTGGATGCGGAAGCAAGGTACCATCTGGGTGCGAGGGGGCTCAAACAACAAACATTTAGTGTCTCATCGTTCTGGAGGCGGAAAGTCCCAGACCAAGGTGTCTGCAGGGGTTCCCTCTGAGGGCTGTGAGGGAAGGATTGCTCCAGGCGTCCCTCCTAGGCTTGTGCCTGGCCGTCCTCTCCCTGCTCCTTGTCTTTCCTCTTCACGGGGAATGTCCAAATTTCCTCTTCTTATAGGGGACACTGGTCACATTGAATGAGAGCCCCCCTTAATGACCTCATTTTCACTTAATTGCATTTCCAGCACTGTATCTCCAAATAGACTGGCGTTCTGAGGTTCTGGGGGTTAGGGCTTCGACCTCTGAGTCTGGGTGGGGGGACACGATCCAGCCCATACCAGCCACCATCATCCCTCATCTGGGTGGCTCGCAACTGTGTCTAAACTGGAGTCACGATGTCCTCCATCCCGTTTCCGACGAGTAGCAAGAGTGACGCTCCTAAACCGGGAAGAGTGTCCTGTCATTCCCCAACTTAGTCCTTCAACCGCTGTCAGTGCAATTAGCATCCCAACTCCTATAAGACATACGGGCCACCGATGACCCGGTGCCTTCCCGTCGTGACCAATTCCGCGGGACATCTCCTTGTCCGCGGTGTTTCGGCCGCCTTAATCTTTGAATAGTGAAACCCCTTCTGTCCTCTGGGCATTTTCCTCTGCCCAGAACATTTGCTGCCCTCTCCCCCCGCCAGAACCTTCTACCCCTTAGCTCTTAGCTTAAGTATCTCTTAATAGAGACTTTCTGGCTCCACCTCGCTGGAGAAGAGTGCCCCTTTGCTCTAGCTCACAACCTTTAGAATAACTTGCAGTTAGTTTCAATTAACTGTTTTGTGTTTTTCTACTCGAGGGCAGAATCTGAGATTCACTGATTATTGTATTTCTTCTCCCTAAAACAATACCAGGCGTATAGTAGACACTCAAATAACATTGAATGCATTGGTAGGGTCTCTAACACGATGTTAAACACCGATGATACCACCAGCCCCATCTTGTGCCTGACTCCAAGAGGCATACTTTTAATTTCCCAGCATTTATTCGTATATTAAACACACTATTTATCTCAGGTTTCTGATCGAGATCTCTAACAGACACTCTGGCTCCCTAACTAACATACTTATTTGTTTTCAACAGAAGGAGGATTTTGTTTGGGGACCCACACAGCTCCACGTGGCCATATCTTCTCGGTCACCGGCGATTGGTCTGAGAACGAGCCTGTGACAACATTCTGGCTAAGGAGACCAAAAGGGCTCCTGGAGGAGCTTCTAGAAAAGGTTGCCGTTGTACACGCAGCCAGAAAATATAGTGCTTCTTCTAGGGAAAATTGCTATTTTTACAGAGTAATGGTATAACTGGAGAATGCCAGTAGTGTGAGGATGTCAGAGTGGAACTAGGGAGAGAAACTGTATTCTGGATGATTCTGAGCTACATACTAACTACCCTGGGGGCGTCTTACCTCAAGACTTCTTATGGTTTAGGCCGTTGGTCTGGGGATTGCTGATATGTATAACTAAGACTATTTTCTGCAATACTGCTTAGTTTCTTGTATGTCTAGTTTACTAAGATGATTTTTTCTTAATCAGTGCTTTCTTTTTTTGTCGCATCAGGAACAACCTCAGATAGTTCTCTTTTGAGGCAGAGGTGGGACTTTTCTAATCTGTTAATATGGTAAATATCTTCAGTATATTCCCTAAGGTTGAAACACCTGTGCCTTCCTGGGATACACGGAGCTTGGTTGTGAAGGAGTATTCACTTTACTACTGGACTGGACTCAATTAATCTTTACGTATTTTTTGTGGTGTGTGCATCTGTTTTCAAAAGTGATGATTCTGGATGATTTTTATTCATTTTTGAGAGACAGAGCGCGAGCAGAGGAGGGGCTGAGGGAGAGAGAGACACAGAATCCGAAACAGGCTTCAGGCTCCGAGCTGTCAGCCCAGAGCCCGACGCGGGGCTCGAACTCACGGACCGTGAGAGCATGACCTGAGCCAAAGATGGCACTTAACTGACTGAGCCACCCAGGTGCCCCTCACTTATGTCTTCTTTTAAGAGTGTTGTACATTTTTAAAAAATTTTTTTTAAATGTTTATTTATTTTTGAGACAGAGAGAGACACGACATGAGCGGAGGAGGGGAAGAGAGAGAGGGGGAAACACAGAATCCGAAGCGGGCTCCAGGCTCTGAGCTGTCAGCACAGAGCCCGACGCGGGGCTCAACTATGAACTGCGAGGTCATGACCTGAGCCAAAGTCAGACGCCTGGCGGAGCCACCCAGGTGCCCATTAATGAACCAACTTTTGACTTTGATGATCCTTTATATTTTATTTACTTTCTTTCCATTTATTCAGTTGTTTTCCCCCCTAACTTCATGATTTCATGCTTTGTTAATTTTCACCCTTTCTTCTTTCTAAAAATTAACATTTTAGGTCATACATTTGCCTGAAAACACAGCTGTTACTCTATTCCACATATTTGATAGGTAGTATTCTGTCATTCAGTTCTTGGCATTTTCAAGTTTTCATTTTTATTTCTTCTTTGACCCAAGAGAACTTAGGGTGTATCCTAAATTTCCTAGTAGATTTATTTCTTTATTTGATACTGACTTCTACAATGCATTGTATCCGAGGGTGTGATCTGTATGACACAAGTTTTCGGTATTTTGTGGGAACGTGTTTTACAACCCAACCTGTGGTCAACTTTTGCGAATGTCCTCAGTGCCTGACAAAAATGTATCGTTTCTCTTTCTTTCATATCTTCTCTACGTGTATGTTTCTACTGACTCTATGAGTAACTGAGAGGTGTGTTTAAATATATCACTAAAATGAAGAGTTTGCCAAATTCTCCCAGTAGTTTTGTTAATCTTTGCCTTCTGTTTCTAAGGCCACATTATGAGGTTCGTACATGTTAAGGACTGTTGTGTCTTCTTGCGAATTAAAACTTTTATCACCATTTAGATACCTTCTCTATCCCCAGTAATGCCTTTTGTCTTAAAAGTCTATTTCGTCTTGTCAACATCTGTTTTACATGCAACTGACACAACTTTCTTTTGGTTTATTATTGTCTGCTTTACCATTTTTAATCCTTTTACTTTCAATGTTTCTCTATTTTTTAGGTGTATTATTTATAAGCAGCTCATGGCGGAATTTTATGTAATTTGATGGAATCTGACAGTCTTTGCCTTTTAAATTTAAGGTGAGCCTAATCTATTACATTTATCATTGTTATTGATATATTGATACATTTGTACATTTTCTACCACCTTGTTCTTTCTATATCTCGTATTTTCATTTTATTATGTTTCCCCTTTTTCTTGACTTTGTTTTTTATTTTTATTTTTATTTTTTTTTTAATTTTTTTTTCAACGTTTATTTATTTTTGGGACAGAGAGAGACAGAGCATGAATGGGGGAGGGGCAGAGAGAGAGGGAGACACAGAATCGGAAACAGGCTCTAGGCTCTGAGCCATTAGCCCAGAGCCTGATGCGGGGCTCGAACTCAGGGACCGCGAGATCGTGACCTGGCTGAAGTCCGACGCTTAACCGACTGCGCCACCCAGGCGCCCCTTTTTATTTTTATTTTAAATTTTTTTTTCAACGTTTATTTATTTTTGCGACAGAGAGAGACAGAGCATGAACAGGGGAGGGGCAGAGAGAGAGGGAGACACAGAATCGGAAACAGGCTCCAGGCTCCGAGCCGTCAGCCCAGAGCCCGACGAGGGGCTCGAACTCCCGGACCGCGAGATCGTGACCTGGCTGAAGTCGGACGCTTAACCGACTGCGCCACCCAGGCGCCCCTTGACTTTGTTTTTAATGTGGTTGAGACTTTATTTCTAATTCTTCTTCTTGGAATAGATATTACATATTTTATTTCTATTTTTAATAGTTATCCTTAAGAACATATGATGAGTAATTAATAAAGTCTAAAGTTAATTTATTTAAAAAATTCACAATCTGAGGATATTACAACACTTTAATTATTATCATTCCTGTATCCATCAGCCTAGGGTGTCATTCTGTGATAACAAGAAATTTCAAAGCCACTGTTTTATAATTTCCAAAGTTTACTTCTTTCTCAAATGACATCTGTCATGATGTGTCTGGGGACTGTCCTATGTCTTGTTTACACACTTCTACTCAGACTGATGGAACAATTTCTACCGGGGATCCTGGGTTTGTCTGATTGTGTAATCCTCATACTGTTAATGCAGTTTTTTCACAGAAAGGAATGCTGTATACATGATGTTGAGTCTTTCTTTTTTCTTTTTTAATGTTTATTTATTTTTGAGAGAAAGAGAGAGAGAGAGAGAGAGAGAGAGAGAGAACATAGGGGAGAGGAGAAGAGAGGGAGACACAGAATCCGAAGCAAGCTCCAGGCTCTGAGCTGTCAGCACAGAGCCCGACGCGGGGCTCGAACTCATGAACTGTGAGATCCTGACCCGAGCTGAAGTCGGACTTAACCGACTGAGCCACCGAGGTGCCCCGATGTTGAGTCTTTCCCCAAGTTGCTACATGTGCTCATTGCCACTGGATGAGGCTAAATATTAGTTGGTCTTTATTGTTCAAAACTCTGGAGATGAGGAACGGTTGTATCTTCATTTTTCAATCCAGGAATCTCTAGACATCAGTCCCTTTAATCTCTTTAAACTCGCAATCTTTGTGTGAGTTCATCAAATACAGCCAATAACAACCAGGGCTTGCTGCTAGCATTCTGTTTCCCAATCTCTTTGCCTCAAGTCATCAGCTCATTTGGCATATTATCTCCTTCCCAAGTTATCATAGAAACAAATTGACCAGATGTTTCACCACTGTGTGATGCGGGTTACTATCTCTTCAGCCTCGATATATCACTCGCCACTCTCTGGCCCTGAAGCCAAAGCCGTATATCTTATGTTCAGTCGTACCAGTAGCAATCTGTTTCTGCTGCCAGTATCTAAGTCACCCTAGGCTAAGATACGCTGTCGTGTGAAATTGGACAATTGTATGCGCTACTTACGGGTTTGCAAATTAGCACAGGATAGAGACTATAGAAATAAGAGAAGGACATTAAGACTCTATAAAAAGTTAAGTTTCTATATCATTCTAAAAAGCAATTCTGCTACTCGGAATCTGTCCTGTAAGAAATATTTGAACGTACGTACAAAGATGCACAAACAAGTATGTTTATTTTAGCATTGTTTACAAGAGTGAAAAACTGGAAACCGCTTACATGACTATCCATAGGGGAATGTTAAATAGATTACAATGCAGTTGTACTATGGAATACTTCGACAGCCATTAATTAGAACGAGGTTTCCCTATAAGTTGTACCATAGCATCATCTCTAAAACAAGTGTTCGGTGGAAATACATAAAGGAGCGGAAACATATAAACCTGTAATGTAAATCCATTTATATTAAAATAAATATAATTAAAACAAGAACAAACCAAAACATTCTGTGTTTGTAGATGCCCATATAAGATGGAATAGAATCTGGAACCGTATGCACCAAAATGTTACCGCAGAAAGGTTTACCTCTGAAGAGAAACATGAGAAGGGAAGGTGGAGGGTGATGAGAGGGGATTTTAGCATTTTATCTTAGATATGGCTCCATTGTTTAAATTTTTATAAAGATAGATTATTGTAGGGGCTCCTGGGTGGCTCAGTCGGTGAAGCGTCCGACTTCGGCTCAGGTCATGATCTCATGGTCTGTGGGTTCAAGCCCCGCGTCGGGCTCTGTGCTGACAGCTCGGAGCCTGCTCCTGCTTCTGTGTCTCCCTCTCTCTCTGCTTCTCCCCTGCTCCCACCCTGTCTCTCTTTCAAAAATAAATAAACATTAAAAAAATTTTTAATAGATTATTATATTCCTTTTGTAAGTTAATTATTGGATAAATAACATAATTTTAACTAAAGGGCATGGCAGACATTTAAAGGCGATGAGGTGAGGAAGAATGATGGGTGATGGGAACAGTATTCATGATCATTGTCACCAAATACTGAAGTGTTTCTCAAGGTGAAAAAGTTCTACATTTATTTTGGGCGCTCCCCAGAGAGCAGAAGGCTGGCCAGCTCATCTCCCAAAGCTGTCTACACCTGGGGCAGACTACTTGTGGGATATAATGGAAGTCCTGGCCTCAGGGATTTTGAGGAGTAAATCCAAGCCCTAACGAGCTTCGACTAAAAGACATTTAAGCTAGATGGGTTTTCATCTAGAAGTTAGTTTCTTGGGCAGCCCTAATTTCAATTGTGATTGATTGCCCCTAGAAACCATCCAGGCATCCCAAAATGGGGGTCGTTTTTGAGTTGAGCGTTGGCTCCCCCGGGGGATCATGGGAACACATAGGTCCTGACTACAGGTGCACTCCGCATGAGTAAATCTACTCTGGGCACCAAATTCCGCAAGAGCTCCTTTAACAGGAAAACCTCAGTTGCACCCCCAACATGCCACCTTCTGCAAGAGTAGAGTTACCCCTCCGCCTCTCCAACCGAGTTTCAGCCCAGGTGCTTCCTGTTCTGGTTCCCAGGAAAATCATGAGAAACCACGGAGTATTCAGTTTAAAATGCTTTCAGGCCTTCTTTCCAGAAGCAAGCACACGAGATCTGTCCTACCTCCACCCACATTTTGTTGGCCAACGTAATATCTCACGGAGATGTTTCCTAATGGCATGTGTTTGACCAAGAAGGTAAGACAACTGTCGGAATTTTCAAGTCAAAGAAGACCTTAAAAAGTGTGGATCGTTGCCTCCTCGTTTTCCCAACTGGTGTGCCACGCACAGGGGACCCGGAGCGTTTCTCGGCCGTGCTGGACACTCGCATCTCACGTGTCCCCTTCTCGCAGAGGTCAGATGCTTCGGAAATGAGTGTCAGGGGTGGACCAGAGGAGCGCAGATTCATGGGCTGTGGCTCATGAGTCGAAACATCCACTCGCGTCCTGTTTACTGAGATGTGGGGAAAACGGGCAGGGACGTCCATACGGCGTGCTTACCTGGATGTCACAGCATGGGACCCAGCTCACGTGCTGCCAGATGTGTCTCTTTTGAGGGTGGCGATGAACAGATGTCGATGTCGATGCAGCTACAGATCCATTGTCTCATAAGAGTCTCACCTGGAGAGAACCACCCTTTCTTTGTGTGTTTAAGGATCTCTGCATACTTTAAAAGTGCGTCGAAACACCCTCGTCCTGTTCATTAGCGCCCGTCCAGGGTAACGTTCAGTTCAGCCATGCAGCCTCCCCGCACTTGACTTTATTTTTGTAGAGACAGCTCACGCCTCCCTGCGTCAGCCATAATCCTTCTCAGATGTTGGGGTGAAGTCTGTCCAAGAGAGCTGATCATCTATCATAATAGATTTAAACACTTGTCTTCCATTATCCCATTTAGAGAGACAAGTTTATGTTTTTATAAATATCTAGTGTCTCACTTGCCACAGAGGATCAAGTTCCCTTTATTATACTGCAGAGAGAATTAAAATTATTGAAAGACACCACATTACGTTTGGTAATAGCACCTGACTCTAGAAACTACCTTGATGAGCGGTCTTCACTCTTGTTTTGGAAACGGAGACCTAATTTCTCCCCTGCACAGTAAGAAAGATCTGTGGTTTTAAAAACATATGCCTATTTGCTTCAATAAAAGATATAAATTTACCCAAATGTATGCAACACACTAATGATAAATTCAAAGAACCAGTAGTTTTAAGATCCTAAAAATAAAGTTATCCCACCAGGAAATGACACAGGAACGTATCTGTCTGATCGCCGTGCCCTCTTTGAACTGCATTGGGTTTTTTCAAATGGCATAAATTTCCACTTCAGTTTAGAAGAAGCTTGGCTTTACAGGAGTTGGTTTTTTTTTTTTTTTAATGTAAAGCAGGTTGTGATTTTTTGAAATCAATATTTCATTTATGATTCATGTTTTGCAAAAGTGGGTAATGTAGTGCCTTAATGGATGGAAAAGGATCGTGGCACGGAGGTCAGAAAGCAATTACTGCCATTAATAATACACGTTCTGCGAGGTAATTGACAGACAGAGGGGAGGGGCGTCTTCAGAATATTCCTGCAGGAGTTTGGTGCCTGGGATGGATACAAAAATAGCAGCTGACTTTAAGAACGAACAGCGTATGTCGGAGAAGCACACGCTTTTGCGTGAACCTTATCTCTGCCTTCAGCAGATAGTTTGTCTACGCATACAGTAGTCGGTTAATTACAGAACTGCAAATGATTAGAACAATCAGGAAAAATAAAATGCGCTGGAAGTCCTAATCGCAGGAGGCTCCGGGTGTGACACGCCTTGGTTAGATGACTCATCATCTGTATTTTCCTAGTTTCCTGCTCACAATTCAGGCACTTGATTATTTACCTTTTTGACAAGGCTCCAGAGCCCAACTTTGAGAAACGTCTCCTGAATAGACAGGATGAGTTCCGAGAGGTTCCTTCCTAAATGTGCACGGCACCTCCACACAGGCCAGCGTCCAGGGTCAACCCTGGAAGGACGCGTGGTAGCTGGGGTCGTGCTCATTTCACAGATAAGGCAACTGAGGCACGGCATGGTGCTACGATTGCCACCTCAGAACTCCGTGGTTGGCTTGGGCCATAGGGTTTTCGGACTCCAAACCCTTTTTCTCTCTCTCTATTCTTGGATGTAGCAACATGGGTTGGGGGTGCGGAGTGAGAGAGAAAGAGGTCCTGTCACCAGTATGGTGCCTTTTACCTTAAAGCTGCATTTATTTTAATGTTTTTTTTTTCAGGGGCGTGTGCTCGAGCCACCTAAGCCTGGTCTCAATGTTCAGGGACGTGCGGGCGTTGAAACTGGCCACGACCGAGGTGTTCACACTGTGGGGACTGGCAAAGGCTACACATCAGGGCTTTTGTCTACAGACCGTAGCTGTCAAACATTTACCTGCAAAGCACTATTTTAAATGTATTTTTCATCTTCAGACCAGTTATCGTTGTGCCCTTGAACGTCTACATCTTTCCTAAAATGGAGGCTGAAAGTTAAGTTGCTGTTTTGAGTTAGTCAAGCTCTTAACTGAGCTACGTGTAGAGCAAGGGACGCAGAGAAGCACCTTCTTTTGCCATCTGCTCTAATGAAAGCAGTGATTTCCAAACACCTCCTCGGGCTTCTCCCCCAAGCGTGAAAAATATTTACGTATACAACACACACCCCACGCACATGTGTGTACGTATATGTATGTAAATATATATATATATATATGCATGTACTGTATATTATTATGTATATACACCTTGAGGTTGTGCGTGTATACAATTGTATATGTAACTATGTGTTTATATATGTTTGTAAATGACACGCGTTACTTTACTAATAGATGTCAAATTATATGTCAATTATACGTCCAAGAAACTTTTACAGGATGACGGAAAGATTTATTTTTAAATCTGTGCATTATTTTTAACTCTTAAAATTATTTTGCACTTACACAACTTAACCTCGCTCCGTATCTTTGGCTAAAGCTAAGTGGGTCAGGTTCAATGCCACTCACCAATTATACACAGTACTTGGTTGAACGCGGTAAGAACATTTCCCTCTTTCCTCATGGGAATCAGGTGCTTTTGCAAACTCTTCACACGAGTGTGTGGTGTTTGCATAGTTTTAACAGGTGGGTTCAAAACCCATTGAAGCTATTTAGTGTTTAAACGGTAAATTCCACCTCTGGGTTTTTAGAGCTTGCGGATTTGGATGTTGTTATCGGTAACACTCTTAGACCGTACTTAGGAACAAAACTACGTAACGGTGGGAATTACTCCAAACGTCATACGCGTATCAGAGTGCACTCTCCATTATGCGGGTTTCTTCCGAAAAGCAGTTACCTTCTCGATCACTGTCAAAACCATTTCCACTTTGAAGGAGCATATTGCACATCTGTAATACCTACTGAAAGAGGTTCTGACAGTCATTTGTCATCACGGAAAGTGTTAGAAAATTTGCAATATCCATCTTTTTTTTTTTTTAATTTTTTTTCAACGTTTTTATTTATTTTTGGGACAGAGAGAGACAGAGCATGAACGGGGGAGGGGCAGAGAGAGAGGGAGACACAGAATCGGAAACAGGCTCCAGGCTCTGAGCCATCGGCCCAGAGCCCGACACGGGGCTTGAACTCACGGACCGTGAGATCGTGACCTGGCTGAAGCCGGACGCTTAACCGACTGCGCCACCCAGGCGCCCCTCCATCTTCTTAAAAGTAAAAATTTGCAAGCATCTTTAATTTTGAAAACTTTCCGAGTATATTCCAAGCAGGGCAATCAAACACAGACATACATATATAAGCCTTTGCATATATACATAATTATATCCATAAACATTTTCTTATAGAACATCCTCTGATCACCACGTACGTATATACAAAATAATATGTATGCAATATTGGCACGTATGATACTTTGTATGGACACATATGTTATGCGTATTTCTATATACACACATACTTATGAAATCATCTGTGTGTTCACTAAACACGACTCTAAACATACTTACAATCTTACCATGATCAGAATTATATACGTAACTGCATCATACACAAAATTTTGAACATGATTTTATACCTCTACGTATTTGTAACACTCGATATATCCCTATAGATACATGTAATCCTTTACATAATGTTCTACTTATGCACACACGTTTACATCACTCCGTGTAAAATCCAGTCCTACAAGTACCCTTATACTGACTCTGTGTGTGTACATGTGTGCACAGGCACCACTTGAGATTATGATCCCCGAGCTCGTTTGGCAGGGACACATGTAAAGTGCACGTAGGAAGCCGGCCGGCCAGCACAGCCCCTCCCCACGGTGGACCTCCTGTCTCACGTTCAGGGTTCTTCACGTACAGGACAGGTTAGCATGTGGCCAGCTGCGAATGCCAGGATCTGTGCTTAAACAGTAGTCTGGCTTAGCCTTTTAATTCCCCTAAATTAAAAAGTAAGTCGAGGGGCGCCTGGGTGGCGCAGTCGGTTAAGCGTCCGACTTCAGCCAGGTCACGATCTCGCGGTCCGTGAGTTCGAGCCCCTCGTCGGGCTCTGGGCTGATGGCTCGGAGCCTGGAGCCTGTTTCCGGTTCTGTGTCTCCCTCTCTCTCTGCCCCTCCCCCGTTCATGCTCGGTCTCTCTCTGTCCCAAAAATAAATAAATGTTGGAAAAAAAAAAAAAAAGTCGAGGGAGACACAGAATCGGAAGCAGGCTCCAGGCTCTGAGCTGTCAGCACAGAGCCCGAGGAGGGGCTGGAACTCATGGACCGCGAGATCACGACCTGAGCCGAAGTCGGATGCTTAACCGACTGAGCCACTCAGGCGTCCCCACTCCTGACATTTTAAATAAGAGCTCGATACTTTCAGCTCAAAGAACCCACCGTCAAGGGGGGAAATGGGCATGATCAGGCAGTTTGAATCACCGTGGATGGCGAGGGAAGTGAGGCATGGGGTAAGTTATATGATTTATCTACGGACCACACACCCATCAAGTACCAGTTCACATCGAGGTCTCCGGCAAGCCTTATTACAAACCATACAATGTTGCACATGGCTTTTGTCAACCACGGGAATCGAACGGATTATTAAATGATGCTGGGTTTTCACCTTAGAATATAACATACTCACGAAAAAGATGTTTCCAACAAACGTCAAACACTCAGGTTATCGCGCTCGGCGAGATAAAACGGAATAAAATGTACAGGGGGATTCATCGCAATGTCTACACCCGTATTTGTATCTCTAGATCTAATCTATGACCTGGAAACATACTATGGTGACAACCGAGCGATTTCTTTGTCTTAGTTTTGATCGACTCTATAGTAAATATATAATCTGAGAAAACGAAATACATTTTAGTTAATAAAACAAGATCGTGGGCTTAGAGTCAGCAAGGTCAAGGTTGCAGCACTGACACACGGATTCAAACCGACTGGCATTCCTCTCTTCCTCTGGCACCTGGGGGTCACCGCCCTTCCTTAGGGACTCGGTCTTCTGGTACAGAGCAAGGGTCTCTAATACACGCTGGTTTGTCCTCTGTGTTCCTTTAGCAGGATGCTTAGTAGGGCACTGAGTTGCTCAGGGCCCTCTCATGACCCACAGATGTCCCCTTACAGAGTGGGAAACACCCAAAGACCCATTACTCCGCCATCCACTTAAAACAACCAACTAAGGGGGTAAGAATCAAAATGCCCAAACCCAGAAACTGAACTCGTGGACCCTCTTTTTACTCAGGTGTAAATAACATAAGGCCGTGGGCCAGATTGCCTAGAGCAGCTTGTAGTTCTCAATCTTCGGGGGGTCCTGAATATACTGAAAAATCATTCAAAAATTATCCCTTTCCCATACATGCCCAATTTTGCGAATGATGTCTGAGGATTCACAGGTGCCCTGGGGGGCCCCGGGTTGCAAAGCAGGAAGAGGCGGGATGAGAGGTGAGGGGTTGCAGGGAGAGCGATGTGCCCCTTACTCGGAGGAAGAAGGGGAGTACCCAGTGACCAAGGATCACGCCTGCCATGGTCATCGAGGTGTCAATCCCTCCAGCCTCGACACGTCCTGTGCCATAGACTCTGGGCTCATTCTTCCTGGGACAGGCGCGATGCACATTGAACCACCCCTGCCCTGCACCCCACTTCGAACAAAACCCACAGATCATTCTGGAAGCGGCGTTGCTCTCTGAAAGTCAAACGCACCCAAGTATTCCTAAGAGCCCCACGCAGATACACACGGTTCATCCCATCTGAGTTCCAAAGACGTAAAAGCCCTGACCTAAACCCGGGTCTCGTCTCTCAGTGGGATCTTCAGGCACAAACACCCACATCCCCTGCCCCCACCGTCATCGTCACACATGCTTCCGGCACGAGCTCCGGGTGGAAGGTCATGGAAGCTGGCTCAGCGTACGCTCACGGTCCCTGTAGCAGAGCGGTTCAGGGTGGGGCCTGGCAGGTTCCTCCTGGGAAGGGCCAGGGAGTAAACACTGCAGGCTGTGTGGACCATGCACAGCCTCTAGCATGGGTTACTCTTTGTTTTGGTTTGTTTGCACAAGCCCTTGAAAATTCACAAAACGCTCTTTGCACGCAGACTGTGCAAAAGCAGCCCTGTGGTTAAGAGGGAAAACTCGGAAGTTCTACTGGCGTGGGTTCGAATTCTGACTAGCAGGCCCAGCTTTGTTATCTTGGGATGCTTGCTCCCAGGCCCCGGGTCCCAGGACAGTGGGGGTGGGGGTCACCAGAGCACTTTCCCTGAGCTGTGCTGGGGAGTCAGGACCTAGTGCAAAGGAAGCACTCCAGAGAGCAATGGTCCCGGCGCCTCAACCGCGGCCCCAGCTCTTACCAACAGGTTCGACGGGGAGGGTCGGGTGGCGATGCTTTTCCCCAAGTTACCCAGGGTCCCTCATTCCCCCGGGAGGCCACTGCCAAGGTCATCCAGCTGGGATTTTCCTGCGGCACAATTTGCACGAGGAAGGGTAAAGACTGAGTGCTCAGAACTATTAAAATAGTTCCTATCTGCAAAGTGGGATAAAAGTAGCTTTTACCTACAGGGTTGGTTTGCCAAGGAATATGGTTTGTTCGTTAGAATGTTTAGCTCCGAGTTTCTAGCGGAAAACACCTGATTACAAGGACTAATTTACAGGCGAGTTTGTCGCAGAAACTTTCCCTGGGTGATACCCCTGATGTAATACATTCTACGCGTGTTCGGTTGACACGTGTTTCTCCCATTTGCACCTTAGGGTCTACGCCCCCAAGCCAAGACTCCGCTGTATGTTAACCAACTGGAAAATAAATTAATGAAAGAGAAAAGTAAATGATTTTAAAAGTACACTCCAGGGCACCCTTCCGGATGTTTTTCTACACGCACAGGGGTTGTTCACGAAGCACCGATCCTTCAGCGAGTCTTGTTGTGCGGGTGGAACGTACGTTGGCATCCCTGAGCAGGTGTAGAAGGAACAGAAATGGGTGAAGTCAGAATTCAGGGGAACACGCGTGGACCACTGACACCTTGTGGAGAAACGGGAAACGCGACGTTGGCATTTGTTGATGGGGCTCCAAGGGTGTGAGGCAGAGAAAGGCACAGAGTGGCCCAGGGACCCCCGCTGCACACGGGCCCCTCTGCTCGCCTCCTGGCGCCCCTTTTACAGTAAGGAAGTCACAGTGAGAAGAGGCAGGTACCGATGAACAGCGTGTCCCAGGACGGGTGTTGGGCAGACAACAGAAGTAGAGAGAGAGCGTCAGAATTGTACAGACAACCCTTCGTACAAACCTAGAAAACCCAGATCCTGTGCCTGTGGGAACTTGGGCCAATTCTGATTTTATATTTCCTGGGAAAATTGTCTATCTCAACTACGCCCTCACATTTGTCATGGAGTTTTTCATAGGATCCCGTGACACTTTTCAAACACTTACTCTACCCGGGTGTCGATTTGTTCGTTTGGCTTTTAATGTTAGTTGTGCCTCGTCTTTCCTGATCCTATTTGCCGAAGGTTTATCTGTCTTCTTAGTCATTTCGAAGAACAAGCTTCGGGTTTTTGCCGATCAGATCATTTCTGGGAGAAGGGAATCTATTCCGTTATTTCCAGCTTTGATCTTCCTATTTTTTTCTGAGTTTCTTTGGGTTTTATTTTCTTGCACGGCATCTCCTTGCCCGGTAATGAGATTTTGGATTGCTTCTCCGCCTTGCCCGCGCATTGCCTGGAGGTAGCAAAGCACACAGGGTTAACGCCAGAGATAATAACGATGGATGAGGGAGGGGCCCAGCCTCAGGTAGCCCAGGGGAGGCTTCTCAGAGAAAGAAGGAGGAGGACGTCAGAGGGACCGGGGAACATCTTGTCCTGGAAGGAGCCACTGAGGGCGGGACTGGCCCTGAGATCCCAGGTTTGAGCAGAGGTGTTCACAAGCGAGCTAGATCGTCGTAGCCCACGGTTAGACCCCGAAGGGGGGAACATGTGTGGCTTCTGTGCTAAGACTTCCCTGCCCCCGTGCTCTCCAGGGGAGTCTTAGTATCGATTATTTTAATTTTTCTGTCCACTGGTAATGCTTCTGTGTTACAGGTGGAATTGCATTTCTAAGAGCTCCAGATACGAGACCAAGAGATCAAGTTAGTAATTCTGAGCACCAAGAGATTTATCCTCAGTCAGTCCAACCAGCCTGTTTTCCCTGGTTTAGTCCCAGTTAATCTGCTTATAAAATGCTCATTTCTGGGGTGCCGGCGGGGGGCTGAGTCGGTAGAGCACCTGACTTCGGCTCAGGTCGTGATCTCACGGTCCGTGAGTTCGAGCCCCGCGTCGGGCTCTGCGCTGACAGCTCGAGCCTGGAGCCTGCTTCGGATTCTGTCTCTCCCTCTCTCTCTGCCCCTCCCCTACTCACGCTCTGTCTCTCTCTCAAAAATAAAATAAAACATTAAAAATTAAAAATAAATAAATAAAATGCCCCTTTCTACTCTGTCTCCAAGAAGCACCGTGAGCCTTTCTCCATGTTCTTAGTTTAAGAATTTGAGGCTCTGTCCCCCCGAGAAAGGCACTCGAGAGAGCGCAAATGCAAGATCTCAAAGGCAATTTACCTTTTCATATAGGAAAGAAACATTGGCATCGAAACAGGCAAATGGCCCCACTCCCCGCTAAGGGAATCGCCCCTCTGACTTCGGGCTCCTCGTTCCCAGTGGACCGTGCGTCTGTTGTCACGGTGCGGCACCGGGCCGTTCCCCTCGGGTCCCCCGCACGACCCCCGGAAGAGCCTTCGTCAGTTCTGCTACCTCCTTCTGCCATCAGCCTTTTTGCTCAGTGGCCTGCTTTTCGCATCAGCGTGTTTTTATAGCACACAGTGGTTTCCTCAGTTACACAACAGACCCAGTGCCAATAAACCCTCTTCTAGGTAACGTAAAGCATATTTGAGTGCAAGAATGATTACATTTTCATAAGCTAAAAATAAGCCCTTGTTTTTAATTTTCCATGAGCACGGGGCCCCTCGGCCCCAGAAGCCACCTCCTACCTGGCGAGCCCTTTTTGCTAAAGTCATCATCAGCACGCGGCCGGGAAGGTGGAATTCAGATTTTCATTATGAAACACATGCGGAAAAGCCCATATGCAAATCTGTCTTTAATCCCACCACATCCCTGCCTGTTCAGAGTGCTTTAAAGAGCGAGACTATCTCAAATATACTTCGACCTGGAAGCAAATCCCACCAGAGCCGGTCTACGTGGAAAGAATACCTTTATTTTGCGGAATGCAGACAATAGGTAGCATTACCGTCTCCTCGTGGCCGCATTATGGAGTCGGTAATATTATACCCGCGAAAGGATGCCAACCATGTCTCCGTTTTGCCCAGATGCCGCAAGCTGACTGTGCAGCATCGGTTTTGCTTATCGGAGGAAGTTTCTTTTCTTCCGTGTGCTTTTGACTGTGAAGATGTCCTGTCCCAGCCACAAACTGCTGATCAACTCTAGAGGGGCATTTGTAAGCCATCAACAGCTACGTTTGACTTACTGTTGTCAGACGCAACATTTTTCCTCTCAAGATGAGAATTTGGGGGTCTTCCTTATGTCTGTCGAGGGCTGGGATATAGCTGTGGGGTAGAACCCCACCTAAGAAGGCCTCTCTTTCAAATGATACGATTGCAAATGCTTAGAAAAGATGTCTTTAAAAAATGACCCAAGAGGACCAGTGGGTTAAGAGTGAGGGCGCTCGAGGGGCACCTGGGTGGCTCAGTCGGTTGAGTGTCCAAGTTGGTCATGATCGCACAGTCCGTGAGTTCGAGCCCTGCGTCGGGCTCTGTGCCGACCGCTCGGAGCCTGGAGCCTGTTTCGGATTCTGGGTCTCCCTCTCTCTCTGCCCCTCCCCCGTTCATGCTCTGCCTCTCTCTGTCTCAAAAATAAATAAAACGTTAAAGAAAAAAAAAGAAATGCAAGCTCTTACTGTCACCATCCACAAATGTCCCCAGTGCGTTCTGCTAATCCCAAAGATCTGACGATCTACACCATCACTTAACAGGTCACTGGCTCAGACAAAGACTCCACCCCCAGTCTCTAATAGAGGCAAAAGGAGCCACATCACGAAGTGCATTCGGTATGCCTGGTGTTGTTGAACCTTAAAACGTGGCAGCTAATGGAACCCTTTGAACCTTCTGGGAGGGCAGGCGTTACCTTAACTTTTCATTTGAGTGACGTGGAGTGTCTTGCTTAAGGTAGTATTGATATCTGTGTGTGAGAAAGGTCGTTGGAGCTGAGTGACCATGAAATTACAGATCCTTGGTCCTCGAAGTACGGTTCACGACCATCAGAGAAATCACTGGCGCATCGACGAGAGCTAGTTTCTAATTCTTCCTGTCTGTAAATACCGCAGGGAACGTATTTAGCTCAACGTATTTCCTTCTATGTCAGTTTATTTCAAATGATGGAAAATTGGATGTGTTCTTTGGAATAATTAGTACTTTGGAAGCTCGGGACACCATACTCTCAGCCTAATTCTACCGTAACTTTGCCCAGACCACACTCTTCATCCAGACCGGTCTACGTTCTGACCCATCCAGGGCTGCTGCCTTCCGGTGGGTGTGCAGCCGGGCTGCGTGCGAAGGCGTGACTACTAACAACAGGTAGACTGGGTGCACATCTGCAAATTATTGGCAGCAAGAGCCCGGGTTCTCAGTCCTGAGTGATTTTTTTTTTAATGTTTATTTATTTTTGAGACAGAGAGAGACAGAGCATGAATGGGGGAGGGTCACAGAGAGAGAGGGAGACCCAGAATCCGAAATAGGCTCCGGGCTCCGAGCTGTCAGCACAGAGCCCGACGCGGGGCTCGAACTCACAAACCGTGAGATCGTGACCTGAGCCGAAGTCGGACGCTTAACCGACTGAGCCACCCAGGCGCCCCCTCAGTCCTGAATGAAATAAGGGTGCGGTTCATTCACATTCACTGCTGGCTGTAGTGTCTGTTGTCCGGTCTGTTAAAACTTCCCCGATTCGTCAGTAAGAAAGGTCTCACGTAAACACACACACACACACACACACACACACACACACACACATACACACACGCACACACACACTTGTATTTTTGGAAACTTGCAATAAAAATTCCACAGAGGGTTTTTTTTTCCCCTTGCCATTTTAATTGTTGCTATTTTATTTCACTTTCATTAGAGTTTCCAGAAAAACAATTTTGTTTTAATTTTCCCCAAACAGGGGTTGTATGAAAAACATGCTTTCAGTTACCAGCCATCCCCTAAGTTTTGTCCCTACTTCATTATCCTTCACAAGTCTTTAAAAAAATAATGTAAGAAGGGGCACCTCGGTGGCTCAGTTGGTTAAGCGTCCGACTTCAGCCAGGTCACGATCTCGCGGTCCGTGAGTTCGAGCCCCTCGTCGGGCTCTGGGCTGATGGCTCGGAGCCTGGAGCCTGTTTCCGGTTCTGTGTCTCCCTCTCTCTCTGACCCTCCCCCGTTCATGCTCTGTCTCTCTCTGTGTCAAAAATAAATAAACGTTTAAAAAAATTAAAAAAACATAATAGAAGAAATGCATGTTTATTGCAGGAAACAAAAAGGTAAGCATTGATAATGGGATAAAACACCACAACACTATTAACAGTTTAGAAATAAACTGGGTGGCTCAGTTGGCTAAGTGTCCAACTTTGGCTCAGGTTATGATCTCACAGTTTGTGAGTTCGAACCCCACATGGGGCTCACTGCTGTCAGCATGGAGCCTGCTTCGGATCCTCTGTCCTCTCTCTCTTCCCCTCCCCTGCTCAAACTATCTCAAAAATAAGAATAAACATTTTTTTAAAAAAGAAAAAAGCAGTTAAAATCATACCGTGTAAATGTCAAATGTATTTAACATAATTTTTTATCATTGATCAATATATATTTTGGATATATATTGACCCACAAAAATATTTTCACAACAGTTATATGTCTACCCATAAAACAGGTTTTTACAAGTTTATCACACACTTGATACTTGTAAATACTTGGCGAACTAGTGTAAAAATGAATAAAATTAGGATGATCCTGTAGATTCCAGATTGTAACCCAGTATTTTTACTTAAAAGTATCTTTGGCATCTACCCATGTTAATAATTTTTACCCACAACATTTTTATAATGACTGAATAGAATCTATACTATACGAACGGAACCCTTTTGGAAATAGAAATAGCAGCACAATTAAACTGAAACATGTGCCAAAGCTAAAGTCATTGAAAAATTTAGAGCATTTACCATAGTCATTATAAAATAAAAAAGGAATTGGAATAATTGAAATTGGTACTTAGTACAAAAAGTCAGAGAATGCATAATTAAATAAACACATGGGGAAAGAAGCAAGGAATTAATAGCAACATAGATTTTAATGAACTGGAAAATTGATTTCGAGTGTATCCGTTCAAGAGCCGTCTCTTTGGGGAAAAATACAAGAACAAATCCATCCCACCCTGAAATGAATAGAAGAATTAGAAGAATACAACCATTCTGAATTCTCAGCTCTAATAAAAATTTAGGAAGGAAACACAAGCGTACAACATCACTAAATAGCCATTAACTGTAGATGCCGATGGCATTCTAAAATATTAAGAGACAACCACATGAACATAAATCCGAATGAATTGGATGGTTTGTAAAGGACGCGATCTTCAAGGAGATGACCGTGTCCTAAAGTTGATTGATAAGGAAGAACAGGAGTTCAGACCAATAGCCACGAAAATTTGAAAAGCTCATCATAGATGCAATTCTTTACTAAAAAGAAAACTTGAGACTCCGATAGCTTCACAAGCGCAGAATTTCAAATGCCCGCAAAACAAACGATTTCTCTGCTCTCTGAACTCCCGCAGAGAGCAGCGAAGCAGATGACCATGATCACGGTGCGCAGTTGACATTGCCGTTGTAGAGAGATTTGAAAAAGAACCCTCAAGAAAACCACAGATCAGGTTAACTTATGAGTGTAAACACATCCACCACAGGTAAAAATGTTATTTGAACCCACTGATAATGTGTGCTGTGTGGTCTATGTTGTGATGACAACGGAGGAAAAGAATATCGACTGTACTTCACTGGGAGATTTTCGTTCTCCTTCACGAAGGTTTGGTCAAAAACAATGTCAAAGGCAGATTTTGGTTCTTATAATGATGGAACAGCTTTTCTGGACAACGGTCCTTCTGACAGATAACAGTGATAAACTCTGGACAAAATCTCTTCTAGAAAACAGTTATTTGTAGACACTGGATAATGACAAAAAGTGGCCAGAAACTGACATGGCCAGAACTCTTGAAATAATTGAACGCCCCTCAGTGGCTTAAGGGCATCATTAGATGGATCTCTCAACTATTTAGAGGTAAAGCGTCAAAATGTTTCCCTTAACGAATTAGTCAGAAAAGAAGAAGCTAATGATGATGAACTCTTTAACTATCACCATGACTAACTGCTGACTCATGATTTGAGAAAGGATAATACGTAGATACATATGCATCCAGATATGGTAGTAGATACAGGTAGTCAGAAAAAAGGACAAAGCCAATAGGGCAAAATGTAAACTTTTGGTGAATAATCAATATAAAAGGTGTGCAAGAATTCTTTGCACTATTTTTTGCAAGTTCTTGGAAGTTTAAAATTACATCGAAACGCAACACAAAGTTATAAAACACTCCACGTTCAGGAATTACAGCAATTAATAATAGGATCCAGGGGCGCCTGGGTGGCACAGTCGGTTGAGCGTCCGACTTCAGCCAGGTCACGATCTCACGGTCCGTGAGTTCGAGCCCTGCGTCGGGCTCTGGGCTGATGGCTCAGAGCCTGGAGCCTGTTTCCGATTCTGTGTCTCCCTCTCTCTCTGCCCCTCCCCCGTTCATGCTCTGTCTCTCTCTGTCCCAAAAATGAATAAACGTTGGAAAAAAAAATTTTTTTTTAAATAAAAAAATAAAAAATAATAGGATCCTCAGGTCTATACAAACTCTTAAGCCATTACTAGAAGCATCTCATCTCTGAACTGGTAAACTCTGGAAAACAGAAATGTTAAAGTCAAGTTAAATATATAACTTGCCAAATGATCCAGGAATTCTTCTCTTAGATATTTTCCCAAGAGAAATGAAAACATATGTTCACAGAAAGACTTGTACAGAAATATGCCTACCAACTATATTCCTAGGAGTGGAAGAAAAAAAACAAAAACAAAAACTGAAAACAACCCAAATGTCTACCCACAGAAGAATGGATAAACACACAGTCCGCTCGTAAAATGGAATACTACTCGCTAATAAAGAAGAATGAACCACTGACATGTAGAGCAGTGTGCTTGAATCTCAAAATCTGTGTTTGGCAGAGAAGCTGAGCACAAAAGAGGACCTACTGTATGATCCCAGGAAAGGACACAGGGAGAACTTTCTGGACGGAGGAACAAGCTCTATGTCTTGATTTGAGTGGTGGTCGCATGGATACACACAGCTCATGGAATTCTAGAACTAAGGTCTCTGCAGTTCGACAGAAATTTTTCCTCCGTTTTCATACATACTCTGGAAATCTAGAACATTCCATATTCAGGGAATCCAGCAAGTAAGGACGTGGGCATCCTCCAGTCAGGACATATTCTTAAGATATTACTGGACGTGTCTAGTGTCTGAATTTTTGGACTTCTGTCAGAACTTCAAAGCAATTCTAATTTCGAAGAGTGAGGGTGGTCCCCAGAGCGTTAACAGGAAAGAAAAAGGCACAAGAATAGTAACTGGGCATGATTCCTGGAAAACAAACAGAGAATCAATTGAAAAACTGCTAACAGTGACAATTTACAAAACCAGCTACAAAATGAAGTTTTGAAAAAAAAAAAAAGCAGTATCTTTCCTATTGAGCATAAGCTATTAAAACATTAGGGGAAAATATTTTAGTAACACCAAAAATACAAAAAATCTGACAGTAAATTTAAGGAAACATATAGAATATATATATTTTAAAAGCCCTCCTAACCTATACTCAGAGGCGCAAAAAAATAATGGAGAAACATGTAATGTTTCTGGATGAAAAAACTCATTGCCAAAACATCAATTCCCTCTACACTAACATAAGAAATATCCTCCCTGATCTGCGCTCCTGGTGACTTTTCTTTGACCTTGACACAGTTATTATCAATAATAAAAAAGCTTCGAGGCTGTCACTAGAATATACAGGCCAATACAAGAAAATAGAAATCCCAGAAACAGAAACAATTCTAACTATGTATTTAGATTTGGAATATAATGATTCTGATATTCCAAAAATTGGTGAAAGGATAGAAATTATCCCGTCTATGTTGCTGAAACAGCAGGACAGCTATTCGTGAAGAAAATAGGGGCCCTTGTACCCCAATGGTTATAGCAGCACTTTCAACAATAGCCAAATTATGGAAAGAGCTTAAATGTCCATCAACTGACGAATGGATAAAGAAGACGTGTTTTATATACACAATGGAATACTACTTGGCAATGAGAAAGAATGAAATTTGGCCATTTGTAGCAACGTGGATGGAACTGGAGAGTGTGATGTTAAGTGAAATAAGCCAGGCAGAGAAAGACAGATACCATATGTTTTCACTCATATGTGAATCCTGAGAAACTTCACAGAAGACCATGGGGGAGGCAAGGGAAAAAAAAAAGTTAGAGGGAGGGAGGCAAACCGTAAGAGACTCTTAAAGACTGAGACTAAACTGAGGGTTGATGGGGGGTGTGGGAGAGGGGGAAATGGGTGATGGGCATGGTGGAGGGCACCTGCTGGGATGAGCACTGGGTGTTGTATGGAAACCAACCTGACAATAAATTTCATGTTTAAAAAAAAAAAACAAACTAAAAAAAAAGAAAACACTGATTTGAGACTCCTCCATGCTACTTTACCACAGAGTAAATTTCAGATTGCTAAAAATAAATGATAAAACTATGAAAACTTCAAAACAGTAGGTGAATATTTGTGTACTTGTAGTTTAGCAAAACTACAATATCAAAAACAGAAATTGTGTTTTCTGCCATAACCCCCCAATTGATAGATGGGAATATGCAAAAATTATATTTTCGTGGACCTAAAACTACAATTAAATAAAAGGTACATAGATATGGGGAGTTTTTGCAACATATGTAATCAGAGAAAAGTATGTTAATGGCCTTAATATATAAAGAGCTTTTCCAAATCAATGAAAAATATATATATACATCGAGAACCTGGTTTTTCAACCTCAGCACTATTGACACTTTGGGCCAGATAATTCTTTTTTTTTTTTTGGGGGGGGGGCCCCCACTGTTGCCCTGGGACTCCACAGTCCTCTCCAAGCAGAGCAGCTACAAGCCACTGTCCCCGGCAGGTACGGCCCCAAGGCTCTGTGGAGGGGACCCACATCCATGACACTTGGGCCATCATGCCCCATAGTTTCAGCCTTTCTGGTGAGAAGCTCTCTAGGCTTTCTTCCCCCTCTTCTTCTCCAGAGTCCAGAGACACGTGGGCCGGAAGGTGAGGTCAGTGACAAGGTCCTGTTTCTCACAGTCGCCTCTCCCTTGTGCACCGGCTCGGGCACGTCATGTCCGACTTCCTCTTCCTCGGGGTGTGTCCCTCCCGGAGGGTCCTCAGGAGACCCTGCCCACTTAGCTCCCCTGACAAGCTAAGTAATGTCTGGACTTGCCTGGATTTTTCCCAGACGGAAAACTGACAGGGGAGAGATAAGACGGAAAAGTTCACAGGAGGGCTCCTTGTCGAAATGGCTCATTCCAGGCCTGGGCTGGGAGAGGCCGCGAGGAGCCTGAAGCATCTTGCTGGCCTGAAGGTGAAGGTGTTGGGAACAGGAGCCAGTTTGAAGGGGGTCCCACTGGCCGAGCCTGACATGATAAAAGGACCCCCAACTCAAGACTGATATATATAATCCACAGGCTACGACAACACTCAACAGTTTATACTGATATATATCAGGAAATAATACGTAGATTAAAAAACTAAATAAATGTATGAAAAAGGAAAGCTCTCTCTCTCTCTCTCTCTCTCTCTCTCTCTCTATTACAGTGGATTTGCAACTGATAAATGTAGAAGGGTTGATGGATGGTATCTGACAGATGAGACCATGAATGGGTTTTTTTTCTTGCAGTTTATCAGTATTTTGTTTTTTTGTTTTTTTGTTTTTTTGTTTTTTTTTAAGGCAGGCTTCACTACCAGCGTGGAACCCAGAGATGGGCTTGAACTCACAACCCTGAGGTCCAGACCTGAGCTGAGATGAAGCGACCTGAGATCACAACCCTGAGATCAAGACCAGACGCTCAGCCGACTGAGCCACCCGGGCAGCCCATTTTATCAGTGTTTTCTAATTATCTTTTTTTTTAAATGTTATTTATTTATTTACTTATTTTTGAAGGAGAGAGAGAGAGAGCACGAGCAGAGGAGGAACAGAGAGGGAGAGGGAGACACAGAATCCAAAGCAGGTTCCAGGCTCCGAGCTGTCAGCACAGAGCCCGACGCGGGGCTTGAACCCAGAACCGTGAGATCATGACCTGGGCCAAAGTCGGACGCTCAACGGACTGAGCCACCCAGGCGCCCCATTTTTTTTTTATAATGAATAATTGCATAATAAAAATGCGAAAAGTCTCTGGTAAACCTCTCAGGAAGATACGCTCTTTTTCTATGCCTTGTGGGTGACATTTATCTCCTACTGGTATGTTGGTGAATTTTTGGAAGGCCCCACTTTATATATATGTTTCCTGTTTACCTGTTTGAGAACGAGGGCAGACTCCCCCCCCCCGCACCCCTCCCAGCAGGGCTACTCTGCACAAAGGGGGTGACGGGGAGGTCCTGTCTGCGTGCTCGGCTGGGATGGATGGTGTGGGCTGGCAACCGCCCACAGGACACCGCTTTCTGGTGCGCCCACGGGTGAGTCCCAGCTGGCCGTGTTCCTCAAAACAGTCCGGGTGGCTCCCCTTTCGGTTTATCGGATGACTCTCAGAACTCTCTCTAACCTTCGGGGCAGAGCCCGGTGCTACAAGCAGCCTGGCCAGTCCGGCCAGACAGCACGGAGGTGGGAGGAGGTTCAAGTCCAGAGCAGGCGGGTGGGAAACGTCACCTCTCCAAGTGTCCTCCGCGGGATTGCTTAAACCTGCGGGGCGTGAGGTCACCTTCCTCGTCTGCTTTCCTAGTTTTCTGCTCCAAGGACATGGCTTGGCCGAGCCGGCTTCCTGCCACCTGGGGGTACGAGAAAGTCCAATATCTGTAGGAAACCCCCCTCCCAGGATTGAGAAGCGTGGCTGGTGGACATGCGCTGTCTCCCACCGTCTTTGTTTCGTGGGGGGCCGCTGGTTCTAGAAGAAGCCACCAACAAATGCTGTCCTTCGCACTGACGACGGGGCTGTCCCCCACGTGGCACTGGAACCACCCTCCCGTGGAACCCCGCCTCCTCCTGGTCCTGAGCGGCTGGTAGAGGACTGTCCCCAGTCCTTCCCTGCTGCATGGCTCTTTGGGGAAGAAGGGCCCTGAGTGGGCGCCCAGCAAATTCCTTCGGAAGAGCGCCCCCTGGGGGTCACCTGGGGGCTCAGTCGGTGGAGCCTCGGACTCTTGATCTCGGCTCAGGTCGTGATCGCGCTTTGTGGGTTCAAGCCCCCCATCGGGCTCTGTGCTGACAGCCCGCTTGGGATTCTCTGTCTCTCCTCTCTCTGCCCCTCCCTTGCTCACGCTCTCTGTCTCTCTCCCTCTCTCAAAATAAATAAGCTTAAAAAAAAATTAAAAAGAGAACGATGCCACCAGCACCCTAGAGGGTAATAGCCCCTCAAGGTCAGGTCGTGCAGGGGACACCCCTCTGGGTTCTCAACTCCGCTCCAGCCTTCCTCTCCATTTCAAGCGTCCTCTGATCATTTCCACGGGGGCCTTTTCTGGAAGGGTGGGGTCGCAAGGGGGGGTGAACACAGAGAGGAGCTCGCCTTCAGGGGACGGCGGAGAGGCTAGTCCTTAGGGAGAGGAAGTGACCCTGAGGGCAAGAGCTCTGGGCGTCGGGGGCTCCGAGAAAAAGGGTGACCCAGGCCATACTCCACCTTCTGCCACCGAGACCGCCCTCTTGTACTGCCTGCAACATTACGGGGACAAACAAAAATCTGAAAGTAGATGAAGAGGCTGAAGATGTCAAAAGGTTGCAGGTACCAAGAAGAAACCTCATTTCTTTCTTTCTTTCTTTAATTTTTTTTTAAGTTTATTTATTTTTGAGACAGAGACAGAGACAGAGCACGAGCCGGGGAGGGGCAGAGAGGGAGGTGGGGAGACACAGAATCCGAACCAGACTCCAGGCTCTGAGCCGTCAACGCAGAGCCCGTCGCGGGGCTTGAACCCGCCAACTGTGAGATCAAGACCTGAGCCGAAGTCAGACACTTAACCGACTGGGCCACCCAGGCGCCCCAAGAAACCTCCCTTCTAAAGTCAAACGGGTCCACCGATCCTGCAGCCCGAGAGCACAGTCCGTCTCACGTTACAGAAAACCGCAATCACTTGTTTCCAGTCCTGTATTCGTGCTAGACTCCCACCCGCCTCTGGGTCAACTGCGGCTGCCACCCTGTGGCCACGGGGACGTGCTTGAGTCGCCGGGGGGAGTTGGCGGAGAAGGCGCCGCCATCCAGGCAGGCCAAAGGACAGACCAAAGAGGTGAGAGAGAAAGAGCACGTCCAGACGGAGGGCCACCGAGTGGTGCGGGCTGGTTACCAGCAGGTGCATTTTGATGGAGCTGTGACAGATGATTCTGGAGAGGCAGGCGGAGGCCAGAACGTGACGGACCTGCGGGTTTGCCCTGCCCAGGATAGGAAGTAACAGAAGGGTTCGGAGGAGAAGAAGAACAAAGAGAGGCCACCCTGGGGGTGGCAGGGGGGTGCTGGACCTGCCCGAGGTTCCCGAGCAAAAATAGCAGAACCCAGAGTGGAACTCCACGCGCTGCCCCTCACGCGCTCGTCTTCCTCCCGTGCCTTGAACTGTGCGTAGGCATGTGTGTGCGTGTGTGCACGGGTGTGTGAGCGTGTGTGCATGCCCGCAAGGGTGTGCGCGGGCGCGTGGGTGCCCATGTGCGTGTTGAGAGAGAAGGGGCAAGGCCGGCAAAGGTGGGACACAGGCAACGAGCATTTGCCGCTGGGCCGAGCCAATTTAGAGGTGATACGAAAGGGGCAAAAGTGCTCAAAAGTCTGGGAAAGAGAATCCGTCTCTGGTGTATTGGTTTTGATTATTCCTCAGCTACATAAACATCCAAAGAGATGACCTCATGTATTCCACAGGCATGACCAAAGATTATGGCACAGATGTTCTGAAATAAACACTGTTAGTGCGACCACAGAGCTTCGCAGCCCTGTAACGGCCCCAAGAAGAGCTTGGTCCTTTTTCTTCTTCTTTTTTTTTAATGTTTTATATAAACCACAAGTTAAAGCTACATCAGAAGGAAAACAGAAACCTTTCTTCATTTGCTCTGTTCTTGGTCTCGTGGTTTATAGACGGAGGGTCTCTGCACGCCCGCCCCTACTCCGGAAGGTGGAAGGAGCATTTCTCCTGTTGACGGGATTCTGCTGAGAATTGAATTTTCTGCCATATCCATTACTCTTTCCTAGATGTTCCACGGTTCTGCTTTTTACAGTCAGGTTTCCATTGGTACGGGTTATAGCTACGCTAAAAGGAGCATCTATGTCCCCACAGCCTATAAACTGTATATTTTTGACTCTGAGATTTTTCCTGGACTTCACCGAGGATGAAGATTATGTCCTGTTTTTCCAAAACCTCCCACGGCGCCCAGTTCATGCCATGGCACTTAGTAGGTGCTTTATTCTCAGCCACGTCTCTTGCCGAACAAGATGCCCGAGGTGCTGGCCGCAGAAATGAGTGGACAGGACAGAATTTGCCAAGGCAGACAAGACCCCAGTCTGGACTTGTGTCGTACTGTCATTCAGGTTGGTGAGCACTCAGCATAAAATTTAAAATTGTTTTAAATGTTCGTTTATTTTTGAGAGAGAGAGTATGTGTGCAGGGAAGGCGCAGAGAGAGAGGGAGACACAGAATCGGAAGCAGGCTCCAGGCTCCGAGCTGTCAGCACAGAGCCCGACGCGGGCCTCAAACCCACAAACTGTGAGATCATGACTTGAGCCGAAGTCAGACGCTTAACCGACTGAGCCACCCAGGAGCCCCTACTTTATTTTAGTTTTTAAGCAATCTCTTCACCCAACGTGGGGCTTGAACTCACGACCCCGAGATCAAGAGTTTCACGTTCCACCGACTGAGCCAGCCAGGCGCCCCAAATTTAAATTATATATATAAACAGCAACAAGAAATGTTTTATCTGAGAACAAATTCATACCTCCAGCAGCTAAGAATGCAGTTTGTACCATAACCTACTGGGATAAGCTGAGATCTGCACGGTCTTCTCAGAGTGGAGACCTTCGTTACGTAAACAACTTTATTCACCCAAGGAAAATGTTCTCCACAGTATTTAATGTAATTCACATAATTTGTAGGGAGCTAGAGTTACAAAATGTTTTCTTAGTTTAGACTATTATACTATGCAATGGTGGGATTTTGGACGATTATATTTTTCCCAGAACTGGCTCCAGGGAAAATAGTTTTATTACCTGATTTTAGACTAAGGTATTTCTGCAGAACATTTTAATATAGCTATTTTTCAATAGGTGCACAAAATTGTATTCATTTATACAGTAATAAAGAGCACACAAAGACCGTAAAAATAGAAGTGCAGATTCTAAATAGTTTACTGTTAAAATAAAGCAGATGTAACTTCACGTCTGTGAGCACGGGCATCACAGAGTAGACTTCAGCTTGTGGGCAGAGCAGTAAAATATCCCGACATAGAAACAAGAGCTTCGTGCACGTATAAATTTTATCTTAATACTGTCCACGTTCACGGGCAAGTCCGTTTGTTTATTTATTGTACAAACATATATGTGACCACCAAAATGATCCGGACGTGTGGCTCAGAGATAAAGTGCAGTCCTTACCTTTGAGTAAGTCATGTGGGAACAGAGGAGGAGAAAGGAGCATTTACACAGTACCCGCAATGTAAGTCTCCTCCTCAGAAAGGCACGATCCATACTGTTCCAAAGGCGAAGCAGGTGTAGCTCAGAGATGTTAAATCACTTGTGCAAGGAAACATTTACCAGGCAATGCATCTAGATGAAAATCCACCACTGAAAACATAACTCATCAAAAGTTGGAACGCAAAGAAAAAAAAAAAAAGGCTACATGCATTAATGAGAAAGAAACAAGACACTTACTAAAAAGTACTTCCCTCCATTGTCTTCCTTTCCTTCCCCAACTACCTCGCTTCCATCCTGGGTTTTAGGACGGGATGTTTTTCTAGGTGAACCCTTTTTCCCACTTAAGAAACAGAGATTCCATTTCCAGGAACGGTAGCATGGTTCCTATTGGATGAAACCTCTACAGGGAACAGCTGTAACCTTTGGACAGAATTAAAAAAAAATTTTTTTTTTAACGTTTGTTTATTATTGAGAGACAGGGAGACACAGAGCGTGAGCAGGGGAGGGGCAGAGAGAGGGGGAGACCCAGAATCTGAAGCAGGTGCCAGGGTCCCAGCTGTCAACACAGAGCCCGACGCCGGGCTCGAACCCACGAACTGCGAGATCATGACCTGAGCCGGAGTCGGTCGCTTAACCGACTGAGCCACCCAGGTGCCCCTGGACAGAATTTTTTAAAACAACTTCTCGAAGGTACAGGGAGAAGCTGTGGGAGAGTGGCTGCTTGGAGTTGTGGGTGTTTTCCATTTTTACTGCTCTTTGCCTCTGGGCAGACTTTGTCAGAATCATGTGAGGCTGTTAAGACTTGGATAGAAACTCGGAGTCTTAGAATAGAAAACCTCATTTTACTGGCTGGAATGGAAGAACTAGGGTGTGAGCGCCACAGATCAGCGTTGTCCTAACAAAGAAAGAACTGGAAAAGAGGAGTCACAATTTTTTTTTTTTTTTGTATAAACCTTTAAACTACACGAAAGAGATATTTTAACTGCCTCTCACCAGGAAAGAAAGAGTTTGGAATTTGTGTCCAGACAAAATAAATGCCTGCCAAAACAAAGCATGATAAAATAAAATAAAATAAAATAAAATAAAATAAAATAAAATAAGATAAGATAAATAAAATAAAATAGAACAATTAAAAGATCTTTACAGGAGTATAACAGAATATGCAGTCTTAAAATACATCATCGTAATGTTCAGTAAACTATGCAAGATTACTAGACACGCAGAGAAAAGGGAAAATGTGACCCATATGGGCAAGAAAGGGCAATCGCCAGGGACTAAACCTGAGATGAGCCAGATGTTGGATATCAGACAAGAATTTCAAAGTAGCTATTGTAAGTCTTCTCAAGGATGTAAAGGGAAAAATGCTTAGAATGACTCCACAAATAGGAAGTCACTGCAAATAACGAGAAACTGTCAAAATAGGGTAAAGAGAATCCAGAACTTGTCGCATTCAAAAATAAAACTTCTCAGCCTTTCCAAAACCTAGGATGGGCATGAGGTAGTTTGGGGAGGAAAGGGCAAGAATGGGGAGAATAATGCCATTTTTGGAAAAATGCCTCAGTTTCTTCATCATTCGTAAGCATAGGTTTTCGCAGTTCGGTGTCTGATGATTTATATGTTGTCAGTCGTGGATTTTTATCTGTCTTCTCCACCTGATCCTGTTTTTTCTAACAAAAGTCTCTCAAAGTAGGGAATGATGTGTGTAGCTATAAGACCCTTTGCCGTAAAAAATTTTTTTTTCAATTTTTTTAATGTTTATTTTTTTTTAATTTTTTTTTTCAACATTTATTTATTTTGGGGACAGAGAGAGACAGAGCATGAACGGGGGAGGGGCAGAGAGAGAGGGAGACACAGAATCGGAAACAGGCTCCAGGCTCTGAGCCATCAGCCCAGAGCCCGACGCGGGGCTCAAACCCACGGACCGCGAGATCGTGACCTGGCCGAAGTCGGACGCCTAACCGACTGCGCCACCCAGGAGCCCCTAATGTTTATTTTTGAGAGAGAGACAGAGACAGTGCAGGGGACGGGCGGAGAGAGAGGGAGACAGAATCTGAAGCAGGCTCCAGGCTCCCAGCTGTCAGCACAGAGCCCGACGCGGGGCTGGAACCCACGAACCACGAGATCATGACCTGAGCTGAAGTCAGGCACTTAACTGCCTGAGCCACCCGGGCGCCCTGTGCTGTAGCGAATTTAAGGTAAATTCTGCATTGGCCATTTTATCTAGACAAAAGGGCTTCCGAGAGGCTCCTGGGCTGCCACCTGGTTAAGCCTACTGCCAATAGCGCCAAAAGCATTGGTCACTTGGACTAAACGCGACAGAGATGCTCACAAGGGCAGAAAGCAGACCACGAAAGCTCCTCAGCCACAAAAATAGGCCTTTTCATGGAAAAAGAAGGAGGAACCAAATATTTCTGGAAAAGAGCAAAAAGGCCCAGGGAAATACCTCCCAGGGAAGATGACTGAGTCTAACAGAGAAACTGGACCACGAACCCAGCTGGATCTCCGAAATGCGAAGCGTCCGTGATTGCACGAGCCCCCCCTGTTTTTCCCCGTTGGAATAGCACGTGTCCCCTGCACTTTTCCCGTCCCCTCCTCGTCCCTGAATACTGAGGTTTTGGGTGAGCAGAGAATGTACATGTGTCGCTCGGTCTTTTATACTAAGATGACTTCCATCACGGAACCTTAGCTCCACCTGATTGAATGAGACGCCACCGGCCTGGATTTCAGGTCTCAGCCTGATGCCTTACTAGGATTAGACTTTCCGGGTCCTAGGAGGTGAGTATAATTTGTACGTGGGGGCAACATGAATCATTAGGGAAGAATGCGGCCAACTGATACTTGGGAGGTCTCAAGTGCCCCTCACTTCATGGTATTCACTCTTCGGTAGGCCCACATGGACAGTAGGCCTGGCCAATAGGACATTAGCACGCCTGCTGCCAGCAGGAACATGGAAGAAATATGCTTGCACGTTGGGATCGCCTCTTGGGATACTTTCCATTGGAGGCCAACCGCCATGCTGTGAGGAAGCACAAGCTGGTCAGGTGGGGAAGCTGCTGGAGGAGAGGAAGAAATCCCATGTCATCCCCAGATGAGGTGCCAAGACATCCTTGCAGATGCAACACGGAATGGATATGAACCGTAACTTCCACCTCTACCCACACTGAAGAATTATGAGCCCATGAAGTATTGTCGCTATTTTAAGCCATTTGTGTCAGAGTAGCTTTTAGGCGGCTATACATAAAAAAAATCCTAATGAGGGGCGCCTGGGTGGCGCAGTCGGTTGAGCATCCGACTTCAGCCAGGTCACGATCTCGCGGTCCGTGAGTTCGAGCCCCGCGTCAGGCTCTGGGCTGATGGCTCAGAGCCTGGAGCCTGTTTCCAATTCTGTGTCTCCCTCTCTCTCTGCCCCTCCCCCGTTCATGCTCTGTCTCTCTCTGTCCCAAAAATAAGTAAATGTTGAAAAAAAAATTAAAAAAAAAAATCCTAATGAGATATTTGTGAGTTGAATTTAGCAGTACTTTAAAAAGGACTAACCCATCACAGGTAAGGCAGAGTGATCCGGCAATAGACCAGTTACCGAATAAGTAAGCAACAACAACGAATAACTCTAGATATAACGAATAACACGAACAGTGTAAATTAGGAAAAAAAAATTTAATCTCAATAGGTAATTAGTTTTTAGAAGAAATTCAATTCTTAATTAAAAAAATATTAGGAGGGGCGCCTGGGTGGCGCAGTCGATTGAGCGTCCGACTTCAGCCAGGTCACGATCTCGCGGTCCGTGAGTTCGAGCCCCGCGTCAGGCTCTGGGCTGATGGCTCAGATCCTGGAGCCTGTTTCCGATTCTGTGTCTCCCTCTCTCTCTGCCCCTCCCCCGTTCATGCTCTGTCTCTCTCTGTCCCAAAAATAAATAAACGTTGAAAAAAAATTTAAAAAAAAATATTAGGATAACAGACACTCCCGATCCACAGATTTTCTTTGCCGGGACAGTGACGAACCCCTCAGTTGCCGTGTTAAGTCCTCAAAGCTCATAGCTACAATTTATCCAGGAAACCACACTCTGCAGAACAGGAGTTGCGTTATCTTGGCCTCGGGTGGCCTACAGCCAATGACTGCCTGACAGAAGACTACAAAAGATAGACCCCCTTGCCTTGGGGGCGGGCTGACCCTGTGGAACATTCCATGCTCAGATTAAAGCTAGACTCCAGTTGGCACGGCATCTTTGTTAAACCACACGTGCTGCCTTACTCTACTTCCCTCCCCCAATTTTCTTGAGATCACTTTCTCAGCAGATTGCCTGAACCCAAGTCCCTAGCTCCAGCAGTATTTCCGGCCTCGGAGTGCCATGAAGGAAATAGTAATTATGTCTTTGGAACTGAGCCGTCAACGTTGAACACCATTGATGTTCTAAGAGAACAAATGGCAAGTATGGCATAACCAACCACCAACTCAAAGCAAAGTGTGGAGAGCCTCTTTGGGCCTCTTCAGCGGCACGCAAAGCCATCTCTTCTCCTACAGCTGAGGTGAAGGTGGGGACCAAACTGAGAAAGGAGATGTTGCTGTAAGAGGAGAGAAACTTCAGAGAACATTGCCTAACAGAATGAAGCCTCAGATGGCACAGGTCCCTCCGAAGGCAATGCTTACCTTCCTCGGGATCTTTGGCCTCCAGACCAACACTTAACTCAGGGTCGTTTCCAGCAAAAGTCCACTGAGATAGTAATGGCAGGCCTGACGCGTAAACGCAGACCACATAACTCCAGGACCCATGTTCTTACCCATTTTACTGTTCTGCCTCAAACGGTCTTCTTGCAAAGCATGAATAATCACTTAGAACTACGTGTTTCCATATGGCAGCCTCTAGCCAGATGTGGCTATTTAGATTTGCATCAATTAAAATAAAATAAAAAGCAAAAATTCAGGGCCTCAAAGACTCTAACTCCGTCGCAAGTGTTCAGTGGCCACATAGGGCTGGTGGCAGTCATATCGGTCAATGCAAATAGAGAGCATCTCCGTTATCACAGAAAGTTCTACCAGAGAGCACTGAGTTAGAACACATAACGGCCAAAAATAAAATCACGCTCAAGTATATTCGCAATGATGTGTAACACACTTGCCAAAAAACTTAAAAGGAAACTCAACTACGAGGTCCATAGGAAGGAAAACAAAGCTTTATTATGTGATGTAACAGAAGAATAACCAAGAAGCCTCTACTGCTCTCAGTTCCTTTATGCATTTAACACTATTGTAAGTAACATCAGAATAGCATTTTATTTTTCATCATACTGTGACAACTTGATTCTAAAATTACTCTGGAGAAAATATTGAAAGTGAATAAAGAATGAATATTTCCATTTCTGAATATCTGTAGGAGTTTCTTGGAGCTGCTGACCACAGACGTTGTGTCTTTTTTTTTTTTATTATTATTTTTTTTAACGTTTATTTATTTTTGAGACAGAGAGAGACAGAGCATGAACGGGGGAGGGGCAGAGAGAGAGGGAGACACAAAATCAGAAACAGGCTCCAAGCTGTCAGCACAGAGCCCAACGTGGGGCCCGAACCCATGAACCGTGAGATCATGACCTGAGCCGAAGTCGGACGCTTAACTGACTGAGCCACCCAGGCGCCACTGTCTTTAAACAAAGGAAATTTATTCCTTCGCCGTTCTGGAGTCTAAAAGTCTGAAATCCAGGAGGGCTGTGCTGTCTGCAGCGACGGGCGCTCAGAACCGGCCTCTGGCCTTCTTCGGCTCTCCCTTCACTTGAGAACAGAGAAAAGTGCCCTTTATTACCCAGGTTGCTTCTGTCTTCTCAGGATTGGAAAAGAGAATTATAAATCCCCATGATGCATAAGATCTCTTGACTCCGCAAAAATATAAAGTACCTATGTATACATATGTATGTATGTATAAAATACGTAATATATATAATTTTTCCAATCAGGAAAATTTTCTTTTTGTCTGACCTATTTTCCTTCCTCTATTTTGTCATATGGGAGCTCAGAGCCAGTGTTGTAAAGGATCCTTACAGAGATTTGGTTCTCTTATGATGACCTGTGGTCAATTTCCAGCAGGTCAAAAACTTTCTTGCATAACAGACATTTAGAGAACCAGTAAGCTTCCTCCAAAACACTTTAAAAATATTCACACAAAAAGATGGTTTGTGTATGTGTTTGTACCTTACTTTACTTGGATGATATCTATTTCATGCTGGGTCTCCTTAATATTTGTGCCTTGTCATATTTGTTAAGAGCTGTATTTATGTGTAGTAAAGAACAGTGGGTGTGGTAGCATGTGCCCCCTGCAAAGCCATGGCTGAGTCATGGCAAGACCTCCTGGCTTTCTACTAGAAACTTCTTTCCCACTCTTATCACACTCCCTGTTCTCCATACCCTGCTCACACTTCCCTCCCGTACCTCATTCATAAGAAACTTTAAATCATAACAAGTCATGGACCTGAAACAGATCTGAGATCACTGTTGTATTTTCATTGTTTCATGGAAATAAATACAAATAATACAAATAATAAATGGTTTCAATTATGTTACTAACACGTAAAAAATGACAATAGTAAGACCGCTTACCGTTCTGTGAAAGTCAAAGTTGCCTTAGTAGAGTCTCAATAATCTAGAATACTGAGTTTATCCACACATATGCACCCAACCAAGAGATCCTTTAAATACAGTAAAACCTTGGTTTGCGAGCATCATTCCAGAAACGTGCTTGTGATCCAAAGCAGTTGTATATCGAAGCAAGTTTCCCCATAAGAAACAGTGGAAACTCAGATGATTCATCCCACAATCCAAAAATACTCAAATAAATGATTACAATACTGTACTACAATACAAAATAATAAAGAAAATATAAGCTATAAATAAAAATAAACAAATTAACCAGCACTTACCTTCGAAAACCTTCGTGGCTGGTGTGAGGGAGACGAGAAAGAGGAGGGTCACTGTGGAGGACGACTTTCACCGTCACTAGCGGATGTTGACTATAGTACAGTTTTACTAAACTCTTGTCATAGACTATATCGAGTATAACTGGCAATAAGGCAGCAGAGGAAAGGGTCTGTATCTGCAGGCAGCCTGACCTGGAATGAACAAAGCGTTCCTAAGCTCACTCTTGGATGCAAAAACAAAGGACTGTCCACAGGTGCTTGGAAGTGACAAAAAATACACGAGTGCCAGTTGCGGGCACCTTCCAACGTGCTGGAAAAATCACAGATTTCTGCCAAACGCCACGACCTGAGACCGAGCATCCGAGCACGGGATACGATCACCCACAATCCCACAGTGAGAGAGAGAGAGAGAGAGAGAGAGAAGAACCATTCGCTCCGTTGTGATCATGTGACATTCGGCGTCACGTCCTACCCGTATTGCAAGACATCGCTCGTTTATCAAGTTAAAGTGTATTAGAAATGTTTGCTCGTCTTGCGGAACACTCGCAGAACAAGTTACTCACAATCCAAGGCTTTACTGCATATTTTGGGGAATCACGGATTTAACAGTAGACTCACTTCTGGCACATTTCCGGGGAGTGGAGTTCTACTCAGTGATAAGAGGCTAAGTTCTAAGTATATTTAACACGCTTCTTTGAATTCGGTTTGGAGAGCCCTCCTGTCACAACCAACCATGACGGTAGGGAAATAAAACACATGCAGTGATTCCCAAAGACTTGAAATCTTCTGGGTTTGGTTTCTCGGGCTTCCACGACCCCTCTTCATTGTCCCTGAGTCACCCGAACCACGGTGTGTGCAGTGGCGACAGGGGAACCAGAACCACGCCACGAGAAGAATTCCAGCAACAACACCCATCCCTCAACCTGTATCCTCATTTTCCATTCTGTCCCAGGATGCATTGCAGGTGGCTTTAAACAGCAGGTGCGTAATCACTTTGTATGGATCAATATTCTTGATAAGTGCTTCTGCTGCTTCCATAAAGGTCGGATTTGAAGCACGATGACACATGAACCCTGCAAAGGTAGGTGTCAGGTGCTCGTTTTAGAAAGGCATCTCTATGACTCCCAGTCCAAACATGACCATTAGCATCCCCGGGCACTGGTGTCCCTTGGCATATACAATTGGAAAGACAAAGAAGAAAGGAAACTCCCCACTCTCGTGGTCACTGCCTCACTATTCACGGTGGCCAAGATACAGAAACAACTTAAGTGTTTGTCATCAGAGGCGTGGAAAAAGAAAATGGGGCATCTCTACACAATGGGATATCATTCAGCCTCAAAAAAAAAGAAGGAAATCCTGATATTTATGACCACGTGGGTGAACCTGGAGGACATTATTTTTTTTTAATGTTTATTCATTTTGAGAGAGTGGGGGAGGGGCAGAGAGAGAAGGAGAGAGGGAATCTGAGTCTCACGAACTCGTGAGATCACGACCTGAACCAAAATCAAGAGTAGGATGCTTAACCAGCTGAGCCACTCAGGGTCCCCTAGACAAAATTTAAAAAAAAAAAAAAATTCTTTTTTAATATCCATCTATTTTTGAGAGAGAGAAACAGAGACAGAGAGACAGAGCACGAGTGGGGAGGGCCAGAGAGAGAGAGGGCAACACAGAATCCACAGCAGGCCCCAGGCTCTGAGCTGTCAGCACACAGCCCGATGCGGGGCTCGAACTCACGAACCGTGAGATCATGACCTGAGCCGAAGTCAGATGCTTAACCGACTGAGCCACCCAGGCGCCCAGCAAAATTTTTAGAGTCGGTTCATGCCCCGCGCAAGGCTTGAACTCACAACCGTGAGATCGAGAGCTGAGATCAAGAGTCGGATGCCCACCCGCTGAGACACTCAGGCCCCCAAGAGAGTGGATCTTGTGTTCTCACCACGCACAGTCCTAAGGAAGGTGACTGTATGACCTAATGGATGTGTTCATTTCACAAGCATCTGCGTATCGAACCATCACGTTGTGCACCTCAGATACACGTAATTCTTATTATCAATCGTATTTCAATAAAGCTGGGGGAGGGTAGAGAGGGCTTGGGGTACCTAAAAGAAGGAAAAAAGAAAGCAAGAAAGGGGAGCTCTTTCACGGAACAGTGGTGGAACGAGGAAAGCCTGGAAGAGTAATCTTACTATTAAAAAGAGTGAGTCATTACTGGGTGGTTCATCGGGATTATTTTGAGCTAGGAAAGCACTGCATGGACGTCAACGGACACTTTGAAATCAGTCCCCTGGCCATAAGGATCAGGTGAGAACAGTCACACGTGGGAAGGGTGGTGATTTTCTTGGTACACCTGTGGTCATTCAGGAAGACGAGTGATAGAAGGAAAACATTTTTTACAACTCGGAAGGCTTTAAACATGTCTCACATAATTCCCTCGTTGTAATCTGAAGTGCACTTCGGCCCAGAAGGGGTTTATTTATTTGTTTATTTACTTTTGGCAAAATGACTTAGAGCCTATGAATGCCTTTTTGTCTTTAAAATGTATATTTTGGGGGGCGCCTGGGTGGCTCAGTCCGTTGAGCATCCGACTTTGGCTCAGGTCACGCTCTCGCGGTTCGTGGGTTCGGGCCCCGCGTCGGGCTCTGTGCTGACAGCTCGGAGCCTGGAGCCTGCTTCCGATTCTGTGTTGCCCTCTCTCTCTCTCTCTCTCTCTGCTCCTCCCGCACTCGTGCTCTGTCTCTCTGTCTCTGTTTCTCTCTCTCAAAAATAAATGGATATTAAAAAAAAGTTACTTATTTATTTTTTAAAATAAATATTTTATAAGTTTATAAAATAAAAATTATTTATTTATTTATTTATTTATTTTTAAATTAAAAAAAATTTTTCTCTCTCTGACCCTCTCCCACTCGTGCTCTGTGTCTCTCTCTCCCAAAAGTAAATAAACACTAAAAAAAACTTTTAAAAATAGATATATACTTCTGACAAAATATCTGCAAACAGAGTTCATTACAGAATCATGAAGCAGACGTCAGGAAATGAACATTCGAAGCAAAAACTCCGCTTCATTTGGGAGAAAGGGACAATGGCTTGCACAAGACTTGCCATCTTTTCTGGTTCCCAGATAAAAGGCCAAAGAAACATGGTTGTGAAGTCTCAGTTCTCGCCTCCTTTTGACCTGGGCTTTTTCTTCCCCCCACTGGCAAAGAAGTCACACCAGTTGTGCAAAAAAAAAAAAAAAAACCCACAAAAAGCCCTGCCGTTATTCTCTGTGACTTTTTAAAACTTCAGACATGCCTTTTCACATCCAGAGTGACTTAATGGAGCCTAACCACCAATTAATGGCTTTAAAACCAGCGGGGATCCTGTTCTGCCCCATCACCTAAGATGAATTATTGATAGACGCTTTCAGCCCTGTGTCCTGTCGGATATTTCAAAGTCAACGTCAGCCTCTGCATTTTCTCATTCATTCATTACCGAGGTCAAGATTTGTGTGGCGGTGCTCTCCCAGAAGAAAAAAAAGGGAAGAGGAGGAAGGAGAAAAATCCAGCTCCCCGCCAAGGGTGGATCCGGACACAATTGTCCTCTGTTTCGACCAGATCTCCGTAAGACACTCGCGGCCTCCAGGCGCGTTAGTGGGATCAGCGCCATGGTTCCCTCAAAGCAGGTGGAAACCCGCACATCTTGAAGGGACGGACACTGACTAAGTGAACTTGTAATTACGACAACAGCTTTCCACGGAGGCTCCCCTTTGCTTACATTGGAGTCTTGGAACAAAATCCTGCGAGGTGAGCGGGGCAGGTATTATCGGCTCCCGACACCGAGAAGGGAAAAACCTGAAACCCTGACTGTGATTCTCCCTTCTCCTGCTTCTCCTCCGCCTCCGTCTTTATTAAATGTGTGTGACAGTCGCGCAATTGTTGTAAGTCTGCTTGACGATAGGCGACTCAAAAAAGGGGACTTTTAATGACCCAGATTTAATGTCACTCTGCTTCCTCTGAATCAGCCACTTCTTAGCAAAATAATTAGCACATTATTACAGTTCCTTTTAAATGTTTTAAACTGACTGGTGGCTTCATGATAAGAACACGATAAAATATAATGGGTACATGTGTGATAGATAATAGCCCTTAGTAAACTTCCAAATAAAAGGGACATGGGGTCACGAAAATATTTTATACACACGGTTAAAAACTTTGAAACATCTCTCACGAAAGCAGTCTCCTGAAAAGAAACACGAATTAATCACTGCTAACTACCCGTATGTGTATATGCCCCCTGCATATGTTATTATAGTGTTTCATTTTGCTGTTTAAAATTAATTGCGCCCATAATATAGTTTCTGAAATGCCACATACTCTTCGTAATTACAATTTTAATGAGTAAATATTATTCCATTTAGGTCATTTCCCAACATCAATTACTCATTTCCTTATTATCGGCCACTAAGGTTCTCGCCGGTTTTTCTCCGTGACAAGTAATGCAAAAGAGACTCTTTCGCACGCACGAAACATTCATTTATTCGAAGTATTTCCCTTAACACCTACCGGGAATCATGTGGCAGGATCAAAGACTCGTCTACTTTCCTGGGTTTGCCTGTGTTTTCTGCAAGGGTCCTTCCCCGTCCAGGGCGGTAACACCAGCAGAGTGTGTGAGGCCACACCACCTCAGTAGAACTAACATCACTCGTCGTCACGCTTATCTTTTGAAACAACACCTCCCACACCGTGTGTAGGATTCTTAATCGGCATCAAAAATGAACACATATCATCTAAGCGTTTATAGAACATGAAGACGCAGTTTAGGGAGGCAAAATAGGAAGTCCAGAAACAGACAAAAAATAGAACAGATTTTATTTCATATGGAGGAAACTCAAGGGGAAAAATTTGCTCATTCAGTAGGGAAGACAATAGGAGTTATTTTATAAATTCAGAATAATAAGTATTTTAAAGGTACGATTTTGAACAGAGAAGCCGTAACGTAAATCTAAGTACCTACAGATACAAAATCTCTGCCCGGTAAAAAAAACCACTAGAGGCAAAATGAAAAGGTAGGTAAAAATAGGAGGGAAATTTATTGCAAATGATGTTACACACACAAGCTCCCCACTGGTTTCCCCAATGCATGACTAGCTCATTCAAATTCACAACTAATGAACCAAAATCTCAATTAAAAGATGGACAATGGATATAAAAAGATGGTCTGCCAACAATAAATAGAATTGAAAAGGGATATAAGAAAACTCTCTGTCCTATCTTTAAATTTTTTTTTCTGTACCTCTAGAACTGTTCTAAAAAATAAAGTTTATTTTTGAAAAGTTACTTAAGAAGGGCCAAACTTGCAGCCAGTGTAAGCTAGCCTCCATATTAGAATCTTTACGGCCAGTGTCCTGGTCAAATATGAGGTATGGACTGATACCTATAGATACATCAAAATCCGTATCTATATTTGTAGCCCTTTGGCTCTGTTTCTCTGAAGAGCCCTGATTAATGTAGATTAAGTCCAGACGGAGATGTCCATTATCACCAATTCTATTTGACATTGAATTTGAGGGACTAGTTAGTACCGAAAAAGAAAAAGAAGAAGAAAATTAAATAGGGATAAGAATTGGAAAGAAAGCTGTGAAAGTGTCGTTCTCAACCAGAAGAGTCTACGGTACAAAAGCAGAGCTCTGCGACCAGGTATTGTGGGCTTGGATCCCACTTCCTCATCCGCCAGCTGTGTGGCTCTGGGAAAGTTACTTAACCAGCCTGGGCCACATTTCTTCACGTGTGAAAGGAAACAATAACTCAGTGCTTGAGAGGGTTATTGAAATGATTCCAGAAGGTCATACATGTAAAGCATGGTCTAAGTTTGTGATAAATGTCTTGGGTTTTTTAATGTTTACTTTTATAAATTTATTTTTCAGAGAGAGAGAGAGAGAGAGAGAGAGAGCGAGAACATGCCAGCAGGGGAGGGGCAGACAGAGGGAGACAGAGGATCCAAAGCGGGTTCTCTGCTGTCAGCACACAGTTCAATGCGGGGCTCGAACTCACGAACCAACAGATCATGACCTGAGCCGAAGTCGGACAGTTAACCGACTGAGCCACCCCGGTGCCCCTCGAGAAATATTTTTTATTATCCAGTATCATAGCTTTAAATATTGACCCTCTATTTTTGTTGTTTAAATACGGATCCTCTGGTTCCTCTGTTAATTTGATTTCATCTCTTTTTCGTTTTACTTTCCGAGACTACAATTTTTGGCCCAAGCACGGCACTCCTCTCGTTTCCTGTGTAGTCGGAAATTGTTAACATAGCTTTTCAGTGACTGATAGGCTCCCAGGGGCGGTCACTTGCTCTGCTATACATTTCTTAACTGACCTTTATTTTTTTTATTTTTTTTTTATTTTTTTTTCAACGTTTATTTTTATTTTTGGGACAGAGAGAGACAGAGCATGAACGGGCAAGGGGCCGAGAGAGAGGGAGACACAGAATCGGAAACAGGCTCCAGGCTCTGAGCCATCAGCCCAGAGCCTGACGCGGGGCTCGAACTCACGGACCGCGAGATCGTGACCTGGCTGAAGTCGGACGCTTAACCGACTGCGCCACCCAGGAGCCCCTTAACTGACCTTTTTAACGTTTTCGGAGAGTCTCTCATTTTTCTAGAGAGAAAAGGAAAGCCTCACATAGTTGAAGACTCCGACGACAAAAAATTCGCAGAAATATTCCTCTTGGCTTACGATCAACCTACTGAGTGTAGATAGTTTATTGACTCAAACAAGGTCTGGTAAATAACATTTGACGCTTCTCTTTATCTGACTTTGAAAAAAGAACTCACGAATCGTAATTTCAAGAAGTAGCAACAATTCTTTTTTTTTAATTTTATTTTTTATTTTTTAAAATTTATATCCAAATTAGTTAGCATATACTGCAACAATGATTTCAGGAGTAGATTCCTTAGTGCCTCTCCCCCATTTAGCCCATCCCCCCGCCTGCAACCCCTCCCATAACCCTCTGTTTGTTCTCCATATTTATGAGTCTCTTCTGTTTTGTCCCCCTCCCTGTTTTTATATGATTTTTGTTTCCCTTCCCTTATGTTCATCTGTTCTGTCTTAAAGTCCTCATATGAGTGAAGTCATACGATATTTGTCTTTCTCCGACTAATTTCGCTTAGCATAATACCCTCCAGTTCCATCCACGTGGTTGCGAATGGCAAGATTTCATTGTTTTTGATTGCCGAGTAATACTCCATTGTATGTATGTGTGTATGTGTATATATATATATATATATATATACACCACATCTTCTTTATCCGTTCATCCCTCGATGGACATTTGGGCTCTTTCCATCCTTTGGCTATTGTGGCTAGCGCTCTTGTAAACACTGGGGGGCATGTGTCCCTTCGAAAGAGCACACCTGTATCCCTTGGACAAATGCCGAGTAGTGCGATTGCTGGGTCGTAGGGTAGTTCCATTTTTAGTTTTTTGAGGAGCCTCCATACTGTTTTCCAGACAACAATTCTTATAGTAGGAAAATAAGAAAGACTTCATCAGGGAGTAAGTACACTGTGGACTGTCGGGCAAGTCCCGTGGCAGCGGATCCCACGGGATTGCTGAGCAATCCATCACGTAGAACCACCACGTAGACCCCGGGCTGCCCACAGACCCTCTATCCTCAGACTGTTGAGGGTTGTTTATATCTAAGAGGGCTACACAGGCAGCATGTGGCTTCACGTCTCTGACTGAGTGACAGGGTCCGCCAGCCGGGAGTCAGGATTTTCAACAAGTGTCTCACTGGGTAAGTGCCCCCCTACCTCAGGGATAGTGGAGCCCAGGGTCCGGCATCTGGACCCCAGATAGCTCAGAGACAACCCTTTATCAAAGGACCCACCAGCAAAGTCCAGGGGGCTGTGTGATAGACACTTAAATCAATATTATTTATTCTTCAAATTCGTTAGAGGGTTTTGTGTGTGTGAGTGAGTGTTTGTTTCTGTTGTGTTTTCTCCCCCCAGACTCAGCACTAGAGACTTCTTTTTACGCCCGTGAAACAGCCAGAGAGAGTAGAACTTGGGCCACACCTAGCCTGGAAGGTCGTCCTCCCAGCGGGCTGGTGGTTAAAAGGGTCCCGGAGAGCCAAGCCAGGGGTCAGAGTGGGGGGCGCCTCACAGGACACAGGACAAGCGCAGAGCAGAGGGCCGCTCTCGCTGGCAGTGCTGGCTCTCGGAGGGGCCTGCCCTGGGGCCGAGCTTGCCAGCGGGGGGGGGGAGCAGAAAGCCACCATCCGTGGTCTAGATGTCGAGGAGCCCGTGGCAGACACAGGAGAGACCCCCGTGTGCCAAATCGGAGAGCTCAGCGGGGGCTGCTGTGAGTCAGGAGCGCTGAGTCGGGGGACCGAGGCCAGAGAAACAGGCGACGTCCCCGTGCACGGTGACCCCCAGGAGGGGGACCGGGTGCATGGACACCACGCAGGAGCTTGAACCGACCAGACGAAGAGAGCGGTTGCCGTCCAGAGGAATAGTCCCGAGCCCCCAACAGATGCGTTAATATTCTCTTGAGAGAAAACGGCAACTGTTTTCTAAGCTGAAAAAGATCGCTTAGAAGACGCAGTGGTTGAGATACAGGACAGAAGGGACAGAGTCAGAGACCAAGCTAACAAAGTGCGTGTTTAAGCCAAATATAGTCCCCGGAATGCAAGGGAAAGGGACAGGGGCATAGAAGAAGTCCTGTAGAGGGCACATTCAGAAGTCTCAAGATCCACCTGATACGATTTCCTGAAAGAAACCCGGGAGGCCTGCGGGGGAGAAAAAATATTCAAAGAGATAACGACAGACAGAATTTGATCTCCAGGAAAGCTTCTGATGATTCTCAGTTCTCTGCCTTTCGATTAATCAGCCCGAGGACCCAAAGCGGAAAACTGATTTGCAAGGAGCCCAAAGCCTCCCCGTCTCGGGTTACTGACCTGTGGGCGCCGATGCGATGCTCGGCAGCAGAAGGATCTTCCGGGAAGCACCTGCTCACCTGCGGGGCCGGCACGGAGCAGGGGAAGGAGGGCAGAGGCCGAGGGCAGAATGCTAAATCGCCATCTGCTCGGGCATCTATTCACCACGCAAATGCTTCTTTAGTACCCACGGTGCGCCAGGCTCTGCGTTTGGCAGGGCAAACAGTGGGAAGTTGGGTCAATTCTTTGCTCTCGCGGGGTTCACTTTCTAGCAGGACAGACCAGCAGTGAACAAAAGGATGTGATGTCATTTCAAGCAGTGAAGCCCCCCTTGCGGAGAAACCAAGAGGAGTCAGGGGCTGGGGGCGCGAACTGGGAGGCTCTGTGAGTCTCGGCGTCTGGAAAACCTCCCCAGGAGAAACTTGACCACAGGCCTGAGGCATGTGAATGGTTGTGCCGGTAAAGGTCTGGGGAGGGGGGGTTGTTGGAGCAAAAAAGGACAGTAATGCTGCGTGGCGATGGGGTGAGAGCCCCCTTCACGTGTCTGAGGAACGGTTGGGGGCTTCCGGCCTCAGTTTCTTCATCTGTAAAGATGTGGATGATACGGGCACCTAACTCATAAGGCTTCCTGAGGATTAAAAATCAAAAGGCGTGATCCATGCAAAGCCAGTGGCCCAGGGCCTGGCACGTAAACGTTTTCTAATAAACATGGACTTGTATCTTCGTGATCTCTGGGAGCCTTGCCTTGAATAGTTTGTAAATTAGCTCTGAGCCACAAAATACTCCTTTATGCTTAATTTCTCCAAGGCTGCCTTGTTAAGAATATGCAAATCATCCCATTAATAGGCTCTCCTCCCTCCAGGGAGCTGGTCTTCAAACAGTTCCTTGCTTCTGACCGACAGCTGCACCTGCCCCTCTGGGCTCGAGGGTTCGGGCTCCCTGGGGTGTGGCCTTGGCGGCCACCTGAGGTGGGGCGAGCCGGGCCGGGCCGGCCCTCCCCGACGTCGGCGCTGCTCGCACAAGCTCCTTTCCTTTCTGGAGACTCCGGTCTGGGCAGTACGAGACCCAGGCCCCGGTCCCCACTCTTCATCTCTCCGGACTTCCTTGGATTTCTGCGATTGCCAAGTAAACCACCAAGGTGGGTGGCGGCCTCGATGAACGGTTGGAAAACGACAAGAGCACCGAAGTGCTTTGTAGTGAAGTATCGACCCCGCCGGGGCAACTGCGTGGGGACGTCTCCGTGCCAGTAGCCACAGAGCGCGTCGGTTCCCAAGTCGGGCCGCTCGGCACCACGTCGCTGACTTTCCAGACTCCTTCGCCCCCCAGACCACACCACTTACAAGGCGCCCCGTTCCGCACTGTGCCCTGGAGGGGTGGAAGGGGGAGCTTTTCCCTCCTACCTTCGTGTTTCCAGGAGGGAACGTGGCCTCCCAGAATGGAGAGCTTTAAGATAACATCTACCATTTTCTTTTTACCAAGTTTGTGCCCTTCCAGTGGTGACAGCAGAAAGTGTGCGTGTGTGTGTGTGTGTGTGTGTGTGTGCGGTGTGACGGTTCTTCAGGCCTCTTTCCTATCTCAGCCTGTCTGCAGGACACAGCCATTCCCATGACGGTCACTGACCCAGCAGGAGACAGGAAGCCAGGAGCTCTGGGGGGGTGTCCTCAGGCTCCATCACCTGGCAAATGCAGGAAGCAGCACCCAGCCCTGATGTCACCCAGTCCTGGCTGTCCCTCCACTGCCAAAGAGCCTTGAACTAACCGTACGGAACGCACAAAAGTACCTGGTGGGGGATGTCACCACCTCCAGGGTACGGAAGAGAAAACCGGGCTCCTAGCTGCGACCTAACTTGTTCACGGTCCCCGAGTTAGTGGGACGAATGCCCTGATCTTGTCTGGCCCCAAAGCTTACACCCTACATCCTTCCAAAGCTCGGGTTCCTGGCCTCTCGGAGGGGAGCCATGGGGCCCAGGAGACCTTGGTTACGGGGCACTTTTGTCCTACCACCTGCAAGTCATTTCTTCTCCTTGGGGTCTGATGTCAAATCTGGGGTTTGTCACTTCCTAGCTCCGCACATTCCCAGCTGGGAGGCCGGAGGCGAATTGTCTGAGCCTCAGTTTGCTGAGCATGAAACGGGAACAACTGAAGGTCCCAGGCTGTTAAGATTGCTGTGAAGGTCACGGGCGCTGACCCACGTGAGCACGCGACAGAGGGCTCAGTAAGCAGTTCCCAGTAAACCCCGGCTGTCGCGAGGGGCGGGGGGACACAGCAGCAGGAACAGTGGCGTTTGCCCTGGGTGCCCTCCGGGTGCCCTGTCGTGGCTAAGACAGAACAGTGTCCCCAGGGAAAGATCCTTCCGGAACGGCAGTCCTCCAGTTCTATGGCTCACCCAGCCTGAAAGGCAGCATTTCTTCTGCAATTAAATTTCGGGCACGGCTTCCATTCTATTTCTCATTTCAGGGTTTGATGCTCCGGAACCCTGCAGAGCCGCTCCCCCGCGGCTCGCGGTGCCGAGCAGGGGTCACGGCCTGTTTTGGGGCGCTCTTGTCAAGGGGACCAACGCCCTCCATCAGGCAGGAGGGCTCTCGAGCTCCCTGGACACACATCCAAGCTCGGAGGCCTGGCTGCCTCTGCCCTGTCCTTCGTCCCCAGGGCAGCCCGCAGGGTCCCCGGCCGGTGGCGTCCTGAGCACAGACCCAGGGACTCGCCAGACTTGGTGCTGAGGGGAGCCCCCCCCGCCCCAGCAGGCATCGAGTCTGCAGGGCGACCCTGTCCGAGTCGATGGCCTGATGCTCTCGGCCTGAGTCGGTGTCTGTGACAGCCAGTAATGACAGGGCCTGCCAGACTCCAAAGGGAGCTCCAGAGATTCGAGGGGAGGCGACACTCACCTCTCCGAGGGCAGCCGAGGGCAGACACACGGTGCATCACGCCCGGGGCCCTGGAACCGGCAGGTCACTGGAGAGAGAGGACTGTCTCCCCGGGGCCCCGATGCCTGGCTCGTCATAAGAGGAAGTCAGACATCTGACCTAATAGAGCCACGTGGACCCCACTCGTGTCTCATCACAGAAAACACCAGAATCAAAGCTAAGAGTAGGAAGGAACGGAAACTGAGTGAACGTTGAGTCCCCCCCTCCCCCTCCCCATCTCACAGGGGGGGAAACAGGCTCCGTGCTGCTCAGTCCCATGCCCTTGGCGATAGGGCAGCCGTCTGCAGTGCCGACCCCGAGGCCCCACTCTCCAAACCCACCCAGCGTCCTTCCGGCAGAGGGAAGAATGCCCATCAGGACTCACTTCCCACGGAGGGGGCCGACCCCACGGAGGGTTCCCCCAGCATCGCACGTCCAAACACCTAACTTCTTCTTCCAGTCCTTGAGATGCTAGTTTGGGGATCGCACGGAAATGTTGCAAAGGGGGCCTGCGTTTGTTTGTCTGCTTCCTGGAAACGGAAGCCTCAGCAAAACAGGATCAAAATGACAGAACCATGAAACGCCTGTCACCGAACCATAAAACTTTGGGGCAGCCGGTTGTGCCAAAGGCAGCGAGGCTGGGCCCCCGGAAACCTGAGCTCCCGGCCGGGCCTGCGTAGACTCCGGCCGGTTCCTACCCTTCTCCTGTCCAGCCACACCTGTCGCTCAGGCGTGGTCCGTGCATGACCCGGTGTGCCTGAGCCCAAGGGAACGTGGGAAAGTGTGTGTGTGTGTGTGTGTGTGTGTGTGTGTGTGTGTCGGGGGTCCCTGGGAATCCCGTGGCGGGTGCCATCTTTCCATAGCAAGCTGAGAGCTGGGATCCGATGCTTTCGCTTCTACGGGCACTGGAAACCGGCATTTCGAACTGGGCGGCAGCCCTTCAGGAATGATCTGTGTCAAACGGATGAGACCAAAGACGGGCGTCAGGAAAAGGTGTTTCGAAGGTTGGTGTGGGGCCGCCCTAAAGGTTTGAGCGAGGACAGTGGTGTCCAGACCCTGAAGAGAGACCGGGAGACTGCAGCTAAGGAGCAGTTTGCCTGCGGACGAGGGGAGAGGAGAGGGCCAGCAGATCGCGCTGGTGCTGGGGTGCCGGGAGGCGGGAGGCACCTGAAGCTAGGAACCAGGGAGCCCCAGAGCGTCCCTTTGGAGCTCGATGGGTGCATTCCAGGATTCATCCGCGTCTTCCTTTCCTTCCAGACTATGACTTTTTTCTTCTATTTTAGAGAGAGAGAGATGGAAAGAGAGCAAGCGAGCAGGGGAGATGGGGAGAAGGACCTAGAGAGGGGCAGAGAGAATCCCAAGCAGGCTGCACGCTCAGCATGGAGCCCATCACGGGCTTAAGCCCAAGACCCTGGGATTGTGACCTGAGCTGAAATCAAGAGTCCAGGCTTCACAACTGAGCCCCCCAGGTGCCCCCAGACTATGAGCTTTTTGAGGTAGGCACGGAGCCATCTTGTTTTTGTCTCACCCAAACGAAAGTGCCACGTAGTCAGTGTTCGAACAAGAAAGTGTCAGATGGATGAGTCGTGAAGAGCTCAGGTCTCCATATCGTATTTGAAATAGAGGCAGCGTGGGGCGCCTGGGTGGCGCAGTCGGTTAAGCGGCCGACTTCAGCCAGGTCACGATCTCGCGGTCCGTGAGTTCGAGCCCCGCGTCAGGCTCTGGGCTGATGGCTCAGAGCCTGGAGCCTGTTTCCGATTCTGTGTCTCCCTCTCTCTCTGCCCCTCCCCCGTTCATGCTCTGTCTCTCTCTGTCCCAAAAATAAATAAACGTTGAAAAAGAAAAAATTAAAAAAAAAAAAGAAATAGAGGCAGCGTGTCTCCACAGGGAGGGGTCCGGCAGGCAGGCGGGGACTGGGCAATCATCAGCGGAGAGATCAGCGTGCGCGTAAAATAGACATTATATCTGGACTTGATTTCCTGTACGCAGATGTCCTGAGAAGACACACCATGTGGGGAGACAAGGGAGTGAAGGCTATAACCTGCGTCATGAAAGAGGCAAAACGGATGCACCAGGAGGAAAAACAGAGCAAGCGTGCAACTAAGTGGAAAGAAAATCAGGAGCAGTTGCCTGTCGTTGCTTGAAGGAGAGCGCGCGGGGGGGGGGGGGGTGTACCCCCGGCGAGGGGTGACTAGCGACTTTTCCGGGGCACCGGGGCGGCTCCAATTCTTGATTTCAGCTCAGGTCATGACCCCGGCGTCGTGGGACTGAGCCCCGCCTCGGGCTCTGCAGCGACAGCCCGGAGCCTGCTTGCGATTCTTTCTGTCCCTCAGCCCTTGGTGCGCGCTCGCTCTCTCTCGCTCTCTCTCTCAAATAAAAAGAAAACACTTGAGATTTATCAGTTTATCAACTTTTAAAATAAATGTTTGGCATTGCCATTGGTTTCTCTTAGGAGTCTTCAACATTGTGTTCTGGACTCCTAAAAAACGTCATTATTCTCTGCTTTCAAAGCTGAATGGCTTTTTAAATGGGTCGATTGTCTCATCACCCTTGGTCTTCTCTAGAAGGAAACTTAAGTTGGCCAAGTGCTCTCGCCATAAGGAGCACGTGAAAGGGGAATGCAGAACCGATGAAAAAGGGTGAGGCAGAAAGCCATCGAGGCGCCTTTGCAGCAAAGCCCCCCATGTGCCTTCTCCGCACTTACCAAAGTTTTAAGGGCGCGCTTACAGCTTTTCTGCTCACCTTTTGGTAACTGCAGCATTGTCCTATGGCCCCCTGGGAGTTTTGCTTAACAGCACATTAGAACTTCTCTTTTGCTCAATCAATTCTCCAGTAGATGTTTGCCGCTGGTGAAAAATTTAAAAATCACTCCCAAGAGTTTTCCGCTATGACGGTATTGCAAGATAATGGCCCTCTGATCATTCTTTAAATCCTACACATGGAATAAACTCTACAAGAATGGTTTCTGTCTTTGATTTACAATTTCATGACCATGTTTTCAATTCATTCAATTAATTTTAATTAACAAATGCTTCAATTAGTTCCTCGTAAGTTGTTCTGAATGCGTAAGTCAATTGTTTTTCATCTTTCCGTATCTGAGTGCCAACACAGAAACCAGTTGGAGATGCTCGTTAAATTGTCATTATTCCAAGAAGACCACTTCATTTCTTGGTTTTTGAAAGGTAAGTCTCCTTCATGCAAAAATGTAATGGCAATTGCCCTATTTTCAGCGCTTCAAAATAACATTTATATATTCTTAAGGAGATTGATCGGTTCCATTTTTACGTGATCTACGTGTAACGCAAAAAAACATCGCCTTCTTACACTCTCTGAGGTCATCATGACTCTTGAGGGTTTCGCTACATTTCAGCAATCTGAAAGCCTGGGATTAGCAATGTCTGTCATGTCAAAACTGATCTGAAATAACTCAAAGCACGCAAACTTTGATCAGGTTGGATGACGATGAATATTAAATTTTCCCCTTCAAAACATGTTAGAAAGGTTTATTTTGTTCAATGCATATTTTGTTTGATTCTCTATTGCTATGATTGCATTGTAGTTTTGAAAACAAAATGAAAGCACGTTTCATCAAACAGAATGGAATGAGATACGGCTTATCATATCCGATCATAATGGAAGAATCATTACTGAATCATATCGAGTGAAGTAATTCATCAAAATGAAGTTGCTGTTGACCTTTGCATATGCTCTGTTGACCCCACGGACTATGCTTTTATTTCCTATTAGTTTTATCTTCCTTCCGCTTTTTCATTCTGTTTGAGACTATTCTCCTAATCTTCCTGATCTCGTCCGTTGGCTGTTTTCATTATCCACATTTTCTTTTTTTTTTTTTAATTTTTTTTTCAACGTTTATTTATTTTTGCGACAGAGAGAGACAGAGCATGAACGGGGGAGGGGCAGAGAGAGAGGGAGACACAGAATCGGAAACAGGCTCCAGGCTCCGAGCCGTCAGCCCAGAGCCCGACGCGGGGCTCGAACTCCCGGACCGCGAGATCGTGACCTGGCTGAAGTCGGACGCTTAACCGACTGCGCCACCCAGGCGCCCCATTCATTATCCACATTTTCTTGGCTATCGTAATTCTTTTCCTTACCATTGTAACTTTGACCATCAGTTTTAGAATTTTGCTTTTTATTGAGAGATAATAAGAGGTAAATTGTTTTCGGACATTTTGAAGCTTCTTCGAGTTTTTCATATTTTTACATTATTGACTTCCAGTAAGGTACTTTCTCTCATTATATTTGAATTTTGGTATAACCAATCACTAAATGCACCAAAATTAATCTAAGATTAAAGATACACAAGAATGATCCCTGTGCACTTTAAAATCGCTGCTATGCTGTATTGAGATGCACAAATGTGTGATCAAATTAATACCACATGCACCGGCTCTGGATGAATATGTGTAGGCATTTTGTCCCAGGGGCATATATGTTCCTCGCTGAACAGGGGGGTCATTTGGAGTGCAGCTCCATGGAATCACTGGACTTTGTCTGGGTAAGAAATGTCAGATACCTTAAAAGGAGTTCTCTTGAGACGGGAGGTATAAAATGTGACTTCCCACCAAGATTCCTCACTGTCTGTAGTAGGTTCCATGTTTATGCCCTACAAATGGAAACTCTGATAAATTTTGCTTCAAGTGGTATCCATCCAAAGAGAAAATAATATATGTGGGATGTTAACATTGTTGAAATCATCAGGTCAAAATTCTATCATGAGAATGGAATCGGCTACTTAGAGAGTTAATGATTGGAACCCTTTTCTAAGGGTAACTTTGGTTCTGTACATTTGACATCTTATTGCTCACAGAGCCCGCACACTTTTAGCTCCGGACACCAAAAGACGCTTTCACAGCACAATACATCCGTTGGCCCCACCCCTTTGTGTTAGGATGCTGAGTGAATGAGCACAGTAGTAGAAGGAATACTCCTGGAAGCCCTTCTACACCAGCAATGGCTAAATATTTTCCCACTATTTTCCATTGAGTTTCAACCTTCTGTATACCTAGGTTTTAGATAACTCATAAAAATGGTAGGGTGTCTTTTGCCTCTTTTTATGTGATACATCTAGACTAAAGGTATCACCTTACTAAATGCACACTATTTGTCCCTCCTATGTACACTCTGTTTATGCTCTTTGCCCTCTCTTCAGTGGGATTGTTTTTGTTTTTTAAATATTTTTTTCTCTAGTGGTGTAGACACCATGATCTCTTTTACTGTCAGTAATGCACTTTGTGGTTACTCTAGAAATTATAATATCATGTTCTGACTTTTTCCAACTTAACATAAACTGTAATTTTTGTATGTTCCTCCCTAATAATATAACCTAGAACCTAGACCTATAACCTATAACCTAGCTATAACCTATAACCTAGCACCCTAGAACCTTAAAATATTTTAGCTCCATTTTTCCTAGTCCCACCGACACACTGGTGTGTCTTCCCATTATTTTACATAGTTTCACCCTTGAAAGACACCATTATTCCTGCTCTGTGTAGTAAAAGATTATTTGGATTTCATTTTAGTTGCTATTTTCGTTGATCTTCATTCTTTTTTTTGTGTCTCCAACATTTCTGCCAACTGGGAGCGTGTTCCTTGTATCCTAATTGTACCCCTTAGACTTTCTCACAATGTTGGTATGTTGGTGGAAAATGGTTTCTCTTTTCTCTTTTTTCAAGATTGATTTATTTTGCTCTTGTTCTTTTCTTTAAAAAATTTTAATGTTTATTTATTTTTGAGAGAGAGGCAGAGAGAAACAGAGCATGGGCAGGGGGGTGGGGCAGAGGGAGAGAGGGAGACACAGAAGCCGAAGCGGGCTCCGGGCTCTGAGCTGTCCGCACGGAGCCCGATGCTGGGCTCAAAACCCACGGACTGTGAGATCATGCCCTGAGCTGAAGTTGGACGCTTACCCGACTGAGCCACCTGGGCGCCCCTATTTTGCTCTCATTCTTGAGGGAAGTATTCACTGGGTATCTATAGGACTACCGTTACTTTTCTTCTGCCGATTAAACTTCTCTTTCCATCATTTCTGGCTTCCATTACTGTCATTGAGAAGTGAGCTGTCTCATTTTTGAAACTGAAGGTAATCTGTCTTTACGGGCTTTTGTCTTTTTGGTGCCTGGGTTTCGATTTATTTTTGTTTCTCCTACTGCAGATTTGTTGGGTTTCTTGAATCTATGAACTACTGTGTTTCAGTACTTCTGAAAACCGTTATTCCTTAAATAATGCTTCTTACCCATTCTCTCTCTTCCTTCTGGGAGTCCAGTTCAACACATTGGGAGAGTTCCCACTGTCTTACGCAACTTCCTCTATGGTCCTTTTCATTATGGGACTTTCTGTGCTTTCTTCTGGGTAGTTTCTTTGACCTCTCTTCCAGTTCTAATTCTCTTTTCAGCAGTGTCTAATCTGCCCTTAAACCCACGTGAGAAATTTTAGTTATTGTACTTTTCAGTTCTAGAATTTGCTCTTTGTTGTTTTCAAAATCTGCTATGTCAATGGCCAGTTTCCTACTCCTTACAGAAATCTGCAGATATGACTTTTCTCAGTTACATTGTAAGACATACCTGATTGGTCTAGTATCTGGAGTCCACATAGGTCTATCCTACCTTTGTTTTACTCTGTAGGTGTCACTCATGTTATATGATCTTCCTGTGTTCCTGGTCGCCTTTGATTCTATGCTGGCTACTGCATGTGCAAAACTACGTTAGAAAGTAGTTTTCCGCGGCCTAGAGTGAGGTGATCTTCACCTGGAGAGGATTCCGTTGGCTTTACTAAGTGTTTGTAGGGCACTCAAAGCGTGGGAAATTTGCCATAATGTTAGGTGAAAACAGTAAGATCCCATAGCTATCCCTACCTTTGACATTTTTTTTAATCAGGAAAAACACTGGCTAAATATTTATCTCCGTTAAATTTCTTAGAAAATGCAGATCAAGGAAAAGTTCAAACACTCACAGTTCTGTTATGAATAACAGCCATTAAACATTGAAGTAGATATCTTATTAAATGTTGTATTTAACTGATAACAAAGGGAATTAAGAGTCGGCTTACACCTCTACCACTAGACAGGTGTATAAGCATATGAGGCACCTGGATCTGTCCCTCATGCATTATTATTGTCCTCATGATGCAAAACTACCTCTGATCTAAAGATGGGTGACAGGGGCGCCTGGGTGGCGCAGTCGGTTGAGCGTCCGACTTCAGCCAGGTCACGATCTCGCGGTCCCTGAGTTCGAGCCCCGCGTCAGGCTCTGGGCTGATGGCTCAGAGCCTGGAGCCTGTTTCCGATTCTGTGTCTCCCTCTCTCTCTGCCCCTCCCCCGTTCATGCTCTGTCTCTCTCTGTCCCAAAAATAAATAAACGTTGAAAAAAAATAAATAAATAAAGATGGGTGAGAAATGTACCAACGTGTATATAGCGTTGGGTTTCTTTTGATCTACAATGTTCTCTATTTTCCTGTCTGGAACCCATGTCTGTGCACACCCAGGTTATTTTGAGACATTATCTAGACTTCCTTTTCTTCCCCGTATGCTTTTTCATACTATTTCCTTTTGCTCACTAGTCAGGGGGCTGTGATAAACTTGCTGTGTGAAGTAAGCGGGATGGAAAGATAGAGCGGAGGCCCCAGGACAACAGACATCAGTGAGGTCACCGAGTGGATTTGTCAAACTCAAGCCAAGGTTTTCAATTGCAGAATACAAGTCTTTTGTTTGACTATTTGGTTTTGAGAGAGAGAGGAGGTCTTTTGAGACTAAATAGACTAAGAGCTCTGAAGGAGGAAGGTATACAGTGTCTATAAAAAAACACAGTCGTTTGGAAAGAGAATGCATGCTGTTATAAGATCTAGTTCTTGTCCAAAAGGAAATAAAAATTCAACCCTGTGGCAGGAGGGGAAAGGCTTCTGCCCAGATGGGTCTGGCAAGGAGCTCCAGAGGGTTGTAGGGAGCACCTAAGAACAGTGGCATTTGTGTCTGTCTTTGCGGGTGACGTCTGTGAACTTCTCACAGAGGCCCTGGATTCCTCCTAAAAACAGGGGTGTGGAGTAGAAATGACTGGGAAAGGTGGTCAGGGCGGCAGGGCAGAGGCACCTCCAGGGTCCTACACACACAGGACTGAATCATAGCACCCACTGAGGTGGGGCTCAAGGTGAGGGGCACTGTGGGTGGCATTGGCTGTTAAAAGCCATGGCAGAACGGTGCACATCAAAAGGGAATGCTATAGACAAAAAGATGAATGGAACAGAACAGGGACCCCAGAAATAGCCCCACATAAATACAGTGAACGGATCTTTGACAAAGAAGCAAAGGCAGTACAATGGAGAAAAGCTAGTCTATTCAACACAGGCTGCTGGCACAACTGGACCGCCACGTGCAAAAAATGAATCCAAACGCAAACCTTACATCCTTTCCAAAAACCGATGCAAAAATGGACCCTGGAGACAGAATGTAAAATGCAGGACGAGGGAAGTTCTAGAAGGTAACATGGGAGGAAATCCAAATGATCGCGGGTTAGCTATGACTTCTTAGGTACAACACCAAAGGCATGATCCGTGAAGGAAAGAATTGATCAGCCAGACTTCATTAGCTCTGCGAAAGACGCCGTCAAGAGAAGGAGAAGACAAGCCACAGGCTAGGAGAGAGTATTTGCAAAAGACGCGTCTGATAAAGGACCGTTACCCGCGCTAGGCAACGAACCCTTAAAACCCAACAGAATGGAAAAAACAACCCCATTAAAAAATGGATGAAAGGCTTGAACAGATGTCTCACCAGAGAAGGCACGCAGATGACAAATCAGTATGTTGAAAAAAAAAAAAAAAGGAGTCCACATCACATGTCATCAGGGAAACGCAAATGAAAACAAGAATGAGATACGAACCTATTAGAGTCCCCAAACTCTAGAAACCCGACGACGCCACACACAGCTGGGGATGTGGAGAAGCAGAGGCTCTCCTTCGCTGGTGGGAATGCCTCACGGTGTGGCCGCCTTAGCGGTAAGCTTGGCAGTTTCTTACAAAACTGAGCATCCTCCTACCATAAGATCCAGCAATCGCTTGCCTTGGTGTTTGCCCAAATGAGTTGAAAACTTAGGTCCGTGCAGAAACCTGCACGAGGATGCTTTTAGCAGCTTTCCTCATCATAACCCAAAAGTGGAGGCAACCAAGGTGGTCCTCCGTAGGGGAACGGGTTAACCAGCCGTGGAGCATCCGGACAGTGGAATGGTATTCAGCGCTGAAGACACGTGGGCCATCTCGCCGCGAAAAGACGTGGAGGAAGCTTAAATACGTGGTACAAAGTGAAAGAAGTGCATCTGAAAAGGCAACATGCTGTATGATTCCGAATACATAGCAATCTGAAATGGCAAAATTTTGGAGACGGCAAAGAGATTGGTGGTCGCCACCGGCTGGGTGGAGAGGAGGGGTGGGTAGGTGGGGCAGAGAGGGTTTTTTCGCAGTGAGACCAGTCCGTGATACAATAACGATAGATCCGTGTCATTACACATTTGCCCGAACTCATAAAAGGTACAATACCAAGAGCGACCCCTCACGTAAATACTGACTTGGGGTGATAATGATGTGAGTCCCTCCGTTCTAACAGATGTCCCACTCTGATGGGGCGTGTTCAAAGCAGGCAAGGCAGTGTGTGGGAGGGGGGACAGGAGGGGGAACTCCATTGGCTTTCCACTCAACTTTGCCGTGAACCTAAAAGCGCTCCTAAAAAACCCAAATCCCATTAAAAAAAATAGTGGATGGTTATGGGTCACCAGAGACTATCTAAGATAAGAAACACTTCATTTGAGGACAACCTGAAGGGAAGACTGTGGATCCAAAGGCCGCCTTTACTCTGATGTCAAAATCCTTTCTCCTTCCTCACCCTCAACCCCAGAAACTTAGATCATCTCCACGGAGAAAGGAAGAAGAGACAGGAGCTGAATTCTGCGATCTCCCAAATGAGTGGATGGTTGCCCAGCGGACGGATTCTCAAGCTGAAGGTGCCGGAGTTTTACCCTGAGTTGGAAAAATCAACTTCTGCGACGTCAGCAACATTGAACAACTTGAGGACCAAAATAACTGGTTAGAGTTCAATTACAGAGAGAAACAAAGAACATCACACACCCGGGTTTTGGCACTCGGCGTATTCCACTCCGCTCCACGTACCTTGCGAAGTTAGATGTGCAAGTGTGATCTTAAAAGAGGATTCCTGAGCAAAACGCACTCGGCTTACAGACAGCACCAGCCAAGGGGCATCTGATGGGTGAGACACCGCATTCCTCAGGGCTGGCATCTTCCCCACGCCCCGGGGTGAATTCACCCCTTGCCCATTGAACCTGCCATTTTAGTGCACAGAGGGGACACAGACCTCCCCAGGGAGGCTTCCTAGAGTCAGACACCCAACACGGCCAGGCATCTTGCGGCCAGCCAGGCCAGAGGTGGAAAAACTCAGGCAGGAGCTGGAGACTGTCAGACTCACTGCTCAGAGAGACCAGAGGCAGGCTGCGCATGGCCGGTGGGAGAGCAGTGAACCGAAGCCGGTTTCTTTCTGCCTCTGCCCGGAGACAGGATGGTGATAAACCAGGGGGCCACAGTCTTCCTCCCTTCCTGTTTGTGCTCAACCCAGAGGCTCGCGCTTCGGGTGTTTGGACAATAGAAAGGTCTTTGGATTAGATCTGTCTGAACCAGGGCAGGAAGGTGGGCTTAAGTCTTTAAAAAGCAGGAACCCAGGGGCATCTGGGTGGCTCAGTCAGTTAAGCGTCTCACTTCAGCTCAGGTCACGATCTCGCGGTCCGTGAGTTCGAGCCCCGCGTCGGGCTCTGGGCTGACAGCTCAGAGCCTGCAGCCTGTTTCAGATTCTGTGTCTCCCTCTCTCTCTCTGCCCTTCCCCTGGTCATGCTCTGTCTCTCTCTCTGTCTCAAAAATAAATAAACGTTAAAAAAAAATTTTTTTTTAATTAAAAAAAAAACTCTCAAAAATTTTTTAACTTAAAAAAAAAAAAAGACCGAGCAGGGGCACAAGGTGTGGTAGTGATGCAGGGCTGTGTCAGAACCAGCGGTGAGTCCGTTACCGCTTGGCAAAAGGAGATCAGGGAAGGGAAGGGAGGGGTGAAGGGGGATGTCTGGGTGGATAGCAGGGACGGGGCTCAAAGCGACAGGAGAAAGACAGTTGGCTACAATTAGAAGGGACTTGCACAGAAAGCAGAGCGCGAGGTTGGTGAACACACGGATGTCCAGTCTGCACAGACTTGAATGATGACAGAGATTCCAAAGAGAATTATTAACCACAATAATTTTAACCAAAGGCAAGCGAAAAGGACTGTAGAAACAAGATGCCCAATAAGGCACACGTGATGAAGGGGAGCGGGGTGGTGGGGCTCTGGTGGAGGAGGGGGGAGGGCTGAGGACACGGAGGCAGCATCTGTGGGTTTGTAGCTCGTGCCTGATGACCCCCAGGCACAGCCCCTCCGGGGAGAGCCCTGCCCAACGCAGAGAGGCACGGATATGTTGTCCCACCGCAGACCCGTCTCCATCTGGGGCAACGTGGGAGACCTCGGAGCATGGCCTGAGCCAACCGGGATTATCAGTAAAATGTATAAAGGCGGCCAGGCGAAAAACCCCGTGTAGATACCGGTGCTTATGTGGTCTTTGGGGTCATACGGATCACACATGGGGCCGGTACCTCCGTGAGTTATGAGAGCCGTCTAGAACACCGACGGAGCTTCTGAACCATGGGTACCTGCCCTCACTGTGTGTGTGCCCCGAGGGGCGACCGTTTCTCCCTCAGTCCTGCAAGTGGCCAAGAGCCAAAGCGTGAGAATTGCACTCGGGCACAAGAAACACCGAGAGGGCTTTTCCTCTGTGGAAAAAGGGCCCGTGACAGATGCTGACTGGGGAAGCACTGCCTCAGGGAGCATCGCTCCCGTCCGTTTGGACGGTACCATGCTCTCCAACGTGACATCCGGCCGACCCCGCAGGTGTCTCAGAGGGCCATGGCGATGACCAGCTCGTCGTTGAACTCCAGCCGACCTTTGCACAGTGGAGGCTGCGAGCCTGCCTCCCAGCCGGTGCTCGGATTAGATTGTGCTCTGGAGGGAAGCGTCAGCAGTGTCTCGTTACCTAACAAAAGTCAAGGGAACTGATGAGGGGACTCATCATCCAGGTTCCTTGTCCGCCGGCCTCTGGTGGATCGACCAGTGGGAGGCACCATCAAGAGACAGGGGTGGGGGTGGGGGGCTGGAGGAGAGAGGGACCAGCGTGTTTCTCCCCCACTTGCTTCCTGCTGAGACATGGAGGCCTTGTCCCTCAGCAGCCGAGGCCCCCCGCTGGGGCCCATCCTCCTCAGGTGGAGCTCTCCCGGGCTTTGAGAACATGGCCCCACCCCTAGCCCAGTGCCATACTCTTCTGGAACTGGGTGGCCATGATGGGGCTAGGGGTGGGGGGGATGGCTCCCTGCTACTTCTGTCTCACTCTCTGTTCTCACGAGAGCCCTCTGGTGCTTCGGAAGCCTTGACCCAAACGCGTCCCAGCCCCCGTGACCGAAAATATGTCACAAGAGCCTGGCAGCCTGCAGTGGAGGGGCTGTTGTTGCCAGTGAGCCCGGCTACCAACCTGTGTTCCTTCTTGTTGCCCAGAGCGGACCCTCTGCCACTCTCTGTGAAAGAAAGAGACGAGAGCTTCTGGAGACTGTTGATTGGTTTCGAATGCTCTATGACTTCTCTTGACCTCTTTCTCTCCCGGGGACCAATAAGACCCGTATCAAAAAGCAAATATTCAAAGAAACCTGTTTAATCTGTTTTTAATCTTATTTTTCAAGAGCTGTAAGAACTTTTGGAGGAAAAACAATTCCTCGCTAATTGGATTTCGACCAGACCTTACGGTAAAAGCCCCTGCGTAATTTTCAAGGGACCACTTAATGGCAATTTCACAGGGCAGAGCGGAGATTATGAACATGTGCCTGACACATCAGTTCGGATGTTTGCGGAAAAATTATTTTATTATGGACTTTAGAGACTTTGTACCTTCATCCCACGCCCTCAATGCTTTTCTACATTTTCTTCCAATCATCGTTAATAATGCACATTTACTTTTGGCAGGTTATAGGCTACCTCTGTGGACACATGAATTTCCATTCTGCTTTTCTTGTGTGTGGAATCTTATTTCACAGACAGTTTCTGGTATCATTTACTCGTGATCTTTCGTAGCTCCACAATATTCTGTCAAGTACTGTTGTTTGCTAGCTAAGGCCTGTTCGTGGTTATTCAGGTTGTTTCCAATCAACAGGCTGTGGTAGTTAATTTTATGCATCAACACAGGATGCCCAGATACTCAGTGAAACATTATTCTGGGTGAGAGAATCTTTGGGTGAAATTAGCGTTTTAATGAGTGGGCTTTGAGTGAAGTAGGCGGCCCTCCACAGTGTGGGTGAGCCTCGTCTTATCAGTTGAAGATGTAACCAGAACAAAGGACTGACCCTTCCCCAAGAGAGATTTTTTTTTTTTCCCCAGGCGAGGCCTTCGGACTTGAACTGGAACATCCATTTCTCCTACCTGCAGACACAAATAGAAAGATCGGCTCTTCCTGGACCACTAGCCTGCTGACCGCCGGCCATCGTCTCGCCTGCCTCTCCAGCTTCACAGCCCACCCTGCAGATACAGGGACCTTCCAGCCAATTCCTTCTAATAATCTCCATCTGTACGTACACATTCTATTAGTTCTATTTCTCCAGAAAACTCTCACTAATGCCCAGGTGATCCCTAGACATAGATTCTTGAGGGAACCAATAGAATTGTATTTGCTGCGCTTGTGAATTTGCAAACTTTCTCGGCCAGGGACACCATGGGGTGAAACTTAGGGTGACTGTTCTCTTGCACGTGAAGAAGTGTCCCTTTGTGGCTTATATTAAATCCATGAGAACTGAATTCAGGCATTGTATATGATAACATAACGTCATATTATGACCCAGTGCTTTCTATCTCCTTGAGCATCCTGCTTCAACTTTGCTTATTCGGATAATAAATTATTAAAATGTAATTGCAGTCTGAAAGTAAGAAGAAATGAAAAACAATGCTGTTCTGAGACTGGGTGTACTAAAAAAGGAGGAAAGAGTTTGTTCTTCAGGAACTTGGAGACATCCAGTGATCAGGGTGAGGGTGGGGTTTTGGTGGGAGAAGAGGTAGACAGCATCGGTTAACAACTTAAAGAAATGAGAAATTGAGAGAGAAAACGAGCAAAGAAGTAAGAGCAAACGCCTTGCAATTCGGCTTTGAACAAGACAAAGGCACTCACTATACGTCACTCTGATAGTGAGGAGGAAGCCAACACCTGGCTGGTAAAGGAGAAGGCGTGGAGACAGGATGGTTAAAAAAGCTGAGGAGTTTTAACCAGGAAAAACTCTGGGCTGACGTGACCCTTGCCTTCAGATATCCGAGGACTCGCCATATGGCCAATGGCTAGAATTCACAGAGAAACAGATTTTGGCTCAATATAAGGGACATTTTCTAATCATTAAAGCTGTCACACAATGGAATGGATAATCTGGGGAACGCTGAGACCCCTACGCACTGGAAGTGTTCAGGTTGGCTACCATCTGTCAGAGATTCCAACCAGACGACTCACTTTGAAAAATAACGCATCGTAATGACGATTCGAAGGAATATGGCCACAGAGGACTATTTGAAACATAAAGCGTTAAGAAGGAAAGAAGCGTCCCTAACCCTGCCGTCTATAGTTGACTTCGGTAAACAGTTTGACGTGTTTCCATTTGGTACTTTTTTCTATAGGATAAAGATCGACATTAAGTGCTTTGTAAAAGCATACATATCTTACACACCATATGGTTTTCACGAGATACATATGTATTACCCATACAACTGTGTGCCTTATTTTCTGTAACTCCCATGAGACTTTTCTGTGCTATTAAATAGTCTTCAGAAACATTACTTAATGTTGTGCGTAACTTACTTCTTTGGATGGAAGTGTCCTTCTAATGGTCTTCATACAAATAATCTCCCACCACAGAACATCTTCTCCCCTACACACACACTCGTTTGTGTGTGTGTGTGCACATTTTATTGGTCGGGGTCGGGGGGGGATCTCAGAAATATTGAATCAGAAAACAGGCTTCTGACTCAGGCTTCCAGAAGCCTGAAGATAGGCTCTCTCTCTCACGCAGAAGACAGGCTTCCAGAAAATATATGTCAATGTGCAATGTCAAAAGTTTACGGGGACTCTGTTTTTATGACAGTCCTACCAGCAAAAAATCATATCATGTTTTAACATATTGCCAACTTGATAGCCAAAATTTCACTTTATTTTTTCATAAAATGAATTTCTGTTATTAGCAGACCGCATGATCTGTAGCTTTTTCTTATTTATCTGTATTTCCTCTTTAGCTTCTTAACTCTTAAATTGAAGGGTCATATTTTTTTTTCTACTGATTTATAAAATGTTTTTATATATCTTTGTCCTAATGTGTTAGTAGTTAAATATCTTAATACTTGACCATGTTATGACAAATATTTCTGTGTGTAGCACTACAACTTAAGTTTGTTTGAATTTTTTATACTTTTTCCGTATCCTTACAGTAACTCTATTTCATAGGAACAATTTTCAGGATTACTCACACCAGCCACCCACACCTCCCTTCTCTCAGCCACTGAACATTTTCATATATTGTGTGATTTTTCCCTGTTGGGTAATTCTTAGATTTTAATAATACGTAAGAGAGTGTGAACTCTGCCAGGGCAGAGATCACAAACCGTCTCATTCATAATTATGCTCTTTGCTCCTGAAATATCACTTAAGGCACAGTCAGGTTTGATAATGGGGTTGCCATTATGAAGCACCTTCACTGAAAATTTATATAGCCCACAATTACATTTATTTCTACATTTTCTACACTAAACTACCTTTTCAAACATTGTAAAATGTGTCAGTCTGAGGACAAATGAATATTCCTTGCACCATAAATAAGTTCTCAGAACACCGGGACTTAAATATTTTATCTTTTCTCCCATTATTTGTAATGGTATCTTTATATCAAATCTGCTTCAATGGTCTGTGTGCTTGTCCTTGACCCACTGTTCTTTTTTTTATAACTATTATTTCGTATATATAATTTATTGTCATGTTGGCTAACATAGAGTGTGTACCCTGTGCTCTTGGCTTTGGGAGTAGATTCCCGTGATTCATCGCTTACATACGACATCCAGTGCTCATCCCAACAAGTGTCCCCTTCAATGCCCATCTCCCATTTTCCCTTCTCCCCAACCCCCCACCCCCCATGAACCCTCAGTTTGTTCTCTGTATTTAAGAGTCTCTTACGGTTTGCCTCCCTCTCTATTTGTAACTATTTTTTCTTTGCCCTCCCCCATGGTCTTCTGTTAAGTTTCTCGAATTCCATATGTGAGTGAAAACATATGATATCTCTTTCTCTGACTGACTTACTTCACTTAGCATAATACCCTCCAGTTCCACCCATGGTATCGCAAATGGGAAGATTTCATTCTTTTTCATTGCTCAGTAGTATTCCATTGTATATACGTACCACATCTTCTTTATCCATTCATCAGTTGGTGGACATTTGGGCCCTTTCCATACTTGGCTATTGTTGAAAGTGCTGCTATAAACATTGGGGTGCATGTGCCCCTACGAATCAGCACTCCTGTATCCTTTGGATAGATTCCTAGTAGTGCAATTGCTGAGTCATAGGGTAATTCTATTTTTAATTTTTTAAGGAACCTTTTAAATGAACCTGAGTGGTCCAGGTTCATTTTTCTGCATGTTGCTGTCCAGTTCTCCCAGCACCATTTGCTGAAGAGACTGTCTTTTTTCCATTGGATATTCTTTCCTGTTTTGTTGAAGATTAGTAGGCCTTAAGCGTCCTTTTAATTGTTAGAACTTTATAGCATCTTTTCATTTTGGATTGGCAAGTAACCCCTCATTATATGTTTGATTCAGAAAGTTTATTGACAGCTGACTTGACCTTTCTTCCACATTTGTTTGTCCACACGATGTTAGGTTTTTTGTTTTTTTTTTGTGAAGACAAGTTGTGTGATTTTTGGTTGATATTCTCTTATAGATTTATTTCTTGACAGATCACTGAATGTCCATAAAGTAATCATGACCGAATCGTGTGGGAAGAATTACATCCAGAATATTCATCTTGCAAGGATGAGGGAAACTGAGAAACATTCTCAAATATACAAAAATTCAGAGGCACCTGGGTGGTTCAGTCAGTTAAGCGTCCAACTTCAGCTCAGGTCATGATCTCACAGTTCATGAGTTCGAGCCCTGCGTCGGGTTCTGTGCTGACAGCTCAGAGCCTGGAGCCTGCTTCGGATTCTGTGTTTCCCTGTCTCCCTGCTCCTCCCCTGCTTGTACTCTGTCTCTCAAAAATAAATAAACATTTAAAAAATTAAAAAATAAAAAGAATTTAAAACTTTAGGTTCTATGAGCCAAGACAGAGGGGTGGGAGAGAGGCGCATAGGAAAACAGGAGCGTGAACAATCACCATTCTTAAATAAGAGAAACACAAAATCCAGACAAGTCAGCTGAAAGTGTTGTCAAAAGTTTTAAATCGTTAGTAAATATAATTTTGAAAACACTGCCAGAGAAAAGAGTGTTGTTAGAAGAAGATGGAAACACCTCGAAACAACACCTAGAAAAAACCAATGTGGAACCAGATAATAAAAGTCAGTGTTCAAATAGATGATGTGCTCAAGCACCATATTTTTTAGTTATGAAACTACTTGACATAGGTTAGGGCTTCCTGTTGAAAGACACCTAACTTCTCGTAGAGATGACGGAAAAACTATCTCGTCTAACTGTGTACGCACTTCATAAGAAAGACACCTAAAACAAAGACGCAGGGGGGAAGTAAAATGCAAGGGTAAGGAAGGGTTCTAAACAAGTAAACCTAAAAGGAATAGACTTGCAACCACAGCAATGTGGAATTCAAACAAAGACTATTATATAAGGCAAAGATGGTCATTTTATATTGATGTAGGTTAATCTACTCCATAAAAGGAAGAAGAAGGTGGATGGATTGATAAGTTATGGAAATCCCCAGGGGAGACCCAGGGGTTGTGAAGGCCAGAACAGAAGGGCGTCTAGAGACACAGAACAGGCATGAGAGGCAGAGGGCTGTACTGGAAGCGAATTTGGGGGATCTTTACTCTCTCAGACATACCCCTGAAGAAGCCATTGCCCCAGGAGACAGAAAACCAGCAGGGCAAGCCCAGAACCCCACAAAACCAGGTGATTGCCACCAAGGGAGCGAGATCAGAGAGCATTTCAGTCTGGGAAAGGGCGGAGAGGGGAAGGTATATGACAAGGAGGAGGGTCTAGGATGACACAGCAGGGTCACACTCACAGTCTCCTCTCTAAGCCCATCACACAAGCTTTCCTGCCTGAGGGTTTTGCCCCTGGGCACACGTGGTCTGCCAAGATAGCTGCTGTCTTTAGGAAAATAGGAACTCAGGGAGAAAAATGTCAAGATATCTGAGCCAATCTGCATATACGAAAGACTCTAATCTGTCGAGATCTTATGGCGAGGAGAAAAGCAGGAATGTAAAATAAATGTAGACATTGGTCTTAACCAACTGGGGAGGGGTTGGGTAGCATGATATGGAAAACACGCAATTGTAGGAAAGAATCGATTACCAATACTGGATACGAAACACAGAAGAATCGGGATAAAGAACACAATGGATGAGCTGAATAGCAAAATAGGCACAGCTGAGGAATGAATTCGTAGGCAGAGCAGGTTAAGACTGTCTCAAAGGCATTGGCAAAGGGTAGAGCAACAGAAAATAGCAAGAGAAAAGTTGACAGAAGGAGGATACTGTAGAAATGTCAACATCTGCATAATAGAATTACAAAGAGGAGGGGAAATGTAAGCCAAAGAGAGAACACTTGAGAAATATTTGAAAGAATTTCTCAAAATCAGAAAAAAAAAAATATGGGGAAAATACAACCCCTTTCACTGAAAAATCTAATGGGAGGGTAGAATAGTTACGGGTTTAAAAATATTTAAGAGCTATATCAGCCAATGCAATGTTTTAATTTTGTTTGTACCCTATTTTGAACAGAACAATTGTAAAAAAAAAATAGCTTTGAAACAATCAGAAAAATTTAACACAGATTAGATGTTAAATGATGTTAAGGAATCAATGGAGTGTTTTTAGGTGTAATATTACTATTCTAGGTATGTTAAAAAAATGAGGGTTTTTTTTCAATTTAAAGATAGTGAATTTGTGGGATGCCTGACCGGCTCAGTTGGTAGAGCTGACATCTCCTGATCTCAGGGTCATGGGTTCAAGCCCCACGTTGGGTGTGGAGCCTATTTAAAAATTTAAAAATATATTTTGGGGTGCCTGGGTGGCTCAGCTGGTTAAGCGTCCAACTTCAGCTCAGGTCATGATCTCACAGCTCTTGGGTTCGAGCCCCATGTCAGACTCTGTGCTGACAGCTCGAAGCCTGGATGGAGCCTGCTTCCGATTCTGTGTCTCCCTCTCTCTCTATCCCTCTCCTGCTCGGGCTCTCTCTCTCTCTCTCTCTCTCTCTCTCTAACAATAAATAAATAAACATTAAAAAAATTTTTTTAATTAAAAAAATATTTTAAAAAAGATACTGATTTTATTATGAACGAAAAACTATGATGCCTGGCATTTGCTTTAAACGGATGACGTGGTGATGGTGGGGGTGGTGAAGTAGGAAAATAGAAATGAAATAAAATTGGCTGTTGACATTTGTTCACATTGGATGGTGAATACATGGGAATTCATTGTAATAGTGTCTCTATTTTGTGTAGTGGAAAATTCCTACAAGGAATATGTTTTTTTTTAATTTTTTAAAATGTTTATTCATTTTTGAGAGAGAGACAGAGCACGAGCAGGGGAGGAGCAGAGAGAGAGGGAGACACAGAATCGGAAGCAGGCTCCAGGCTCCGAGCCGTCAACACAGAGCCCAACACGGGGCTCTAACTCGTGAACGGCGAGATCATGACCCGAGCCAAAGTCGGACCCTTAACCAGCTGAGCCGCCCAGGCGCCCCAAGAAATACGTTGTAAAATGAATTTTAAAAAGAAATGTCTTGTAGCATGAGTCCCAGAATGAATGACAACATGTGGTACAGGTAGAGCCTGTCCCTAAGGGACTTGGTGGAGGCCTTCTCAGAGCTCAGAAATGCAACGTGGCCCAATCAACGCCTACACACATAATGCACAGCTCTGACATGACTCTAACTTGGACTGTGTCCCATCAGACTACATGTGTCACCACGTATGGGAGACAGAGAAGTAGAAAAGCATAAAAGGCTACACCCTGATGCACTCAGGGCCCAGTCTTTTGGGATCTTAGCCCACTGAGCCCGTGCCGACGTGAATAAAGATGCTCCCTAGAAAGAAAGACCCCAGTGTCCCGTCCCTCTTGTGTGAGAATCCTGCTACAAACATACACACAGAGACACGTGTACGCACAACCTCACAACTACTCACAATATAGTGACATTCAATGTTAAGGTCAGACAAAATTCTAGAGGGTCCCGGAGAGAACGAGAAGATTACGAAGGAGGAAAACTGGATTGACTTCATACTTACCAATAGCAATGTCAGATGCCAGAAGGCAACGGAATCGTGTCTTTCAGCTGTGGACTCGTGATAACCTAGAGCTTAGAATCATATATCAAACCAAGGTATCTTTTAAATGTAAGGACCAGGGGCGCCTGGGTGGCGCAGTCGGTTAAGCGTCCGACTTCAGCCAGGTCACGATCTCGCGGTCCGTGAGTTCGAGCCCCGCGTCGGGCTCTGGGCTGATGGCTCGGAGCCTGGAGCCTGTTTCGGATTCTGTGTCTCCCTCTCTCTCTGCCCCTCCCCTGTTCATGCTCTGTCTCTCTCTGTCCCAAAAATAAATAAAAAACGTTGAAAAATAAATAAATAAATGTAAGGACCAAATAAAGGTATTTTTAGACAGAAAAAACTTTAGAAAGTTTCCCAAAGATGCTCTTTGAAAATTTATTGGAATGAATACGTTAACAAAAGGAAAACTAAATTTGAGACCCCATGAGATATATGTAAAGGAAGAGTAAGTTTACCCTGGTCTAAATAAATAATTATTCCACCCCACCAAGGTAATCATGATAGATAATCAATAAAATTAAAACTAACTATATGGCTTGGGGTTTGGGGTGGGGCAGTAGGCAGAAAAGGGAGAAACCAGAGGGAGATAAGAGCTTACTAAGGTATTTTTTTTCTTATTTGAGGGAAATATTTGAAAATTTGTAAATATTTGAAAAATATTTACCTACTGGTGAGCCTTTAGGAATAGATTGGGAAAAAATAAGTATGAATTTTAATGCCTGGTGAGAAAGCACCAGAATGATAGAAATTTGTAACTTTCAAACTAATGGAAAGCAGAAACAGAACATAAAAGAACTAAAAAGACACTGTGATGGCAGAAAAAAATTAAAAAAAAAATTTTTTTTAAACGTTTATTTATTTTTGGGACAGAGAGAGACAGAGCATGAACGGGGGAGGGGCAGAGAGAGAGGGAGACACAGAATCGGAAGCAGGCTCCAGGCTCTGAGCCATCAGCTCAGAGCCCGACACGGGACTTGAACTCACGGACCGCGAGATTGTGACCTGAGCTGAAGTCGGACGCTCAACCGACTGAGCCACCCAGGCGCCCCTGCAGAAAAAAAAGTTTTAATTGACCATGCATTACCATAAGTATCAAGAATCTAAACTCCTATTTCCAAAAAGAGATGCTCAGAATTAAAAAAAAAAAAGGTTGGGGGGATTCGGCATCATGTTTCCTTCAATAGGCAGGCTGGGGACGGTACAAAAAGATTGTAACACTAAACCTTGAACAAGAACCTACATCAAGCACTTCCTAATTGGGAAAATATCATACAAGCATTCCCTTTAAAATCAGGAATTACACAAATTGTTTACATAGAACCTCAAAAAGACATCTCTAAATTATTAGAAATCATAGGAGACTCTTGCAAGGTAGATATGAGACCAATACGAAAAGATTAATCACATCTCTGTACAGCAACAGTCACTAACGGAAAATATAATGTATATAGAACACTGTTTACGGCAGCAACAAAAACAATACAATACAATCCCTCAAAGTATGTAAAAGACCTGTACTTATCAGTTGTAAAAGTTCACTGAGGGGCACCTGGGTGGCTCAGTCGGTTAAGCGTCCGACTTTGGCTCAGGTCATGATCTCCCGGTCCGTGAGTTCGAGCCCCGCGTCAGGCTCTGTGCTGATGGCTCAGAGCCTGGAGCCTGTTTCGGATTCTGTGTCTCCCTCTCTCTCTGCCCCTCCCCTGCTCATGTGTGTGGTCTCTCTCTCAAAAATAAATAAACATTAAAGAAAAAAATAAAATAAAAGTTCACTGATTCAGAAGTCCTATAAAAATGGAAAAATAGCCCATGCTCATGGATAGGAAGACTTTATTTCAATATGATGTTTAATTTTCCCTCAATTCATCTACAGCTTTAACACATATCCAATTTTTGAATTATCACATGACATCTGCCAATTTCAAATCTAGGTGGATTCAGACAAACTATAGACATTGGTTTTTTTTTGTTTTTTTTTTTTTTTTTTTTTTTTTTACCTTTATAGGGTAAAGGACTTCTCAGGCTTCCAAAAACACAAAAATTTAGAAGGCAAAATTTTATACAAGACTACATCAAAATTAAGGATTTCAGGTTAATAAAGGACACCATACATAAGGTTACCAGAGAGCTGACTGGGAGGGTGCATCCACCCTGGGAGGAGGCAAAGGTGAGACACACAATAGGAAAGCAAACATGACAAGATATTCCACAGACCAGGACTGGAAACGCAGCTTGCATACGAAGCGACTTTTATCAGTCAGTGAGGTTCCACATTAGAGCCACCAGATTAGACCAACAAGAAGCTTTGAGTGCTATTTTTTGTTGGCAGAAACGCTGAGAATAAGAACCTCTCCCTGCCGTGGGGAGCAGCGTGACCACCCTTGGTGACGTTATGCAGCTACAGTAACCCACCAGTCACCTTCTTGAATATGTTCCCTAGAGCGGCGGCCCAAACTAGAGCGGTTTTGGCCCCCAGGAGCCATCTAGCAATGTCTGGAGATGTATTTGGGTATCACAGTTTGGAAGATGCTCCTGGCTTCCGGTAGGGAGAGGCCAGGGAAGCCGCTGGGAGCATCCTTGCACAGGACAGCCCCACACAGCAGAGAACACCCAGCCCCGGGTGTCAGTAGTTGTCCTGCAGGAGCCCTTCCCCAGATGTACAGGGGGCTCATGCGAGGTCTTGTGTCCTGGTGCTGTTTGCAGAAGTGGGGAGGACTAAATACGATATGGATGGTATTCTTTTACAAGACGCCGGATGCACACTGCAGCGGGTAGCAGTGATGGGAAAGAGCACAATATAGATAGATCTTAAAAGGCAGTGTTGAGGGGGGAAAGGTAAGAGCTGAAATTAAGTCCGGGGCATAGTAAGATTTACATAACCAAGAAACACATACACAAAGCAACATCAGCGTTTACGATGGTGCATCATTTCAGAAGACATTAGCAAATGCATTAGAGAAACTCTCTGTGGATGAAGAGAGGAATGCATGGGGGGGGGGAGGAAATAAAACAGATTAAAGCAAGTCAACTTAAAGAAAAAAGAATCCTTGGGGCACCTGGGTGGCTCAGTCAGTTAAGCGTCTGACTTCGGCTCAGGTCACGCTCTCGCTGCCTGTTGAGTTTGAGCCCCGCGTCGGGCTCTGGGCTGACAGCTCGGAGCCTGAAGCCCGTTTCAGATTCTGTGTCTCGCTCTCTCGCTGCCCCTCCCCCGTTCATGCTCTGTCTCTCCCTGTCTCAAAAATAAATAAACATTAAAAAAATTTAAAAAAAGAAAAAAGAATCCTTAAAGGAAAAAGGAAGACGATGCTGTGTCATGAGCAGAGCAATGTGGCTGATTTGCCCCTCTGAAGCCGAGCGAAGACAAACGAATAGCCAATAAACGCCTTAGTAAAGGTTTTACTCTCTATGGAATATACCTGTTCCAGTGCCCATGGACCGTTTCTAAAGAACTGATGACGTATTATGCCGGGAAGGAAACCTCGATACTTTTCAAGAATCAGAATTTGTAAAGACCACATTTGTAGCCATCACGTGAAGAATTTTCAAAAATAGTTTAAATAGAGGTCCCATTGGCTTTCAGATACAGAGGCTCTCTCAAGCAACTCTTGGGTCAGAAAGAAAAAAAGGGAGCAAAACACAGGCCAGTAGGACAGAGGCAATTACGTATCCACCACACTCATCACAGCTCCTCAACGTTTTATTCAGTAGGAAACTCCTAAGGCCTCCCTGGATTTTATTATTAAACAAGAAAGAGTATAAATATATGATGTGACCATTCACCTCAAAATGTTATTTAAAAACATCGCAATCAACCCGAGGAAAGTAGGAAGAAAGGGTCTATGGTAACAAATTTAATATGAAAGCACCAGAAAAGAACTGGTTCTTTGAAAATTAAGAAGAAAGAGAGAAGGACGAAGGAAAAGAAGGAAGAGGAGGAGGAAGAGGGGAGTTGAGTGCCGGCTGTGCATGCCTGGGGTCCTGCCCGGTGTCACCTGTCCTCTGGAGTCCCCTTCGGCTCCTCCTGTTCTGAGCTACCGACTCCTGGGCCACGAGACTCCCACCACCTCCAGCTTTCTGCCTTCGTGGTCTTGGGTGCCCTCCTTACGGGTTCCAGCCACGTTTCAGAGTGAAACGATCCCCGAGCGTATATCCGTGATAAGAGCCTCTCGGCCTGACTGGGCATTGCCTCCACGGCCCAGGGTCCCCTCCCACCCTCAGGATTGGAGCCCCCACCCCGATCTCAGAGGACAACACGGGGTGTCCTTCAGACCAGTCCCACAGGCACGGCTGGGCCACCTCCCTTGCAGACCGCTGCGTATGAATGACCTTGTCCCCTGGGGCTCGGTGCCGGGCAGGTGTCTCTTCATTTGTTCACGACTGTGATCATCTCCCATCGGTGTCTGGGAAGGGCAACCACGTCCCGTCGCCTTCTTCCTCTAAGGGTCTTCCGATTTTCCATAAAGCAACCCGCTGCCAGTGCTCCTGAGCAAGCCAAAACATACAACCTCCCGCCACTTATTTGCACAGAGGTTTTTTGTGTTTTTCAAATTAGTAGCGGCCAGGTGTTCAAGGACAAGTAGAAAAAAAATGCCATCAATTTTCTTAAAAAATCATACCTCACCTGTTTAACTACAAAAATAATGCATCCTTACTGTAAAAAGCCAACCCCAGGGAGATATTTATGGAAAAGAGAGTGCTTTCTTCCACTTGTTCTCCAATTTCATCCACTGCCTTCTCTCGTACGAGAGCAAATGTTAACAATTTGGACTATATGATTCCGCAGTTCCCTCTCTGCCTGTTCCTATGTACTGTTGGTTGATGTTGGATATTTAAACATATATGACTTCATCTTGATGGACTGACAGAAAACCACAGCCCCCTTGGTTTCGCAGTTACTTTTAGTGGTAAAGTAGGGAGTGAACACCCGAAAGAATGAATGGCCAAGCGACCTGCAGAACTGAACCCCTGGACCATGTCCCGAAGAGCTCATCCCTCTTTGGTTTTCATTTAGGGTTTTCATTTAGTTAGCAGAATTAGCTGGACTGGTGGCTCAACATCTTTGGCTCTAGAAAGCAGATCAAGTGAGAAGATTTTGAGCAAAACTTGCTAGGCTACCAACACCCCCCGTGAATTAAGAGAAGAACTTCTCTTAAGACGCTAGTTACGTGATCTCTGGTTTCCAATCACCATGAAATCGTAAGCAAAATGTTCACTGTCATAACCTTGCCACATGTTGAACATTTGCAGCACTGGTGTGAATGATCCTACGGGCCACCCCCACCTCCTTGGAACCTTCCCCCCACCAGGAGAAGCACAGAGAGACGTGACTCTCAATCAGGTGGGAGAGAATCGAGTACATTCTGATTACGAGGACCAGTCTTCACTCCTGTTCTTCCGGCCACTTCAGTTTGATTGCCCCGATGCAGGCCTTGATATTTGCTGAAGCTTACTTACTCCCCCCAGCGTGAAACCAACCTGCAGAGAGATGGTTTCCCTCCACGCTGGTCTGGACAGGTACAAATATTTGCAGGGTCCTTTGAACGCCGTTTCCTTGCGCATGAAATAGATGTGGGCTTGTGGGGTTTGGAAATGTCAATGAGTAGAATTGTCTGATCACCCAAAGGACTTGCCTCGTGGGCGTGTTTAGAAGTGGAGAGGTGCGGTGTGACTTATCACACAGGGGAGTGTCCATGGCAACCGGCCCTGGGTTTCCTTGGAGATACTGTGCTTTGGCGGGAAGCCAGTGCGAAGAGTGCATTGGAATGGAGCCCAGGCAAGAACAATGAGACAACCTTTGCACAGGGACCGATTGCCCCAGACACGCATTTCGCACCATAAATGGATGCGAGGCTCCACAGATGGGACGCGTGCCACACGCACATCAGAACTGCGGTTTCTAAAAAGGAGAGCCTTGAAACAGAATCTGTGCTGAGTGGCCCTAATCTCAATGGAGCAAAGGAAGCTATGTGATTAGGCCTTTTAAGCAATCCCTCCGAAGATCACCACTCGCCAACGAAACAAATAAAAATGTTTCCAAAAAATAAAAACGTGAAATATGAACCCCAAACTAGAAAGCCCAAAAGAAATGAACATGAAGACATTGACATTGAAGCTTGTAGATTCCACTAGGTCTCCTTCTTCTCTAAGGAAGGCAGCTGTTTACATTCTTGGGTATCTTTTATTTTTCTTGTCTTTACCTCCGGTCGCTCCCATACTTAGAAAGAAAAGAGGAGAGAGAGATTGAGGTTTGAGGTATTGGAACAGTGGAAGAGGCTCTGGGGAATATCCAGCAAGATCCCAGATGAGAACTGGAAAGCAATGTACGGTTAGCCCAGATACGCAATGCACCCCATAATTCTCACGACTAGTAATGGTGTCAGGCTAAGCCCATGTTTCTACCGTGCAAATGTTTCAGGAAGACTCATGGGCAAATTCCGTTTCGTAGGCCTGCAGCCCCATTGACACTCAGTGTATGTTCTGTGCCTCCGCGTGTGTTTCCTCTCGTCGGAAGACAAAAAAGCAAATTTTGGCTGTCAGCTATTTTTCTCAACTTCAAGAAAACTTGAAGCAGCTGAAAACGTTTCTGGAAGGAAACTTTTCAAACCGTGTACCAGCTCGCTGTTTCCTACAGCTCCTAAAGAAGAGGAAGAGACCTGCCCGTCAACGTCACTTCGAGGAGGGAATAATGCGCTGGCTCAGCGGTATCGCTCGCCGTCATTGGTTTGGTGTTCCAATCAGATTGCATCACGGCCCATCGTTTCTGCCTCCAGAGGGGTGTGAGGAGGAAAAGAACTTGTCGTCTTGGAGTGCAGATGACCTAAGTCCTCTGTCTCTGTCCCACCCACAAAAAGAGGAGGTTTTAGCCCGGCTCCGATATAGGGACTGAGAAACGATCTCAAAAACGGGGGGCTAAACACCGAGGCAGAAGAGTATCTGACACCTTAAGAGGTGTGGGCGTGTGTGTGCTGTCTCTTGAAAACAAATGACACTTGGGGCGCCTGGGTGGTGCAGTCGGTTGGGCGTCCGACTTCAGCCAGGTCACGATCTCGCGGTCCGTGGGTTCGAGCCCCGCGTCGGGCTCTGGGCTGATGGCTCAGAGCCTGGAGCCTGTTTCCGATTCTGTGTCTCCCTCTCTCTCTGCCCCTCCCCCGTTCATGCTCGGTCTCTCTCTGTCCCAAAAATAAATAAACGTTGAAAAAAAAATTAAAAAAAAAAAAAAGAAAACAAATGACAAGTTCTGTAACCATTTGATTAGTCTCTAAGCGTCTTGGCATCTTGAAATTTTGCCTCGTTGCTCATTAAAATAGTCAAATATGTCTAGTCTACTGAAGGAAGTCCCTTCTGATTTTGTTAAGCACCTAAATATAATAAAGCATTCATAGAGCAGGGCAGTATTCCAAATTCTCTCTTGGTTAATCAAATACGTGAAGATTAGGTTACTCAGAGTTTTAGGCTATGGCTTTAAACTCCCCAGGGGAACGCGCCAATGTCCAAGCCTGCTTCATTGGTATGCTGGTAAATGTTTAATAGTAAGCTCTCCTGGGGGCCAATTTCCATGGTGTAAAACTTCCACGATGGCTGATTTCAAGCTACTGAGGCTTTAACAAACGGCTTGCAGAATTCCTGAAAAGACGACATTCGACTCCTGCAAACTGGCATGCGTGTGGCTCCAATATGCCACTGTACATGGGCTCCCAGATGACTGTCAAAGTAACGACAGTGTCTTCTAATTGCAGACAAATTGACCCAATGCAACAAGAAAGAAATTTCCTCTTAGAGCTGGAACTTCAGTCCAAAATTGAAACGACCTTTTGTAGAACCGGATTCCACAAAAGGTCCAAAGTTTGTGAAGAGCCGTTCTATTTTAGTTAACATTTTGCTTTCAATCAAGAAAGAAATAGCATGCTCATTATAAAACAACTGGAAAATGCGGAAAATCATTTTCTCTGGAAGCCCGTAGCAAGGTCCCTTGGGAACTAATTTGAAAGTCACTGACAGGGTCCAAGAAATGACCCAGAAGTGGAAAAGCCAGTGCACATTTTCTGATCTGTCCCATACACTGTCAATTGACCACACTGACCCTTCTTGTCTTAGGTATTGTTTTGCCTCTAATATGGGGATAAAAACCTTTGTGCCTCAGAGAATGTATCGCAATCCTCACGAAGGGTTTCTTCATGACCAGGAGGAAAGACGAGGTATAATGAAGTGTGACCCTCTCCCGGCCTCATGTTTATGGTCACCCATTTAAGAAACAAAGGAGGGGTGCCTGGGTGGCGCAGCCGGTTAAGTGTCCGACTTCAGCCAGGTCACGATCTCGCAGTCCGTGAGTTCGAGCCCCGCATCAGGCTCTGGGCTGATGGCTCGGAGCCTGGAGCCTGTTTCCGATTCTGTGTCTCCCTCTCTCTCTGCCCCTCCCCCGTTCATGCTCTGTCTCTCTCTGTCCCCCCAAAAATAAATAAACGTTGGAAAAAAAAAAAGAAACAAAGGAGTTCCTGCAGATGATGAACAATGAAACTGGTAACACACAGATACAGGTTCAAATCAGTGCTCGTACGATTATACAAATTAATATCGAAGATACACATAACTCGTTTATTCAGTTTTTTTTCTTTATGTTTTGGAGATAAAATGGTCACCAAAACACTGTCTCTGCCCACATGAAATTTACAAGCTCGTCTGCAAGCCAGCATATAATTTCCCACAAAGATGTAATTATGAATTCTACTAAACGCCATCATCGAAAAAGGACAAAGTATTATCAGTGTGGGGCGCCTGGGGGGCTCAGTAGGTTGGGCGTCCGACTTGGGCTCAGGTCACGATCTTGCACTCTGGGCATTCGAGCCCCGCGTCGGGCTCTGTGCTGACAGCTCGGAGCCTGGAGCCTGCTTCGGATTCTGTGTCCCCCTCTCTCTCTGCCCCTCCCCCACTCATGCTGTGTGTCTCTCTCTGTATCGAAAATAAATGAACATTTAAAAACAGTTTTAAAAAAATTATCATCAGGGTATGTAGGGGTGATGCTCGACTTGAGATAGGAAGGGTGAGTGGGAATTTAACAAGAAGGGGATGGAAGGCTTACACACGCAGAGAGCACCGTGTAAGCAAAGGACCCTGAGGCAGGAGAGCGACACAGCACCTGTCTGGAACCGGCCATCGGCTGGCGTGGTTGGAGACTGAGTGCCTCTGGGAGAGCAGGACAGAGCAGGGCAGGTGGAGGCAGGCATCTGGTCGGGGGGCACCGCGGGGGGGGGGGGGTCTTGAAATTTGAAATGAAAGCCTCAGACGTCAAAATGAAGTTAATTTTAATCACAGAGAGAGATCTAGATTCAGATTTACATATTATGGCCACAAACTCTGCAGTGTAGAGCGGAAGGTAAGACAGACGGGAGTAAAATTCTGCTTAATGCGTCACATTTAGAGCAGGATCAACAGATACTAATTAATTTCTGACATGAATTTAAAAGCGGGTGTTTTTTTTTTTCATTTTAATTACTAGCAGTAACCACTTTAATAGAAATAAGATGGGTAATATACCAATGTGCAAGAAAAAAAGAGAAATTGATCCAGAAAATGATATAAAGACAAATAAATGAGAAAGCAGCCATTCTTGTCTTCCTCGTGACCTAAGGTGCTATATCTTTAAATAGAGTGTCACCTTCTGGGCTGGCATTTTTCAAATTAAACATAATAGAAATGTGTTTCTCATCTTGGCTTTAAATTTAGGGAGAGGTTGAGTTTTGTTAAACGCTTTTCCGTCAATTGCTAGTTTTCTACGACCTACCGACGTGACTGAATGTGTTAATCAATCTTATGACATCGAATTAACTTTGCATTAAGCGCTACTGGTGATTTTCTTATAATGTACTTTCTGGTAGGACTAAAAATACTTATTTTACTGAAGAAGGTCACCAAGATAACAGATAAAAAGTAACTGAAATAGAGATGTGGTATTAACACAGATCATGGGAGTACGTATTTGGCTGAAAGAGACAAAATGATCAACAACAACAAAATAAGTCATTGCACTAAAAAACAAATTTAATTGGCCTAGAAAGGAAAAAGAGAATAAAGTTCATCAGGTGTAATACCTATGCAAGAATGCCTCTTTGTGTCTGTCTCTGTCTCTCTCTCTCAGCATGGGATGGACTTAATCTATTGGATTTTTGAATAAGCTTAGAGACAATTGGGTAATCACATATTCAGACAAGTTAGCTCTGGACCCCAACTCAACCCCTAAAACAAATCCCAAATGGTTTAGAGGCAAATGTTAAAATGGAATCACAAATGAATGAGAAGAAAGCATAAGCCCGTGTATATACATGTGTATATATATATATATACATATATATATATATATATACACACATATATATATGAAAGGTTTTCTGACATAAATATCGGAAAGCATTTCAGGAAAACTGACTGATTCGATTTGATGATATAAAACCAAAAATTTGCATCCATGTAAAAAAATGTCATACACTACTGAAGGGCAGAGAAAGATTGAGGGAAGTTTTACAATATTACAAATATATGCAATGAGTGTAAATTCATGTCCAGAAAGCCCAAAGAGTTCTAAATAAGATGAACCCAGAGAGATCCACACCAAGACATATTGTAATTAAAATGGTCAAAGTTAAGGATAAAGAGAGAATCGTGAAGGCACCAAGAGAAAAACAACTTGTATGTACAAGAGAACCCCCGGAAGGGTAGCTGCAGATTTTTCAGTAGAAACTTTACAAGCCTGAAGGGAGTGGCATGATATATTCCAAGTAATGAAAGAAAAAAAAAATCTTCCAACCAAGCATTTTCTACTCAGCAGGGTTATTTTGAGAATTTATGAAGAGATAACGAGCTTCCCAGATAAGAAAAAAAAAAAATCTCATTTGCAATCGCATCAAAAAGAATAAAATCCTTGGGAATAAATTTAACCAAGGAGGTGAAAAACCTATACCCTGAAAACTATAAGACATTGATGAAAGAAATTGAAGAAGACACAAATAAACGGAGAGATATTCCAAGCTTGTGGCTTTGAAGAATTAATATTGTTAAAACCCCCATACTACTCAAAGCGATCTATAGATTCAATGCAATACCTGTCAAATTCCAGTGACACACTTCATAGAGCTGGAATAAATAATTATAAAATTATTACAGAACCACAAAAGACCCCAAATAGCCAATCTTGAGAAAGAAGAACAAAGCTGGAGGTTATTATCCTCCCTAAAACTACAGTCCTAGAGCAATAGTAATCGAAACAGTGTGCTGTTGCTGTCAATACAGACACGTAGATCCATGGGGAAAAAATTCAGAGCTCAGAAATAACCCTGCACATCTATGGATGATTAATGTGCGACAAAGGAGCCGAGACTGTACAATGGAGAAGGGACAGTCTCTCCAATACATAGCGTTGGAAAAATTGGAAAATCACAGGCAAAATGATGCAACTAGAATATTACCTTACACCAGACACAAAAATTAACTCAAAATGCATTAAATACTTGAATGTAAGACCTGAAACCATAAAATTCCAGGGCGCCTGGGTGGCTCAGTGGGTTGAGCGTCCGACTTCGCCTCAGGTCAGGATCTCACGGTTCATGAGTTCGAGGCCCGTGTCGGACTCTGTGCTGACAGCTTGGAGCCTGGAGCCCGCTTCGGATCCTAGGTCTCCCTCTCTCTCTGCCCCTCCCCTGCTTGTGCTCTTCCTCTGTCTCTCTCAAAAATTAATAAACGTTAAAAAAATTTGAAGCCATAAAATTCCTACCAGAAAACCTGGGTGGTAAGCTCCTTGACATCAGTTTCCGTGATGTCTTTGTGGATCTGACTCAAAAGGCAAGGCAACAGAAGCAAAACTAAACAAAATAAAAAAAAAAATAAAAAATAAATAAATTAATTTAATAAATAAATAAATAAATAATAATAAAAAAACCTAAACAAAATAAAAACCAAAGTAACCAAGAGGGACTACATCAGACTTAAAAGCTTCTGCCCAGCAAAGGAAACTGTCATCAAACAGAAAAGGCAACCTACTGAATGGGAGAAGATATTTTCAAACCATGTATCTGATAAGGGGGTTAATCCCTAAGACACATAGAGAACTCCGACAACTCAACAATAAAAGACCCAAACAACCTGATTGAAGAATGGGCTGAGGGTCCGAAGAGACATTTCTCCAAAGACGTACGGGCAGATGAAAAGATGCTTAGCATCCCTCATCTTCAGGAAATGCACGTCAAAACCACAGTGAGCCTTCACCTCGCACCCGTTAGGATGGCTGGTATCGAAAAGTCAAGGAACAAATGGTTAGCCCTCTGGACTCTGCAAAGTCAAGGAACAGCAGGGGAGTGCGAAACAGAGGCCCAAGGACTGAGTCCCAGAGCACTCCCTTATTGGAAGTCGGGAAACGCAGAATAAGGTAGAACGGGGACTCAGAAGCCAAATGGGGACAGGACAGCAAGAGAAGGACATGATTAATTGTGTCTAAGTCTGCCAGCAAGTCAAAAAAAGAGGGGCCAAGAAGTGACCCTGGTATTTAACAATGTGGAGGTTTGCCAGTGACCTTGACTGAGACAGGTGTTGTTGATCAGAAGACGCAGAAGATTGACGCCATTAAGGTAAAAGTGATTATTCCAAGTCTGTGGTTCTCAAAGTGGGGTCCCAGGACCAGCAGCGTCACCAAAGACCACATTAGAAATGGAGCTTATGGGGCTCTACTCTTATCAATGATGCAGAAACTCAGGGGTGTGAGGCCCAGCACCCTGTGTTTTAATAAGCCCCACAGGTGATTCTGATGCAGGGTCAAGTTAGAGAACCATCACTCTAGGTGATTTTTACTTTCTCCTTTTACTTTCCAATTAACCATATATATTTGGGGCCTGTGTATAAATTATCCACAATAATGGCCTCCATTGTTTAACTTGTTTTTAATGTTTATTTTACTTATCAGAGAGAGAGACACAGAGCACCAGTTGAGGAGGGGAGGAGAGACAGAGGGAGGTACAGAATCCAAAGGAGGCTCCAGGCTCTGAGCTGTCAGCACAGAGCCCGACGACGCGGGGCTCGATCCCACGAAGCGTCCGAGGTCGGACGCTTAACCGACTGAGCCACCCAAGCGCCCCCTGGCCTCCATTTTTAAAGGTCCAATATTTCTGTTGAAATTTCTGAATGGTACAGTTGAAGTATTGACATAGGTGAGCTGAGTTATTGAAACCAGTTAATTCTCTATTTCATTAAAGTACTCACATGAGGGCTGAAGGCCTTCCTCAGATCACCACGTCCATGTTCTAGAATTCACCCTTCCGTCAACAGTGTGTGAATATTGCTGAAGAACGTTCAGAATGATACCCGACACACGTGAAGTCACTAGCAGAAAGGGCAAATGTGATTTTTAAGTGGCTTTGCCGTCTTCTGTGTGTCCGTGAGTCTGTCATGAGGAAATCCGCAAAGCTTAAGACATAGAGGTCTATGAGAAGCAAGGCATCTTTGCAACGCCGTACTCTTTTCATTGAGTGCAGGCCTCTCGGGCTCCGGGTACCATTCCACATTTTGGTGGCCTCTCAGGCTCTGAGACATTTGTCTCAAAATGTGAGACCGCATTTCGGTTTTGTAGCTCATTCATCCTGAACTTCTAAAAAGCCATCCAGAAGCTCTGATTTTTATTACGGAAACCATACGGGAATGTCAAAACTCCAAGACGTCACCTCTGGGCCTCCTTCCAGCCTCCCCACTCCCAAAGAGAAATATCGAAGAAATGGCTTGAGTTTTAGCAACACTAAAAACATTTGTTTTCCTCCACCGGATTTAAAAAAAAAACAAAACAAAACGGATTGGGGTTCAGATTCTTCTTCTGTAAGGTTTTATTTACTCTTAGTTATGATTACATGGGACTCTGATGAGGAAAAAAAAAAGAAAGAAACAATACATATCTAACAAGGTAACAGATTCTTTCTTTTATAAACTGGAGAGAGAGAGACTGTCCAGGGCTGAGTAGCGCTTCTGGAAGCAAGATCCCAGGCTTCTTTCTTGTGTCCTACTGGGCAAGGCCTCCTGTCCCAGGACCTCCCTGTGGCCCCAAGTGCCGGTTGCGATTCCAGCCATGGAATCATGGAAATTTAAGAATGCTTTTCAGAGTCATTCAAACTATTTCCACTTAGATGCCATTGGCAGACCTCATTCACAGGCCCCATGTGGCTGCCGGAGAGGCTGGGAAATCTCCTCTTCATTGAGGGTGGCCACAAGCCCAGCTTACCCTGGGGGTGAGGTCCGTTGCTGTAAGAGAAGGAGAAACAGATCTTCGGGGATATCGAGTTGTCTCTGTCATAATGGCCATTTAACTCTTTATTACCGATTGAAATATCCAGGAAAAATGCTTAATATTTCAGTTCAGGCTGTACAGTATGGTAAAAGGCTTTACTCGACTAGACGTCAAAAGAACGGAGTTGAGTTACACTACTTACAACAGGTGGTGCGAGCCCGGGGAATTATAGCCAACAGCACTGTGCCCGGAGACACAAGACTGGATTTGAATTCTGGCTCTGTGACTCAGAGACGTGTGACTTCGCAGTCTTCGCCCGTAAAGTAGAAATAACAATACCTACCTCATATAATTGGTGGCAGGATTAGATAATGGGTGTATGTCAGACACATAATTGTGATGTAATCAGTATTAGTTTCATTACCTTCTTGTCTGAAGCAGGCTCCAGGCTCCGAGCTGTCCGCACAGAGCCCGACGTGGGGCTCCAACTCACAGACCGCGAGATCACGACCAGAGCCGAAGTGGGACGCTCAACCGACTGAGCCACCCAGGCGCCCCTACCTTCTTGAGCTTCTGATTCATCATTGATGAGACCCTTACATTGCATGAAAAGTTATAAATCTCCATAAAAATAGAAAACAGTCGTATAACAAATGTGAAAAGTGCTTATAAAGAAAACCTAGAAGGTTGGGGATCTCCAATAAAAACCAAACCCAAACGGGAGACAGACAGTGAACATAGACCTCGGCTTACCTCTGTTTTCCTTCTGAAGAAGAGAAGCCCGCCCTGTTACTGCTGACACATGGGCAGAACCTTGAGCTATGTGTTTAGTTCTCTCTGCTCATCTTCTTAAGGTACGTAAGAAATCGTTCCCAGCTTCATGATACAATTGAGGGCACTCCATGATGGAGACAGTCCGAAGGCTCCAACAGGTCAGGAGAAAGGCTAGCCCTGGTCATGTGTATGAGCGGAAAACGTACCAGATTAGGAGAAGATTTCAGGTCACTCACTTCATGTGACACCGACAAAGGTAAAAGTATCCGTGTCTTATACTTGTAAAGAATTTTATTTAAAACTTTCACATTGGGGCGCCCAGGTGGCGGCTCAGGTCATGATCTCACAGCTCGTGAGTTCGAGCCCAGCATCCGGCTCTGCTGACAGCTCGGAGCCTGGAGCCTGCTTCAGATTCTGTGTCTCCCTCTCTCTCTGCCCCTAACCCACTCGCATTCTGTCTCTGTCTCTCTCAAGAATAAATAAACATTAAAAAAAACATTTTAATTTTCATGTAATAATACAGCTGACCCTTCACCAACATGGGGGTTGTGGCAGCGACCTTCTACGTGGTCAAAAATCCACATATAACTTTTGACTTCCCAAAACCTTAACTACAAATGGAAGCCTTACCAACAATACAAACCGGCGATCAACACATATCTGTATGCTCTCTGTATTATACACTGTGTTCTTACAATATAGTAAGCTAGAGAGAAGAAAACATTATTGAGAAAATCATAAAAAGGAGACAATACAGTAGCATTACTGGACAATCTTTATTGAAGAAAATCTGTGTATAGTTGGACCCACCCAGTTCAAACTCATTTTGTTCAAGGGCCTACTGTGTTCATCCGCTTAATCTCAGAGATGTATCAGATAGGGCCATTTGATGAAACCACTTTGAAAAATATGTATCGTTTCCACAATATTGAGGACTAGAGGCTTACACATTCCTCTTGTTTGTAAAACTCTTATAATTTGGGAGAAAGTTATAGTGTCCTCCGATATTGGACTATCCGAATAGGAAAGATAAATAGGGGTGCCTGGGGGGCTCCATCGGTTAAGTGTCCGACTCTTGATTTCAGCTCAAGTCATGATCTCATGGGTCGTGAGATCAAGATCCAAGTCAGTTTCCATGCTGGGCATGAAACCTGCCTAATATTCTCTCTCCCTCTCCCTCTGTCCCTCCCCTGCTCTCAATCTCTCTCTCTCTCTCTGTCTCTCAAAAAAGAGAGAAAGAAAGTATGAAAGAAAGAAAGAAAGGTGATTGCAGAAAGAAAGAAAGAAAGAAAGAGAAAGAAAGAAAGGAAGAAAGAAGGAAAGAAAGAATAAAGAAAAGAAAAGATACCTATGGGGATGCTTGGCTGGCTCAGTAGATCATGTGACCCCTGATCTTGGGGTCATGAGTTCAAGCCCCAAACTGCATGTGAAGCCTACTTAATAAAAACAAAAATTTTATATAAAAAAGAAAAAATAAATGTACTTAATGATTTTAAACAAAAAAGTTAGCATTAAACATAAAGGGAAATATTTAAAACTCTAAGCCTAGCTAGTCTTATCGACAACTTCTCTTAAATATTTAAGGGCTAGTTATTTTTCAACTTATATAAGCCATTCCAGGAAATAGAAAAGAAGGAATATCCTTCAACTGCTTTTTGAGGCTAGCGTGACCAAAACCTAAGAAGGCCAGAATGAAAAAAAAGGATAATCACAGGCCTACCTCCTTCACAAACACAGATACAAAAGTCCTGAATAAAATATTAGCAAGCCAGATCCACCAACATATTAAAAAAAAAAAAATAGAGCGTTGGTATCTTGGGTTTATTCCAGCAATGCAAGGTGGGATTAACATAAAAAATATCTAATTTAACATACTGACATTAAAAGATCTATTTTAAGGTAGTGATGTAATTCACTATCTTAGGAAATGTAATTTACTTCTTAGAGGAGAAGAAAAAACACCATATGATCATTTCAACTAATGCAGGGGAAAAAAGCATTCAATGAAATTGAACATTGAGTCCGGACTTAAAATCTTTTAAAACACACACACACACATACACTTAGAAATTTAGGAATAGAGGGAAATTTCTTACCTCCATAAAGAGTATGTAAAGGAAAAAAAAAAAACCCTATAGTAAACATTAGTATTCATGGAAAAACTTAAACCATGTTTTTACAATCAGGGAAAAATAAACTAAAAACACCCATCACCATTTCTACTCAAAAAACATACTGGCGACACAGTAAGAAAAGAAGACAAAAATTAGAAACAAAGAAAACAAATAATCACTATGAACAAATGATACAATTACCTCGTAAAAAGCCCTTTGGAATATTTAGATTATTTCTCATTACAGAAAAAGATTTAAAAAGTACAACCGCATTAAAATGTAAAACTCTTTTGATCGAAGACGTCCTAAGATTAATTTTTTTAAGTTACAAAGAGGGAGCAGATGTTCACAAAACATGACAGGAAACTGATGAAGTGTGGGGATGAAATACTAAATTGATAAGAAAAAAGGTGATTGCAGAACCGAGCGAGTGACACCATCAGACGTTTTGCAGAAGAAAACACATGAATGGACAATACGTACATGAAAAGATGCTCCATTTTATCAGTAGTCAAGGCAATGCGGGCTAAAATCACAGTAAGACACCGTTTCACACCGAATAAATTGCCCAAAATCTTCAGGTCCCGTGACCCGGAACCAGCAGGCTGGGGGCTGGAGGAGGCACCAGAAGAGGAGTGTGGATGATGATGGGAACGTGGCTACCCAGCAACTCCTCCCTCTGGAGCACCCTCCCCTGGTAGGTCATCCACGTCCTGGGAGACACGGTCCAGAATGTGCCAGCCTGATGGGCAGGCTGAGGGATGTCCAGATCGCTGGTAGAGCGTTATTTCTGGGGCACCTCGGGGGCTCAGTCATTAAGCATCTGACTTTGGCTCAGGTCATGGTCTCATGGTTGATGAGTTCGAGCCCCACATCAGGTGAGCTCAAGCCCTGCTTCAGGTGAGCCCTGCTTCTCTCTCTCCCTCTCTCTCTCTCTCTCTCTCTGCCCCTCCTGGGATTGTTTTCACTCTGTCTCTCTCTGCACCTCACTCACTTGCGCCCTCTCTCTCTCTCTAAAAAAAAAAAAAGAACATTGTCTCTGGGTGTGTCCATGAAGGTGTTCCAGAAGAGGTGAGCATTTACATCAGTAGACTGAGCAAAGATCACCTTCACGATTGGTGGACATCATCCAATCCATTGAGGGCGCAGACAGAACGAGAAGGCAGAGAAAGGGCGAATTTGCTCTCCGTGCTCCAGCTGGGACGTTCTCCTACCCAGACGCACTGGTGCCGTGAGTTCTTGAGGACTCCGGCTGTGACTTACACCGTCGGGTCCCCTGGTGCCCAGGCCTTAGACTCAGACTGAAGTCCACCACCACCTTTCACAGTCTCCAGCTTGTACAAGGTGGGTCGTGGGAATTCTCAGTCTTCTAACTGCATGAGCCAAGTCCTGCGATAATGCGTCTCTCTGTCTCTCTCTCTCTCTCTCTCTCTCTCTGTCTCTGTCCCTCTTTCTATATACAGGTACAGATAGATAGATGATAGATAGATATAGATATGTAGATATATAGGTATATATATATAGATATAGAGTTGAAGGGACTCCGATATACATATGTATACAGAAGGAAGGCATCTATACATGTATAATGTATTCTGTTCAGTCCAGTTATGTTTCACTGGAGAACCTTGACTGCTACATGATACTATCGTGGTGTTTTTATTGTAGCAAACCCACATGGGCCAGACCTTAATATTTGACAGGAAACGGGGAACCAGACTTTGGTCTATTCACAAAATGGAACATCACAGAGCGGTGAAAATAGAGGGATGTCAGCCGCATGAATCAAAATGGATCACGCCAACAAAGTGGGAAAAGGAAGTCACAGGACGATATACACCCCACGAACCACAGGCAGGTGCTCAGAGCATGTATATAGAGTTCACACTCAGGCAAAACTAAAATATACTGCTTATCAATATGCACCTGTGCGTGTGAAGATCCAACGAGAGGCAAAGGAATTATAAATATAAGGTTCAGGCAAGGTTAACTCTGGGGGTTAGGGCAGTAAGGCTGCATAGGAGTCCTCAAAACGAGGAGCAAAGTTCTCGTTACTTCGCCATGTAGGGGCTCGTGAATGTATCCTTTACACCTTTTGCACACCTGTACATATGCCTGATAAGCTCTGATGTACCTAATAGTTCCTAAAAAAAAAATAATAATAATAATAATAACGCATAATGTAGAGAGAGTTGAATGCAGATGACTGTTTCGTCCACACGAGCAGTCCTTACCAAGAACCGTTTTAGACATCCAACGACGTCTTACCCGAATCTCATCTATCGCGTTTGGTGCTATGCCCCCTCCTTTGCGAAGCATTTCGCAGACAGAGAGAGCGCTTGTGTCTGGGGACAGCCTGGTGTGCAATGATAACGGGGCAAGTGTCTCCAGCCTTCCTCCTTCCTATGAAGATGCTCCAGTCTGATTCTCCTGGAGCCAAACAACCCGCTTTGAAGGCGCTACTTTTTATTTGCAAAAGCATCTACAGGCGCCAGTGACAGGGTTCAGCAACTCCCCTCCCCCAGTCCTCCCAGACGGCTCTCAACCCTTCGAGCTCAGATCTGGCCCCGAAACAAAATTCTCCCCGACTAAGCGCCCACCTTTATTCCTTCTCCTCTTCCTCAGTGTTTCCTTTTCATGCAAGCAGTCCTCCCCGCCCTCCTCCCCCTTTAACTAGAAACAGAGTGAACCAGTCTCCTTCCTGGTGGTTACTCAGCTCTGTCTATTCCCAGACTCTATTCAACCAAAGCATAGAAACTGGGCCAGAACTCAGACTATAAACCGATGAAAGTGTTGCATCGCCAAAAATATAATTTTTCTTTAGCAGCATTGCTCTTTAACAGGATTTCCTTTTAGGAAAAAATTTAACCGTATCGGTATCCTTTTAGGCAAAAATCACCTTCACGGGATGGTGCTCAGACTGTGGTCTTTAGAATCTGGCAGACCGGGATTAAATCTGGGTAAATTATTTCACATCTTGGCACCTCATTTAACTCGCCTTCATCAAAGACAGAGATTCTTAAATACGGGAAAACCTTGAAAATACATTGCCTCGGGGCGCCTGGGTGGCGCAGTCGGTTAAGCGTCCGACTTCAGCCAGGTCACGATCTCGCGGTCCGGGAGTTCGAGCCCCGCGTCGGGCTCTGGGCTGATGGCTCGGAGCCTGGAGCCTGTTTCCGATTCTGTGTCTCCCTCTCTCTCGGCCCCTCGCCCGTTCATGCTCTGTCTCTCTCTGTCCCCAAAATAAATAAACGTTGAAAAAAAAAATTAAAAAAAAAAAAAGAAAAGAAAATACATTGCCTTGTGTACCCTTCATGAAAACCTGATGCAAAACACAAGGCAGTTACCTGAGCTGTCATGAAACTGTGAAACCCAAGGCACCGGGGCCGTGGCTGCGTAGCCTGCCCTGTGGGGTTTCCTCGTTCTTGAATACTAGGTTTGTTTTGTTTTGTTTTCTAAATAATTTGTTATCCCTAACAAAAACAATAGCAATGTAGCATGTGTTGGAATCATTCTAGGAAAATTATTTTAGAAAACCCAGCAATGTGGCACAGAGTCACCAGAATCCTGGGACTTGACATAGATGTAAAACCAGGGCTGCCTGGGTGGCTCAGTCAGTTAAGCACCGACTTCGGCTCAGGTCAGGATCTCGAGTCCGTGAGTTTGAGCCCCGCGCCGGGCTCTGTGCTGACAGCTCGGAGCCTGGAACCTGCTTTGGATTCTGTGTCTCCTTCTCTTCTCTGCCCTCCCCTTCCCCCACCCCTCTCTCTCTCAAAAATAAATACGCATTAAGAATTTTTTAAAAAACATATGAAATCGCCATGTCATTTTGAAAGAAATAGAAACTCATAAAAATAATGGCAGATTTTGACTTTCATCCTTCACCTAGTGCTTCCCGACATTTCCTTGTACTTAAATATCAGTGGGTGCATTTTGTTTTCACCTAGAGAAAATCACAAGAGAAAAAAATACAAGAAAATGAGGAAGGTGGGAACCTGGGTAATTTGTTAATTTTTTCTTTATGATTTCAGCCCTCAACTAGTACATATTACACTGAATACACACCATCTTGGTGGTCATAAAAATGATATTAAAATCAATATATGCAATTAGATATATGCCGTAGGATGAGCACCACGTGAACAATGTCCTAAAAAAAAAGTCCTGAAAGTAGCTATGGCCACAGCCAACCACAGAGTCTTCTGGGTTGTAGCACTATGGGGGGTTGTTTTAATCTCCCCCCGCTAATTTTTCTGTATTTCGCAAATGTTCCACAGTGACTGTATGATATTTTTTAAGTGGGAAATATAACCTCAATAAGATAAGTTAAGATAAAGTAAAATCATATGAAATAAAATAAAATAAAATAAAATAAGATAAAATAAGATAAAATAAAATAAAATAAAATAATAAAATAAAATAAAATAAAATAAAATAAAATAAAATAAAACAAAACGATACGATACGATACGATACGATACGATACGATACGATACGATACTAAAACCAGGGGTCCTCACCCAGCAGGGCAGAGCAGGACAGAGCACAGAGAGCGGTTCCAGCTTTGAAGCTGAGAGAGGCTCATGGGGAATTTCTGAACACCCCCCTGCCCCAGTGCTCCGGTTGCCATGACGGCCACAGACACCTTCCTGCTATTCCTGACAGCACGTTTGTGTATACATGTTTTATGTTTGTATACATACACTGTATAATTTTGTGTATGTGATATATAATACATATCATAGATACTTACATTAGTAGTACACAAATATAATCTCAGTGCAAACCCTCAGGCAGTACAGAAGAAACTAAAATCTCTCTGGACCTCCAGCCCCAATCCTTGCCTCCAGTGCAGAGGTTTAACGGTCACATGTTACAGGTGCAAATTTGCCCGTGTGCTCACGGCCAACCCCAACGCGTTCAGACCTTTTTATCTGCGGTTACACAGACACGCGTCCACACAGAGCGTTCTAATCTGGATCCGTGTGCTCGTGTTTGCAAAAACGGTTTTCTGCCCTACGCGTCGTCTGCTCGGCGCCGTCTGAGGGGGAAGCTTCTCTGCCAGTCCCTGTAACTCTATCCTTGTATTTTCACGAGGTGTGTGTAGCAAGGAAGCGAACGGTAGTAGGTTATTTTTTTAATTAAAATAATTTGTTTTACTTTAGACATCTGAGCATTGGTGCCAATTTTTCACTGCAGTAAAAAACAAACAGCAAAAAAAAAAAAACAACTTTAGCAATAAATAGGCTTCCTTGCAACAAAGCCGTTCTCTCCAGAGATTTAGCAAAATAAAGGGATATGGGACACATGTATTTTTAATTTAGCAGACACACCCTGTAACGCCTTGACAATAGGTCCTCTCATCTAGCAGCGTGCAACAAGTACCTGTATTTCCTCCCACACTGGATAGTATCAGTTGGGTGTTTTTCGCCGACCTCGTTCTGTTGGATGAAATATTGCCTTACTGTTATAATTTGCATGTTCCTGATGACCCAGTAAGGTTGCGTCTGAATTTTTGGCCCTTTAGACTTTTATTTATTTTTTCAAGTTTATTTAGAGAGAAAGAGAGAGAGGGCACACCCAAGGGGAGCCCAAGCAGGCTCCACATTGTCAGCACACAGCCCAACACGGTGCTCGAACTCACGAACCACGAGATCGTGACCTGAGCCAAAGTCAAGAGACAGATGCTCAACTGACTGAGCCACCCAGGCGGCCCTGATCTTTTAAATGACTTTTAGTCTCTCCTACGTCACCCTTCCACTTGCTCCGTCATCTTGACTCCTGTCAACGAGGTTGATAAACCAGCTGGCTAGTCTGGACGCTGTGGAAACAAAAGAACAAACAGAAACTTCTGGAGTCACTTGTACTTGGCCACGTACAGCAGGAACAGTGCATGGCTGTTGATTTCCAGCCTGTGCCTTCTGGCCCCTTCTTCAGTAGTCACTTCTGCAGCAGAAGGTCTACTGGAGTGATCGTCAGAAGATCCGGGGGCAAGTGCGGTTTGGGCCACTTTTTGACCCTATGTCCCTGGTGAACTTTCTTTAATTTTTTGGCTTCAGATTCATCACTTATTAAGAGGAGTGGACCTGGGTGGCTTGGTCGATTGAGCATCCAACTCTTGATTTCAGCTCAGGTCATGTTCTCATGGTTCATGACTTCAAGCCCGGCACGGGGCACTGAGCTAAAGCGCAGAGCCTGCGTGGGATCCTCTCTCTCCCTCTCTCTCCACCCCTCCCCTGCCTGCTTCTCTCTCAAAGTAAATAAGCAATCTTAAAAAAAAAAAAAAAAAAAGAGTGGATAATAGATATTATACCTACTTTATAGATGTAAATGTGCCTTCCATGTGTGCACGTGTGTTCTCCATTACCCAACCTCACAGAATTCATTCAATTCCAGCTCGTGCGAATGTTTTTCTTCCTCATCCAAGTCCTGCGGATGTTGGCCGTATTTCCCCCCTGATGTTAACAGAACTCAAACAGGTCTAGACTGTTGGTCACTGAGTTGTCTACAGACAACTGGTCAGCACGGGGGCTCACGCTTAAGACAGCTCAGCACTAAGGCCCCTTGACTCCATTTCTTGGCTTTCCTGAACAAAGACCCTTTATCACCTGCCTGAGTCAAAGGCTCTGCTCTTCCTACGCCTTCTGTCCTGTCCAAGTTTCCTTCTGCCCCTCCACTGTTTCTTCCCATCTCTAGTCTTATCCAGCTTGAGGACTGGAAAACAGATAACTCTGCGATTAGACCTGCTTCTGGTTCTGTGTGGGATGGTGGTGGAGAAAGGGAGCAGAGAGAGAGGGAAACACACACAAAACATGTACACGCAAACACACATGCACACGCACGCACGTGTGCACCTTCACACACGTGCGCATATATGCACATAAGCAAATACACCTGAGCTACAACCCTGTTGTCTAGGGCGAGTGTAAAGGACCCAGGGAGATAGTATACATGCATGGGCTTGGTACACTACAGAACCCCATACAGTTAAAGGAGTCATTGCTCTGAAGTTTTCCCGGTGAAATAGGTTCTTGTTTGTTTTGAAATCTTGTAATATTTTCACCTTCCAAGCAGGAGTGACCTACTCCTCTCACTAGTCAATGTGAACCCCGTGCTCCTGAGTTCCTGGGCACAGGCTGACCAACGGGGCTGAGCCACACCAGACCCACCTGAATCTTGGAGTCTTCCCTAGAAGGGAACCCTCCTCTCCTCCTACTGTACTGTCCCTGCAACAGCCTCTCCATCTCGTTATCATCAGGGAAGGTCCGTGAGATGCATTTTAGTCACAGCGAGCCGCTGATAACACACGATCCTTGGGGATCATCTCCACCCTCCGACGGGGCTCTGTGCTCATAGGAAGTATACAGTTTCCACGCGTTCTTCGGGCCTGAACAGCCATACGCTTTGCTCACAGGCTGTTGAGGCATAAAAGTTCAGCCACCTGGGGGCAGATTTTGGTGGGAGTCAAGAAGAATAAGGTTAATTTGGGAGGGAAGCAAAGCCAGAGGTGGAGAGGCAAGGGCAGGGCGCCGTCCAGCCTGGGGAGGGCACGGGATGTTTGAGACACCAGGGCCCGGGTAGAAAGTTTCGGGGGCTCAGAGAATGGGGTGGGAGGGACAAGAGGCTCCCGTTCTGAATGCTCATAAAGGCCACGTGAAGAATTTGGACTCTATCCTTACAAGGGGTGGAGGCAACGGAGGTCTTGAAGCAGAGGTCTGACGTTGTTAGGTTTGGTTCTCAGGGAATATCTCCAGAATCCAAGCTCTCGCGCCACTGGTTGAGAAGCAGAACTAAAGCCAAAGCAGCATGAGCTAGGAGCTGGGATTAGATTAAGGACCACGTGGCGAGATTTAGAAATGGATTGCATAGGGAAGATGGGGTGAGACCCTCTTCCGCTGTAGAGTAGTCAAGAAAAAGAGGCCGCCTGGGAAGGGTTTCCTCTGGGAGGCAGGAGGTTTCGGGCACGTGCGAGACACTCCCCAGACACAGTCTCGTCAGCTTCCAACGCCGAGCGCTCCATGGCATTCCAAAAGGAAAACAGTAGGCAAGACAATGGGGCCCCGCTTTCACGCGGCACGCACGCCAGTGGCGGAGACAGACAACACACGGGTTAGGTAGGTAAACCAAATAACAGATTGGGATGAGTACGAGGAGGGACACAAAGAAGAGGGTAAGCAGAAGGTAGATGGTATAAAATTAAAATCAAGTGGACTGTTCAAGAGGGGTAGCGAAGCGAGGAATAAAGGGGTGAGGTCGCTACTATGCATGTTGACGGTTTGGCTGTCACGGACCCTTTGACGAAGTGTTGGGAGTCACGTGCCCTGTCTCCAGAAAACACACAAACTCACGATCAATCCATTGAGGAATCTGAAATTGTTAGAGTAAAAACATACACTTCCCCCCCCAACTCTTGTCTTTTACTTCATGCTTTCTTCCTCAATGATACCTTGCATAGATTCTGTAATCTGTTACCCAACTTTGCCTTAAGGAACTAGCTCAGATCGATTTAAAATGTGGACAATTTAAAATGAGGGGCTCGGTCAGTTGAGCATTTGACTCTTGATGTCGGCTCAGTTTGGGACCCCAGGGTGGTGGGATGGAGCCCCATGTAGGGTTGTGCCCTGAGCACAGAGCCTGCTTGGGATTCTCTCTCTCTCTCTCTCTCTCTCTCTCTCTCTCTCTCTCTTTCTCCCTCTCTGCCCATCTCCCTTGCTCACTCTCTGTCTCGCAAAACAAAGTTTTTAAGTGTGGATGGTGGACAGCGTATCTGAAACCAGGCTGCCCGCAGCCCCAGCATCAGCCTCTCTTTCTGTTGGGGGCGTGGCTGAAGGATGTGCTGCTCTTCCCTTTCTCTGACCTCCTCTTCCGGGAAGGGTATAGACGTGGAAGATCGGGGCACAGTCACCGGCCTCTCCTCTTTGTTGCCATTGTGTCTTGGGCCACACCAACTGGCCATGAAGCTCTCGGGCTGTGTATGTGTACTTTTTAGGGTCCCCGGGGTCTCCTCCTGCCTGGTGCCCTCACCAGCTGGCTGGGGTTCTGACAGGATAGCTACACAGTCATCTTCACTATTTGCACTTGACTTACAGGACCTTCCTGTAGCCTTGGCTACAAAGGAGGTGAGGGTGTTCCTGGGCCCTCTGGCCCTCCCTTTCAGCCCTACCATTTCTGTCCTGTTATCCCTTTTGGCGTAGGTACAATGTCATATCAGCAGTTCCTCTGCCTTGGCTGACATCCATCAAAGGGGAATACGCGCCAGTCTTCATTTCTTACACATCCATCTCAGCTTTGCAAACCATTTTCTCATAGTCTTACCTCGTACTAGGGAGGGGAAGTGTCCTCTCCGCGTGCACCGTGCTTCTCACGGTAAAGGGCACCCCTTTTCCCTCATGCCCTTGTTAGACAGGCTGGGGGCCTGGTGGATGATGCTGGGGCATGGTCTGCTGCCTCTAAAGAAGCCCTCAGGAAGCCCTGAGAGCTGGCTGATTCCCACGGCAGGCAGATCTCAGAGACTGTCTTCAGAATGTAGGTTACTTAACACTCCGTCTTTCCCTGGATGCCTTAGCAGCAATGCTAAGATAACAGGAAGAGTACCCGCTGGTGCCCCTATAGCAAGATTTAACTAGGGAAAGAGAAACTACCTCAACATGTATCCGCCAAGAAATTTGAATACAGGGAATACTTACGTGAACGCTGGAGGGACCAAGTAGCCCAACAGAGTGGGTGAGAATGGCAGAGTGGAGCTGGTGTTACTGGAACACAGGAGCTGAGGTTTATCAGACAGCAGACCTGTCCTGCAGAAACTGAAGGCCTAGAGGAGAGACCCTACCAGAGAAGTCACCTGAGGAGAGTCAGGAGCCTGACTTCTCCAGTCTTGATCTCCAGTCTGTAGCCAGTAGTCTATCTACAGATAGGTAGACTATAGACAGTCTGTAGTCTATCTCACTAGACAAGGCTAGAGGGGACGTCAGCTGACATGTAGGCCTGGAACCAGAACCTGCAGGGCTGCAGTCAGTCCCTCTGCTTTAGATAGAAGAACCAAGAAAGAGCAAGGAATGGGATCTGGCGGGGGCGGGGTACAAACAGAGAGTTCACCTACGAATTATTGAATACAGTCTCAGAAAGACTACTGACTTTTGATGGTTCCCCTACTCGGGCATAAGTAGGACTCCCTGATGTGGGGGGTACGAAGGCATGTCACGATGAAATTATCCAGAACAACCCCATGTTGACTGGAATTGAACTGGTGCGTCTTCGGGAGCTGAGAAACATAATGACACATTCACCGTTGAACCGGTAAACAGGAATCAATTTTGGGGAGGGCTTTCTCTCCTCTATATTGCAGTGCCTTTCACGGCAGCCTTGTGATAGAATCCGTGTGTCCTACAAAAATAGTTCACTTGCCTTCACTCCTTTTGGAAGCCATGTTTAGTAAAGGGGCAGAATCTAAAAGTTTACTACAAACCCAAGCTAAAGTTGAAGAACTGTCTTGGACAAAGCAGAACTAAGATGGAAACCTTCCCGGGGATGGGAGCATCCTGACTTCTTGTTCAACTTGAACATTTTTTAAGCCATAGGAAATTGTCTGGCAGTTGTATGTAAGGTTCAGTTCACTAAGCTGAATCAAATTTTAGAACAAAAATGACATAATGCACTCAACACTCTATTATCTATTCTCAGATAACCCCCAAATCCTTGATATGGAATGCGTTTTCCATTTTTGGCAGAAGCTTTTTCATCATAATTATGCTTGGCTTTGAATAAGGTTTCAATTAGTTTACGGGAGAAGACAGCAGTGGTGCCAACATGTTCCTTCCTGCAGATCTCTTTAGAATACCAAAAGGTCATTGAACAACAAAACATTTTTCAGCAGTAGCAACAAGAGTTTCAGATCTTACCTTCTGAAAATCCTGGCATTAATTCCTTCTCCTCATTCATGCAGCAGCAAAAAAAATATACGTAGATGGGTCATTCAAGCAGCAGGCCCCCCACCTTCCCATGTTTACCTACCCAGAATTCATCCTCTCCATAAAACACAGCCATTGAAAGTGTAGACTCTGGAAAAAGACTGGCTGAGTTCTGGTCCTAATTCTCAATTTGAAAGCTGTGTGATCTTGGGGTAAGTCACTTGTCTTTTCTTAACCTCTTTCTCCAAATATGGAAAGTATTTAATCTTTCTAGTAATTAAAAAAAAATGTCAACAGCACGCAGGCTTCCAGCTGAGATGGAAAAGCTCATATGAGATTGAACCTCCCACAGGGAACAAATATAAATTTCAGGTATTATGCAGAAGCGAATAAACAACAACAAAAAAAGCTGCTTGCAGGTGTTGGAAAACAATCAGAGCATATGGAACTTGAGGGGCCAAGATGGCAAACAGAAGGGAACACATTGAGGTGAGCAGGGCCTTCTCTACTGCTTTTTTACATTTCTGAAAATCAGTTTTATTCGGGTGTAAGTGACATACATTAAAATGCATCCTCTTAAAAGTATGTTTGGTGAGTTTTGGCAAATGTATAAACCGGTGTAACCACCATCACATGGAAGCCACAGAACACTTCCATTGCCCAGAAAAGTTCCCTCGTGTACCTTCGCTGTCAGGGACCAGCACCATGCACTGCCTTAGGTAGCCACTGATTGGATGTCTATGACTATGACTTAATTTGTCTGCTATAGGATTTCGTATAAATAAAATCATCAGCATATAAAGTATTGTATCTGCTCCTTTCACTCTGTGTGTTGTTCATTGTGACATTCATCCATATTTTGGGGTTTAACAGTAGGTCATCTCTGTTGATGGTACTTCATGTATTTTGAAGGTCTGTTATTAGGTAACACACCTGTAGAATCATCAGGTCTTCTTCATAAAGTAACTTCTTACTATTATGATGAGATTTATCATCTTGAAGTCTATTTTCCTGGGATTGATATGCATAAGCTTTTTTATGCTTATGATTTGTGTAGTATGTATTTTTCTAACCCACTATTTTCAAATTTAAGTTCAAAGTGCAACTCTCTGTAAACAAACATGGAACTGGATCTTGCTTTTTATCCAATCTGAAAATCTCTGTCTTTTAATGAGAGTGTTTAATCCATTTACATTTAATGTCATTATCATACTGTTGGGCTTAAGTCTATCATCTTCTTATTTATTTCCTATTTATTCACTCTACTCTTTGTTCCTTATTTCACAAATACAGTTTTAGAATTCTATTGCATCTTTTCTATTATTTTTAACTACCTCTATTATACTTCAGTAATTGCCTTCACTGTTTACCAATACTACAATGGAGACATAAAATGTAATATATCTGTACCATGGAGTAAACCAGCTACTGTTATATGCAACATGGATTTCATAAAGACAATGAGCGATTTCATCCAAAAAAAAAAAAAAAAAGGACATGTTATATAATGGTATTCATAAAAATTTCAAAACTGACAAAATTAACCTATGGTGATAGAAGTTAAAATGCTTGGCCATGAGGTAAAGGCAGGAGTTATGGCATAACTTATAGAATGCTGATATGATGATATTCTATCATTTTATGGGTACGTTCACCTTATAAAAATATGTTGTGCTGCACACTCTGATTTTAGTGTTTCTGTATATAAATTATATTTCAATTTAATAAGTTACTCAAAAATTCACAGCACAAGTCACCAGTTAATACCTCGTCAATTTGCAGAATATGAAAAATATAAATAATATCGTGAGATTTCAGTGACATTCATGCTCTCACATATTGCTGGTAGCAATATAAATTTCTATGATTTTGAAATGTAATTTGGCCATAAGGCAAATCAAATTCCAGGAAAGGCCTACCACATCATAGTTTTCTGGTTAGACGTTTTCACAACCAATCACACCGTATCCTCACAATAAGTACGGAGAGCAGGCATTATTATCAACATCATACAGGGGAGCACACTGGTTCTGAACCTTTAAATGCCTGTTGAATGTCATAGGACTGGTAAACAAGTAAGCAGAAAGTCTTACCCAGTACTACTATAACTAGGAGAAACTTCTGAGAGTGAAAGGAGGCTCATCAAAATTACCCGGGCGGGGGGAGTGAAAATAGGGGGTTGTCACTATGAGAAAAGAGCTGGAGGCAAGGAGACCCATATTACTGCTTTACTTTTAATATGGAAAACCGAAAGCCTACACACCCAATAAAAGAGGATGCTTCAGTAAATGATGCTTCTTAATGGCGTATTATGGAGATATTATGTAGCCTTTTAAAAAAAAGTCATTATTAAATTTAAGAAACAGAACAAATGAGCAAACGAAGAAAAAAAGAGACAAACAAAAACCCAGGCTCTGAACACGGAGAACAAACTTCTGGTCACCAGAGGGGAGGTGGGTGGGGGGATGGGTGAAATGGGTGATGGGGACTAAGGAGGACACTTGTGATGAGCACCGGGTGACGTATGGAACTGTTGAATCACTCTATCGTACGCCTGCAGCTAATATCTCACTGGATGTTAACTATCCTGGAACTTAAAAATAAATAAACGAAGAGCATAGTTACGATTTTTTATAATAACTGACTCATAGGAGCCCATAGAAGAGAGATGGCCGAATGAATGAATTTTCCAGCAACGCAGGAAATGCTTAGGATGTAATATTAAGTGAAAGGCACAATAAATTCCACTGAGACTCTGAGTAGAACTATGTAAAACTCATGTGCGCACACATGAGCACTTGGTGAATAGATTCCCAGACGGGGAGAAAAATGATGTACAAGGATGACGGGAACTTCAGGGAAATTTAAACATCTTTTTCCTTCTCTTTCATTGCTGCCCCAATAGTATTTATGCAGTATGCTAAAAAGTAAAAAGAAGAAACCAGCCGGTAAGCAAAAGTGAGCAGTCCGGGCTATCGGAGGTATGGCACGTTTTTACAAGGCGTGTGATCTGACGAGAGTGCACTGGGGTAGCAGATTCCTAAGTGTTTTAGAGAATAAAAGAACTTGGGCGGAGAGGAATTAGAAAGGGTAAGTGGTTTTCCCGAGGTCACTTCGCGGATTGCTAGCAGTCAAGATCTTTACTTGTATTTTTAAGTACTTATATTTACCACTTGGACAGTTTAAACAGTAACAGTTCTTAAAAACAAACAAACAAACGTCCACCAGCGACAAAAGTAAAACTTGGCTAGGAACAAATCACTAAATCGATGACTTATAGTTAAGGGATGTAAGACATACACCGCGTATCTAATTTATCTTATGGCTGAGGAATCTTAGCATTCTTAACCTTCCGCTACGTGGTCATGACTAAATCATGCTATGGAAGTGCTTAAACGTGTAACTTAGTGTCAGTCTCATTCCTCAGGTTCAGAACATGCTTCTTACACATCTTTTTCCTCCTGCTGGCCTTTATTAGTCTCCGTCTTTAAACTCAAACACGTGGCATCATTTTAACGGTGTCACCCACAAAATCACTTCCATTTGCTTTGGGTCATGGGAGTTAAAAGACAAACCCACCTCCTTCCTGTCTGCAACTAAGTTTAATGAGAGTAGGAGAAGCTAAAAAATAATAATGGAAGCACAAAGAGCATCATTTTCATTTATAGCAGCGCTTACCCTCTGCAGGACCGAAAGGGAGTCGGGACAAGCCCTCATTAGAAGAGCAGTGGACACACTGGAGAGAAAATTGGGGGGCGTTTTGGAAAAAGGTGATTAAAAGTTAGATTTCCATGCGCTGTGCCAGCGGGTGCCGAGGGAGGAGGGGGCTCAGGGGGTGCGGTGGCCAGACAGACCATTAAATTGGTATTAAACACTTTTCCATATGAAGGAAGTGTCCTCCTGCCAAGAGCCAGGAGTTGAGAGATCGGTTTCCACGCAAATGCTCCGTGAGAGAACTAAGTAAACCGGGAAAGATCAGGAGGTTAGCGGGGTGAGAACCCCGGACGCGGAGCTATGTCTGGCTGCACTTCCTCGCAGACTCGGGGAACTTGGCACAAATCAGCGGGATAAAGGGCCTGTATAAACACACAAACCCACTGACTGGTTTTTTCCATAGAATTAACTCAACCAGAAATATATTACAAAAATAGAACAAAGCTGGAGTCCGTCAGCCCTCGCCGCACCAGCCCGTAAAGGATTTCTTGCACCTTGTCCAAAGCAAAGTGGGGGAGTGACAGCTCCGGGCCCAAGCCTCACAGCGGTGGTTCCCGCAGCTGACCACTGCCTGACCCCCTTCCAGAGCTGAGCCGTAACAAAGACCCCATTGAGTGAAATGCCGCCCATACGCGGCAGGAGGGTCTCCCAGACCCACTTCCTCCACTAAAATCCTCAAAGCGATTCGTTTGCAAAATCTGTCTAATAAGTACCACGTGGGTTCCCGGAGACCCCTGGGAGCTTGGTAAGAATTTCCGTGTGGCGCTCAGACCCTGACCTGTCTTAAGTAACCCTAGCTATGAAGCAGCAGCATTAGCCTAGCACGGCAACTTTGGGCTGTCTGAAATAAAGAATGTTAGAAGCATTTGGAAGTCCTTTCGAGATTGGTCTCCAACCCCCTTCGCGTTTCCAGTTCTGGCAAATGCATTAGGTTTAGCGTGGAAAGTATCAGCCGTGGGATCAGACCGGCCGGGACGATCTCGTCCATTACTGGAGGGGGAACCTTCCCAAGCTACGCCAACTGTGCTGGCCTCAGTGTCTTTATTAGAACAATGAGAACAATCCCTACTTTTGAGGCTTGTGGAGAGAAGTTGACAAGAGAAATGAATCTGGTGTTGGACACGCGCAAAGGCAACGAATGTGAGCTCTCTTCTCTCCCACACAGAATCCGACCTCGCTTGAATGACTGTTTGGCAGGGCGCCGTGAAGATGAGCAAGTAGTGGGGGCATCGTCTGGGGATTATAAATAGCGGTTTTTGGGGTTTTCTTTTTTATAATTTTTTTTAACCTTTCTTTATTTTTGAGACAGAGAGAGACAGAGCATGAACGGAGGAGGGTCAGGGAGAGGGAGAACCTGAAACAGGCTCCAGGCTCTGTGCCCGACACGGGGCTCAAACCCACAGACCGCGAGATCACGACCTGAGCTGAAGTCGAACGCTTAACCGACTGAGCCACGCAGGCACCCCATAAATAGCGGTTTGAAGCCACAGTCAGAAATTCCTTACGGGACTGGTGTTGGAAGATGTCTTCGGTCTAAGGCTACACAAGCAATCCAAACCCTGTCTTTGTCTCGAGGCCTTTACAAGCAGGCCGAAGCCGAGGGTGCTTATGGGGAGGTTAACCCAGGAAAGCCAAAGTGAAACCATCGTGCGCTACAAGCAGGGAGATGCTTCGCAAAGAAAGACACTGGATGCACCATCAAATCGACGACTTCTGCACAGAGCACGGCTTTTCACATTGAACTCTGCCCAGAATCTGTTGTCTTCTCACAGAAGATAGGGTTTATAGGCACATCAAATGGTTGCGGCGGCCAGAGCACGGCCCGGAGGAAGACAAAGTGTGGCTTGAAGAGCATGCAGACCAGAGCAGAGACGTGGCTTCCGGAGGGAGGTCAGGCGTCTGCTAACCACGCCCGCGGCCATCTGTTTTGAAGCGCGCGCGTCGCAAGCTCTGGGGTTTGCGGAGATCTGTCAAGCGCCTGTCTCAAAAAACGGGACCCCGGAAGAGGAAGAACAGTATAAGACTATGCACTTGAAAGTGCCAGGCGTTGGGCCACTGACGATGGAGAACCTGAGTCCGTCGTTTGTTTGGGAGCACCAGAGGGTGGCCGTGTGATGACAGTGCACACGGGAGCTGTGGGGGGACAGAGGACATTCCAGGGATGCACACAACTGGAAGCTGAAGAAAGACGGCCTCCTGCACCAGAGCCAGAGCAAAAACATTTCTCTCAGCCACATCTGGGGCGGGAGTTCACCAGCTCCCCAGGGAGGACGGGTCAGGAGTTAGTGCCACAATCGTATTTTACGGGCTTTGTCGCTGCAATTAATTCTTCAGATCAAGTGTGTGAGGGGTTCTGTCCAATGCAAGGCGGCTGCCTTCTCACCTAAGCTTCCCGGCTTTCGTGCGGAAGGGACTCCCTTGGGAACTGTTGAAGATCTTGATCTGAAATCAGGAGGTCGAAGAAATCACTTCGATCGGAGACCTTGTGGTAAGAGCTAAAGATGGGCCCTCAGACGTCCTGGGGGCCTGCCCCACGGGAACGTGCACTCCGTTGTCCACAAAGCCTCAAAATGTCCACAGGATACAGGACCCTCTTGGGTGAATTCTTTTAAGACAAAAAAACAAAACAAAACAAAAAAAACCCACTGTTTTTTCCTGAAGCATTATTCCAGACATCTTTCTACACATACAATTAGACTGATAAAGTCAGTCACGTAACAAAGGTGGAAAGTAAAGACCAGGAGATGGGTGGGTCCATGAGGATGCCGAGAGCCACCTCTTCCGTTGCAGGGAGGTGACACCACCCAAAATGGAAATAGGTGATTTCGAAAACACAACAATTGCTCTTACGGTGTGGGTGGGGTTCGGGGACTGCACCATCCAGTGACGCACAAGAATCTTTGTTCTTTATTCAGTCACCATGTGGGGGAGTTCGTGGCTTTAGGTGAATCTTTCTACCTTTTCTTGGATTGATTACTGTCGGTGAGTTTTGTGGCTGTTGTGAGAAACTTACATTCATCTCCTTATGTGTTAGGAGTCAGCTTTATTGATATTATTAATTGCTATTTATGTTCACTCCAGCCTCTTAATTTGTATCTCACCAGTGTTTTGTTCGTTGGGTTGGTTGGTTGGTTGGTTGGTTTTTGGTACCTTTGACGACAGTTCGAGTCACACGTGCAGGTTGCATGTGGATGGAGGTTAACTCTCCTACCTATGCGTCCGTGATATCACGTGTGGTCTGTAATTAGCCAAACACCATGCTCTGTGCTCATTACTGAAGAAGGAGGTCATCCTGGTAGGGATGATCCTATGAGGGGGGAGTGGGAACCCAGTAAGACCCAGGTGAACCAAACAAAACCAGCTCCCCCAGGCCTGGGCCGTAGCCCCTCATGTCCCGTGGTCCACATTGGCAGGGGCGGCTTGCTGGAGAATGAACCAGACATCTTTTGAGAGCCACACGCCCTGTGATAAAACTCGTTCAGAGCAATGCTGTTTCTAATCCCAATACTCCACATCCAAACTCTGTCTCGGACGTTTCTACTTACGACCACAAGCTTCCCAAGATCTGCAGGCGGCAAACAAAATAGAGCGAAAAATAACCATCAACATCCGAACTACCACATTTTCCGCCTCCCCCAAAAGCTGCAAGAAGTGTCCAAAGTTTTGTTTAGGAAAATAGCCACCATGTCTCTGAAGGGCACTAAGGCCATGGCACAGCCACAGTCAAGAGGAGTAGTTGGCTTGCCATTTTCAGCAATTTCTTAGAGGCGATGAACACAGTTTAAAGATTGAAAAATCCCCCTAGAACTTGGGGGGTAGGAAAAGAAGATTCTTAAAAATGACGGAGTGCAAGAAAAGCAATTGTCATGGTTGGTGGCCTGAACACAGGTTGATCTACTTTTTGGGGCGGGACACTTAGCGACATCTCCTCAAATTGAAGATACGCGTAGCCTCTGGCGGTCCTTCATCATCTAGAAATAGGAAGTATTCTCACAAGTGAAAGTGCTAGAATGTATGCATGCAAAGATGACTAGGGCAGTGGCGTCTGTTTCACTGAACATCTAAGAACAACTCAAATCTCTACCCACAGAAGGGTGGCTGCGTTAATCGTGATTTATCCACCTTGGGTCCACCGTGCGACCATTACAAAGAAGTGAGCGTAAACCCGGGAAGATCTCTAAGAAAAAATTGTCATGAGAAACAAATCAGTCAATCCGAAATATGTCAAAACACAAGACCAGTATGAATGGATGATAACATGAATAAGGATCAGAACCAGCCTTTACTAAGAGTTTACTCGGAGTCAGGTCAGCTCTCCGTGTTTCCTGTGAATGGCCTCCTTCCGTCCTCACAAAAGTCCCTGGAGGTAGTCGCTGTTGTCTTTGCTATTTTGCAAATACAAAGGCTCAAGCACAGAGACAAAAAATAACCTGTTCAAAGTCACACAGACGTAAAGGGAAAAAGAGTCTTCCGAGTGTAGGGAGGAAGAACCGGAAAATAAGGACAAAACTCCCATTTTACTCCATTTATTTTATATTATTTAATTAAAAACTTTTTTAAGTCTATTTATTTTGAGGGAGAGAGAGAGCACGGGGTAGGGCAGAGAGAGAGGGAGAGAGAGAGAGAGAGAGAGAGAGAGAGAATCCCAAGCAGGCTCCCCACTGTCAAAGTGGAGCACGATACAGGGCTCGAACTCACAAACCGCGAGATCCTGACCTGAGCCCAAACCAAGAGTCGGACGCTTAACCCACTGAGGCACCCAGGCGCCCTATGTTATTTAATTTCCTGATGAGAGTAAGGACCCCCTGGGTTGTAAAAATTGTGTCATTGCTTCAAAGTCAGTGACATACGAGATAATCCCAGGAATCGCAACGGACTCGGAACCAACGTGAGTCATGTCACTGCATCTGGGTACAAGTTAAATCGCATTTCTTTTATTTTTTGAATTATGGCCCCCGCCTCCATCCCCCAGTCTTTTGGCTCCTAACCCCCAGCAGGGAGAGAAAGAGAAGGACAGTGAGGACAGCCACCAGGAACCCCTTTTCCCATCGGACTCCCTTGGTCTGGAGGAGTTTTGCCCTGTCCCGAGAGCAGCAGATTCCCAGACAGGCTGGAGTAACTGAGGTTTATCCTAAGAGACCACTTGCTCCTGGGTGTATTGGCCACTCCGAGGCCATCCTCTGGGCTTTGCAGAAAACCGGTAAGGCTTTGGTGGCTACAGCACACACAGCACACAGCACACTACACGCGGCTCCGCGATGGTGCGAATTGCTTTCCTGCTCAATGTGTTTCTTTGTGGTTTTTTAATCCCCAGTCCTTGGCGCACACGTCCCGGAATGGGTTCCACGTGTGCGAGTACAAATATTGGTCCCTCTAAATATCCTCTCGGCACAACACGGGCTGTCTGCGGAGATAAAGAGGTTCCAGGCTTAGCTCAGGGAGGAGGGAAATGAAAAAGCAGAGAACCCACGGTGCCAAAAAAATGAAAATCAACGGATGCCCAGGAGACAACAGAGACAGAAGGGAGAGAACTAACAGATACTGGAATTTGGGATTTTCTTGAAACGCTCCCACACGTCTTCGTTTCTATGAGCCGAGACAAAGACATCCTTCCTACCTCTGTGTCCCACCTTTTCAATATATTTTCACTCATTAAAAAAAAAAACTAATTTAATTGTTAATTTCTCTGTTAGAATTAATTTTAGGACCAAATTTCATCTTTTACAGACACTGGAGTCGACACAGATCCTTATTAGCTAAGTGTTGCCTCACCCTAAATTCCCAAAAGCCAGGGAAGAATGTCAGAAAACGCAATGAAATCAATAATGGTAATTGCTGGAGAAATATGCCAAATACTACAATGTTAAAAAAAAAAAAAAAAATCCTGGCTCATGTTGGTAAATTTTTTTCGGCCCGTATCGTTTTCTCAGTGTTTTCTCACTACCATGAGATTCAACTCACAAGTAAGTACGCCAGCTTGCAGTCAGGTCATGGTAGTGGATTGAAACAAATATGTAAAATATGGTCCTTCGAGTAAAATTAAAGCAAGGACTAAATGATGTAATTTTTTAAAATTTATTTATTTATTGTGAAAGAGAGAAAGAGAACGGGGAAGGGGGAGAGAGACAGGGGGAGAGAGGAAATCTCAAGCAGGCTCCACGCTGTCAGCACAGAGCCCGATGTGGGGCTCGAACTCACCGACCTATGAGATCATGACCTGAGCCGACATCAAGAGTCGGGTGCTTGGGACGCCTGGGTGGTTCAGTCTCTTAAGCATCTGACTTCGGCGCAGGTCATGATCTCGCAGTTTGTGAGGTCAAGCCCCGCTACAGGCTCCGTGCTAACAGCTCGGGGCCTGGAGCCTGCTTCTGATTCTGTGTCTCCCTCTCTCTCTCTCCCCCTCCACCGCTCACGCTCTGTCCCTCTCTTAAAAATAAAAAAAAAAATTTTTTTTTTAATTAAAAAAAAAAGAGTCGGGTGCATAAACGACCAAGCCACTAGGGAGTCCCTACAAGATGTGATAGTTTAAAAGCAATATTCATGACTTCCAAATAATAAACGTAATAAAAGACTAGGAATATAAAAATCCATCGAGAAAGGAGAAAAAGAAACAAATCTATTAAAGAATATTGTAAGTCAGACATATTTTTTTTTATCTCTCGGAGTCATCTTTCAAAACAAAAACCCATGAAGTTATCCTGACGGTATTTATTGAGTATCTACTGTGCATCAGGCATTGTGCAAGACCTTAAAGATCGTGAATAAGAACGACAAGTTCAAAGGGAAGGCAAAAAGCAGGCAAAAGCAAACAAATGTGGGAGGACAGTATTAGAACAAAGTAGTAACGGGGGAGAAAAGAAAGAAACACGATAAAAAAGTATGTTTCGAATTATTAAAGGATAAATGCATAGAAAATGCAAGGAAGCAATCAGAAAGTTTTTAGAAACCAACTGGCATAGACAAAAAATATACGAAACAAGATTTAAAGGCGTGGAAGGTCACACTTGTTTGGAGACACACGAACACACCTATCAGCCTTTCTACCCGTCAAGTACACAAAACTTAGGCAAGGGGTTCACTTAAGACTTTCGTCAAAGTGATAGAAATGTAAGACAAAGGGGGATTCACGGGTTGACATGAGAAGACTTCTTCCAGTCTTCTATTTTGTCTCCTTATCTGGAAGTAATGAGTAGGATGTTGTTTAGTCCTTGTTTCAATTTTGTTAAGGACCACGTTTTACTTTGCCTGTACCTCCGATGGTAGCCCTGATGTCAGGGGCAGAGACAATGGACAAAGACGTGGTTTCTGATCCCCTCTCGGCCCTGCTTCTCCCCACATTGACTCCGTTTTCAGACGGCCACTTCCTACACGGTCTCACGGTGGCCAAGCTATGTGGCACCAGATGATGAGGGGAAGAGTGGCTTCCCTGATCCCTCCAGCACAGGCCGCGGGAGTGAGACGTGTCGGCTCTGAGTGGCCCTTCCTGAAACAAATCTGTGGCCAGGAGAATGGATGGGGAGGTGTGACGGACTTAGGTGGGAGTCACAGGCTCCAGGCTTGGAGTCGGGCAAGACGTGAGCCTGGCCAGAGGCATACGAGGAACGATACGACAGAGGCAGCTGGGGTCTTGGTCAGAGCCCTTCTTCCTGCCCTTCCTTGTTCTTGCAGAAAGTCCCTGTGCCATTGGAGGCATCTCAGTGCACCCTGCTTTGGAGATGAAAAACACAGGTTCCGGCATCCCTTCGAGATGGGCGCAGTCGACCAGATACAAGTGGCAGTTTTCAGGTACGCCGTTTGGAAAACCTGTTGTAAAGCTGGGAGGTGACCCGTTTGCCCTGTCTTTTCCTTCCTTCTTCGTTCCCGTTTCTAGAAGATGCTGGTTTCGGCAGCAAAGCCCAACTCGACGCTACAAGGTTATCTGGGCGGTAGATCCCACGTGCTAACCTGACCTGCAAGAAAGCTGGCCTCTGCCTCGCGTACCTGCAATATTATGAGAATATAAATAATAAGCTTCCCTCGGAGCTGGACCACTGTGATTTGTTTCTACTATGAAATTTAGTGACATACAGTGCTCCCTCCAAAGTCAAGTCATGTTTTTGGGCAGAGAGTGGCTATGGGACAAGGAGGCTTGAGCAGAAAGGGGCTCAAACGTACTCTGTGGGTCTTAGAAGTGCTCTGTTTTGTTTTATTTTTTTTTTTAACTTTTTGAATGTTTATTATTTATGTTTGAGAGAGAGACACACACAGAGCACGAGCAGGGAGGAGCAGAGAGAGAGGGAGACACAGAATCCGAAGCAGGCGCCAGGCTCCGAGCTGTCAGCACACAGCCCGATGCGGGGCTCGAACTCCCAAACCGCGAGAGCATGACCTGAGAAGAAGCCGGCTGCTTAACCCACTGAGCCACCCAGGCGCCTCTGCATTTTGTTTCAGATAGTGGTGATGTGCGTGTATACGCTCGCCAAAATTCATCAAACCCGGTGCTTAACATCCAGTCGCTTCATTGTAAATAAATAATAATCTCAATTAAAAAAAAAACTCAACTGTGGCCTCAGAACAGGTGGATGCTGGGCATCAGAAACAAACAAAAACCCTCTATAATAAGAAAATATGGGAACTTCACAATCTAATGAATAGAATGGACATATATACACAAGCTTTGATTCTATAAATAATGAAACATGCACATTTTTTCTTTTTTTTTTTTTTAGAGAGAGAGAGAGAGAGCACACAACAGGGGAGGGGAAGAGAAAGAGAGAGAGAGAGAGAGAGAGAGAGAGAGAATTCTAAGCAGGCTCCACGCTCAGTGTGGATTCTGACATGGGGCTCGATCCCACAACCGATCCCTGGAATCACGACCTGAGCCGAAATCAAGAGTCCTATGCTCAACCTTCTGAGCCACCCAATTTTAAAAGATGGCCCCCCACCTTTTAAAATTCCTATGAAATGTGTACAAAAGCAATTGCAAACTAGGCCTCAAAGAAAATCTAAATAATGGAAATGGAAAAGACTATATTCTTTGGCCATAGTGTGATGAAAGGAGATATTTAATTTAAAACCAAACAAAACAAATACCATGCAATGAAACCGTTTGAAATTTAAATGTGAAATTCACCTACGGGGCTCCTGAGTCAGAGAATCAATCAACATTGTTTCCTAAATAATCTCTGGTTATAACAACCAGAACTCCAGATCAAGGAAAATATTACGTATCTTAGCTTTAGCCTAATGGTAGAAGCCAAATCTGTACTTAAAAGGAAACTCATAGCTTAATTTGCTTGAATATCAACTAGTTAAAACAAATGACTGTGACTTTTTTAAGCATTTAATGAAAAGTTAGAAAGAGGACAACATAACGGACCCAATGAAGACAAGAGAGAATTGTTATTAAATTTATAATAAGACACGAATGAATTTGATGGGGCGCCTGGGTGGCTCAGTCGGTTAAGCGTCCGACTTCAGCTCAGGTCACGATCTCGCGGTCCGTGAGTTCGAGCCCCGCGTCGGGCTCTGGGCTGATGGCTCAGAGCCTGGAGCCTGCTTCCGATTCTGTGTCTCCCTCTCTCTCTGCCCCTGCCCTGTTCATGCTCTGTCTCTCTCTGTCTCAAAAATAAATAAACGTTAAAAAAAAAAATTTAAAAAAAATTTATAATAAGACACGAATGAATTTGAAAACGAGAAAAAAGACAGAATTGATTAAAATTCTGATTTTTTTTTATATCCCATCAAGGCCTTTATGTTGTCAGTGATCAAGATGCACACTTTTTTTTTTTTTTTTGGCTTTGGGAACTGAGCTCATCACATGAAACATTTTCTGGCTCTCGCCTAACTCAGCCCTTCAGAAGATAAATTTTGTGTTGTTTCCATGCATGTTCATTCACACAGGTGATAGTTTTCCTAACTTCTAGGCCTAGAAGCATTTCTAGTGCCCGCTGCCCTCCTACAAACAAAGATGCATTCACCGCACAGAGTGAACAGAAAAGGGGCCACCTCCCCTTGTCCCGCCCCTGACCCCTTGTCCTGCGAGCACTCCCATGCTGAGGACGGATGGAACCGGAAAACCGTGGCAGGGATCGCCTTGCTCGCGGTCTTAACTGCCCTGTGTCCTCGCCAAGGCCCGGCCAGCCAAAGATGACGAATTTGGGTTTGGTGCCCGAGCATTATCTGAAAAGAAAGTATGTGCAAACTGTGACAGCTGTATTCTTTTACCGGGGCCAGCTCTCTTGCAGAACATCCTTCCGTCCAAGAGCAAAACCATCCAAGTCATAGCGGCAATGAAGTTGAAGATCATTCTCCTTTACGGCTCTCAATGAGAAGTACAGAAATATCTGATTTGTTTTCTGGTTCTGACTAAAACCTACGCCCCAGTGTGCCCCCCAGTTCCTCCCCGAGTGCACCATGCTGGTAAGGGCGCGTGCCTTTTCCAAGGCTGTGGGACCATCACATGAGTCTGGAAAATTGTCTACATTCATTCCAAAACTTGCCTTTTTTTTTTTTTCCATCCACTTTTCCATCTTGGGGAGGGTCACAGATGGAGCTTTCAGAATTGACCTGGAAGGGGCACCTGGGGGGCTCAGCCGGCTGAGCGTCCGACTTCCGCTCAGGTCGGGATCTCGTGGTTCGTGGGTTCGAGCCCCGCGTCGGGCTCTGTGCTGACGGCTCAGAGCCTGGAGCCTGCTTCGGATTCTGGGTCTCCCTCTCTCTGCCCTCCCCCACTTGTCTCTGTCTCTGTCTTTCTCTCTCTCTCTCAAAAATAAATAAATTAAAAAAAGAATTTATCTTTATTGTAAATTATTTTGGTTAATAGCCTCTTTTTCCTTAAGTGGTCCCAAAGTCTTGTAATTGTCGTTAGCATTTAGGAAAACATTAACTTTTTTTTCTTAATGCGGCCCCAGATACTTCGACATCTAATAGCATTTGTAGCCACTTCGGTCGGCTACTCTCGAATGGAGAGCTGGGGTTCTCCCATCTGGGGACTCTCACTCTGACAGCGCATGCTCTGAGTCACTACCTCCAATCCCTCACCCCTCCCAAGTCCTGTCTGCGATTCCCCATGTGCCTGGCGGGGGTCCCCTGTCTCCGTCCCTCACTCCAGACTTTCCAGCCTGGGCTCTGCACCCCCTCGCCTGATCCGATGTCCCCCAGGACTCGAAATGCCTTGCACGCCTGGTGATCCTGTCGGACAGGTGCAGCCGGTCCGCTGGCCCAGCCTCTCCGCTCACATGTCAGAGCAGCGGAGGGAACAGACCGCTACATCGTGCACCCGGACCTCCAGCCTCTGCACGGTTCTCAGCGCTGTTCCGTTGGCCTCGGTCAGTCTTTGCTCGTCGTCGGTCATCTTCCCCTCTTCAGCTCCTGCTGCAGTGCCTCAGTTTTCTCCAGCCCCCCCAACCCGCCTCATCCACCGCGCCCACTGTCACGGGCCGAACTGTGCCCCTGCCACACTGGTATGTTGAAGCCCTCGGCCCCAGTGTGATTGCATTTGGAGATGCAACCTTTCAGGAGGCAACTAAGGTTCGATGAAGTCTCAAGACTGGAGCCCTCATCCAGTCGGACCGGTGCCTCTCCAAGAGGAAGAGTCTCCGGGTGTGCGCGCATCCCGAGGAGAGGCCGTGTAACACCCAGCGAGAAGGTGGCCTCAGGAGACACCAGGTCTGTCAGCGCCTTCGGCGTGGACATCCAGCCTCCAAAACCAAGAGAAAATGAATCTCTGTTGCCTGAGCCCCCCCAGTCTGTGGTACTGCGTTATGGCAGCCCCGGAAGACGAACGCACCCATAGCAATGACTTAACCTCACGCTTCATAAAGAAGATTGAGGTCGGGGCGCCTGGGTGGCGCAGTCGGTTGAGCGTCCGACTTCAGCCAGGTCACGATCTCGCGCGGTCCGTGAGTTCGAGCCCCGCGTCGGGCTCTGGGCTGACGGCTCGGAGCCTGGAGCCTGTTTCCGATTCTGTGTCTCCCTCTCTCTCTGCCCCTCCCCCGTTCATGCTCTGTCTCTCTCTGTCCCAAAAAAAAAAAATAAATAAAAACGTTGGAAAAAAAAAATTTAAAGGGAAATAAAAATGTTACTAAGTTAGCGCATTGAAGTAAGCTTTAAGGAAGCAGCCAAGACTCATTGGCAGCCATCTGGTTTCACATCTCGTGTTAGATCAGGTTTCCTTGACCTTTCCTATCACCCGAGGGCGATTTTCTGCTCCGTAATTCCTTCCCTTTGTCTTAGTCATTGAAACTCTGCGGGCTTTGTTGAATTCAGAGGCTCCTCCCTGCCTCTGGGGAACGACGATAAATCTCAGGGATCAACAGCTTCTGCTGTTTCATTCAAGATGTTCCTCTGCTGCACCATCACCTGTGCGGTCCCAGGTTCTGGATCTTCTCTCGAGCCCGCCCTTCCACCAGAACTCTCGGGCCAGCATGGATTTTAACGTCATCGATTGCAAACGCATTCTTTCAAAAGATGGCATTTCCACTCCTTATAATTTTCTTTCCAGAGATTTTCTTAAATTTCCTTTTTCGAGCTCCCCTTTAGGAGTGAAATCACACGTCCCATCAATCTCTGTACACTTCTAGAGGGGAAAAAAAAACACATTATTTTCATTATAACTGGGACACGTTTTTCGTTTTCTGGCAGACATAATTTCTCAGTCTCATTTTTACCTTTTCAAATATGCCATATCCCCCTGCACGATTTTGTCCACAATTTGACTTTGTGGGCCCACACCGTTTCCTTGTTCAGTCCTCGCTGTTCCTAAAAACGTTGGGAAGAGCAGTAGGGGTCATCTTAAAGAGCCTCAGCACCGACTGGCTGACCTCCCTCTCTTAGCACCGAAAACCTTCTCTAAAACTTGCTGCTTTCAAGAAGGTGAGCCAGGACAGGTGAGAAATCACCCGAGCAGGTCTGCTGGGAACAGCACACTAATTCTACTCAAGTCGCGCTTGAAAAGCCCAGGATGTGAACCTTGCTTCCCCATCTCAGCCAGCCCAGCCCTGGAAAGGACTGGCTCCCCAGCTCACTTTCCGCGAGCCAGACTGGGGTCACCCTGGCTCGGATGTCACGTTTTCCACGCGTGGTCTCTTGAACGTCTGCTCTCGGCTTTCCTCCCACTAATTCAGTCTTATCCTCAACAACCCTTGAGTCTTGAAAAATGTCTCAAGCATGCTATCTATCCTCCTTGGGAGGCCTTCTTCCTTCCTCCCAAACCAAAGGGCAGGGCTCCTCTCTGGGTCGTTTTCTGTCTGCCCAACAGGTAGATCGTGGTCTGCAAGGACAGCCATGTCCCTGTCCTCTGTCCTCGGTAGAGACTAGAGCAGCAGGGACCAATACCCGGCTGGCCGCTGGAACCCCATGGGTGGCTTTTAAAGATAATGGGAGGGAAAGGGGTGGGGGCGATTTTCATCAGACATCTGCTGGATGTGGCTTTCCGGTATGAGTCCCGAGAATCTTTATCATTAAAAAGCTTATCCGGTAATTTTAACGATTAGTTTGTAGGCGGATCGTGGGCGTGTTTCGGAGCTCAGGCCGTTAGCCATCAACCCTCGAGTGAGCGACCTAAATATTCTGGGTCATCTTCAGATTATTCATGAGCTTGTGATGAGCTGAGAGTCTCATCCTCCTGGAAGAGAAGTGAGTATTCAAGAGCCCTGGGAATGGACAGCAGTGAGTGCAGGAAAGCCAGCCACGTGGCGGGCAGGGCCGGCCGGCGAGTGTCCCCAGGAGTACTCGGGAGATGATTCTTGTTGACAAAGTTTGCTGCTTTGCGGCCCAGGACCTGCCCTCTACCCCCAGCGTTTTCGTGGATTCGGTAAACGAGTAACTTTCAAATAAATCTCTTTCCTGTTTTTGTTTTTCTGCTTCTCCCATAGTTTAAAGGCATACGATCTATTTTAAATTCTACAGGTTTACATTTTCAAAGGCAAAACTTTACCTTCAAGCTATATTCTCCGTCACTTATTCAATACTACTGCAAACAGTGAAAGGGTCCCTTTTGTTTGCCGTGTCAGGTTCTACACATTCTCCTTTTCTATCTGTCCTGTTATCTGTTCCTGTTTTTTCCTTTCCCGGGTTCTTAATATTCTCTAGAATTTTGGATTGTTGTTTTTATTGTACACATCTCCTTTTAAAGAATAAAATTTGAATAATGCATGTTTCTTAATTGTAGCAATAAGCTATTTTGGTTTAGCTTTATTGAATTGATCCCAGCGGCCAATATCGGACTTTTTATGCTCTGGTAGTCTGCTTCTGAAATTCAGAGATTTGATTCATCTCTTTACAAGGATTACCTGTTAAAATAAAATCTTCAAGTGAGATGCATGATGCATTTTGTGATCCCTTACCTGGCTGGGGGTGTCTATTCCCACCGACCGTGAGCACAGGAAAGATACTGAATGGATATACTGAAATATCACAACCTTTTCTTTCTCTTCGGGGACACCTAGAATTGCTGTTTTGTTTCTAAAAGTATCATTGCACTAGAGAAGGATGAGACAGCCTAATTTATGGGACCAAGCAAGTCATAACTTATTTTATTTCTGCCCAGATGTTAGTTGAAATTTTACTTTGTCCTTTAAATTGCACCGGCATCCTTCTCAAAGCTAGAACAGACAATCCTAAAATTTGTATGGAATCACAAAAGACCACAAGTAGCCAAAGTTATGTTGAAAAAGAAAACCAAAGCGGGAGGCATCACAATCCCAGACTTTAGCCTCTACTACAAAGCTATAATCATCAAGACAGCGTGGTTTGGGCACAAAAACAGACACATAGACCAATGGAATAGAATAGAGAACCCAGAGTTGGACCCACAAATGCATAGCCAACTAATCTTTGACAAAGCAAGAAAGAGTATCAAATGGAAAAAAGACAGTTTCTTCACCAAATGGTGTTGGGAAAACTGGGCAGCGACATGCAGAAGAATGAACCTGGACCACTTTTTCACACCAGACACAAAAATAAACTCAAAATGGATGAAAGACCTAAACGTGAGACAGGAAACCATCAAAATCCTAGAAGAGAAAACAGGCAACAACTTCTTTGACCTCAGCCACAGCAATTTCTTGCTCGACACTTTTCCAAAGGCAAGGGAAATAGAAGCAAAAATGAACTATTGGGACCTCATCAAGATAAAAAGCTTCTGCACTGCAAAGGGAACAATCAACAAAACTAAAAGGCAACCAACGGAATGGGAAAAGGTATTTGCAAATGACATATTGGATAAAGGGCTAGTATCCAAAATCTATAAAGAACTTACTGGGGCACCTGAGTGGCTCGATCAATTGGGCGTCTGACTTCGGCTCAGGTCATGATATCACGGCTCATGAGTTCGAACCCCGTCTTGGGCTCTGTGCTGACAGCTCAGAGCCTGGAGCCTGCTTCGAATCCTGTGTCTCCCTCTCTCTCTCTATCCCTCCGCTGCTTATGCTCTCTCTCTCTCTCTCTCTCTCTCTCTCAAAAATAAACATTTTTTAAAAATTAAAAACAAAGAACTTACCAAACTCAACACCCAAAAAACAAATAATCCAGTGAAGAAATGGGCAGAAGACACGAACACACACTTTTCCAAAGAAGATGTCCAGATGGCCAACCAACATGTGACAAAATGCTCAGCATCACTCCTCATCAGGGAAGTACAAATCAAAACCACACTGAGATACCACCTCACACCGGTCAGAGTGGCTAGAATTAACAACTCAGGAAACAATAGATGTTGGCAAGGGTGCGGAGAAACGGAACCCTCTTGCACTCTTGGTGGGAATGCAAACTGGTGCAGCCGCTCTGGAAAACAATACGGAGGTTCCTCAAAAGAATAAAACTAGAATTACCCTATGACCTAGCAATAGCGCTACTAGGAATCCATCCAAAGGATACAGGAGTGCTGATTCGGAGGGGCACATGCACCCCGATGTTTACAGCAGCAATGTCGACGAGAGGCAAATTACGGAAAGAGCCCAAATGTCTGTCAACTGATGAATGGATAAGGAAGATGTGGTTTATATATACAATAGACTACTACTTGGCAATGAGAAAGAATGAAATCATGCCATGTGCAACAACGTGGATGGAACTGGAAGGTATTCTGCTAAGTGAAATAAGTCCGTCAGAGAAAGACAGAGATCATATGTTTTCACTCATATGTGGAATTCAAGAAACTTAACCGAAGATCATAGGGGAAGGGAAGTATCTTTGTACTTAAAAAATTTAATCTCACCTGAACCCAAGAGAGTCTTCCTTTGCGTTGAATTGCCCGAATGTGAACAAACTTGTTTTCTTCTTGAAATTTCTACTGTATCTTTCATTATGCTCCTGCTTTTATTCCTAAAATTGCTTATTGTGCCTTTTTATTTCAGACCGGAAACAGAACTGTTGTATTACTCTTTTTGTAACTGTATTTATTATGAAATTCTATTACTATCAATTTTATCTTCTTTCTAATTTTTCGTATTTCCCATTTTTACAATTAAAAAAATTTTTTTAATGTTTACGTATTTTTGACAGAGAGAGAGAGAGAGAGAGAGACAGAGCATGAGTGGGGGAGGGGCAGAGAGAGAGGGAGACCCAGAATCCAAAGCAGGCTCCAGGCTCTGAGCTGTCAGCACAGAGCCCGACGCGGGGCTCGAACTCATGGACTGCGAGATCATGACCTCAGCCGAAGTCGGATGGTCAACTGACTGAGCCACCCTGGTGCCCCTACAATTTTTTTATCTCAGCAATTTCTTTTATTCTGCTTTCTAAGGGATATCAGCGTATCTTGTTCATTCCATCCACTTTAGGTGAATTCTTATTTATTTTCTTCAGGTCAGAAAAAAAGTGTCTCCTATTATATCTGCGGATTTCTTATCTTCTACCTTCTAGTGCCTTCTTTAGAAGTGATCTTCTGTCTGCTGAGGATGCTTTTGCTGTCACTCATATTTAGAACTTTCTCCCTCGTGATTTCCCATCCCAGCCGTGTCCCCTAAAATCTGAGAGAGCAAGTTACAAAACTGTGTTCCACTTGCCTCATTTACTTGGTATCTCAATCATTAATGCCGCCAACGTTGCACGGATAGTCTTGGGTTGTGATCCTCTTCTCCTCCCCCGCATATTCATGTCCTGTATTTCCATCTTCCTGTTTCAGCCCATTACGATTTTATATCAGAGTATCTATATCTGCTTAAGTTCTTTGCATAGTGTGAAAAGCTTCTAGAATTCTCTTAAATGCCAAAGTAAATCGCGATAGCAGTCTTCCTATGCATCTTGTGAACGTATCTTCCTTTTCCTTGCTCTGCTATGCATTTTCACAGGTCCCTTCTTGGTTTTCTCCCCTCCATTTACCCACGGACACTAAGAAGAGTTTTGTCTCCAGACTTGGAAGTCAAGTGTGTTAATGGACCACGTCAGCTCATTTCCACGTGTCCCTCTCTGCCCACTGGTGCCACCTATCGTTTTAGTTCTCATTCACCACCGTCCTAAGTCCTGATCTCCTGGAGTCGCTCTCCTGGTGTATTGCCCAAAAGCTGGGGTAGGGGTGTCAACTCTTTCCTACAGAACTTCATTTGAAAGGCAGCGTCCTCAGAACATGTGCCGGGCCTGTGCTCCCTGCTGCCTGACTGCTGTCCGGACACCTTGAAGAATGACAGCCGTTAGCAGGCGGGTCTTTCGGGATAGAAGGACATCGGCGAGAGGTGTGGAGGCATCGCGTTTGGTTCCGCCTCTCTTTGTTTTTTTTCACGCGTGCACCACTCTTGGTTTTGGAGACGGTAAATGAAACCTTCCCGACTTTTTAGAAAATATGTATTTGCACTTGCAAGACACAAAAGGAAATGGTGCTGTGCAAATATAGAGACGTTACCCGTTTCAACCCCATATGCTGTGCCGTCGGTGTCCGGGTCTCCCAGGAACCCGAGAGAAGCCCCTGCAGGCGGCCCCGGGGCTGGCTGTCCACACAGCATTCTGAATTGCCGAATCTTGCTCTGGCTTTGCTTGCTGCCTCTTCTCCATACGTGCTACTCTCTCTCTCTCTCTCTGGATTCTTCTCTTATGGACGTTGGATCTTTCACACAAAATTCCACATGTCTTCTCTTCTGGTTATTTTTGTCCCTTTATGTTCCCCCCGAGCCCTGGAGAATTTAATAATGATGTGTTTTAATTCACTGATTTATTTCTTTGGATTTCACAAAGTAGCAGCCCGCGGTAAATATCGGTTAGGGTAGAAACACTAGAACCTATTACACTTCTTCTCGCCGTCTTAGGAACTTCTCAATCTCACGTCGTGCTGGTATGACTGTTGCTCACGGTACCAAACTCCACTCCCAGACCCAGGAATGTGCATTTGACAATCTGTGCCGCATCCCAGCGGATACAGGGATATTTTCAGATAGGGGTATGTGACATTTTTCCCAGGCCAGAGTTTTCCCTGGGATATTTTGGGGGAACTTGACTTTTTTTTTTTCTTTTCTTTTAGGATTATGAGCTGAAAACATAATAGGCCTGGGACTTCTGATGAGTGTCTTTCCAGATACTTTGAAAGGCTGCCTAGCCTAGGAAAGATTTGGGGCCAAAGTAAAAGAAAAGCAGAGACCGAGTAACGTTGCAGAATAGATCGAGTTCATGACGTCGTTTGGGCTTCCACATCAGCCCACGCCTGACACTAGACCCATTCCACGGGAATAGGCAGTTGTGTGAACCAATAAATTCTTCGGGTTCGTCTATTCTATTTTGTGAAAATAGGGAACACTGATTATTACCTTTAATTTGCCATCACTGCCTGTTATAGTCTATTTAATGAGACATTTTTCCGTTTCCACTGTGAGCACCTTCCTGGTCCTATTCACTTCCTTCTGCGTGACTCTCTGTGGTGGTTTTATACACGAAATGAGAGATTTTTTTTTTTAATTTTTTTTTCAACGTTTATTTATTTTTGGGACAGAGAGAGACAGAGCATGAACGGGGGAGGGGCAGAGAGAGAGGGAGACACAGAATCGGAAGCAGGCTCCAGGCTCTGAGCCATCAGCCCAGAGCCCGACGCGGGGCTCGAACTCACGGACCGCGAGATCGTGACCTGGCTGAAGTCGGACGCTCAACCGACTGCGCCACCCAGGCGCCCCATGCAATGAGAGATTTTTAAGCATTTCTTTCAGGTTACAGTCTTCCAAAAAAAAAAAAAAAGTCTTTCTCTGAAATATCAGCCAGCTCTTTTCCTCATTATTGAATCTTTTCAAATGTCTCTTCATAGAAATGTTTTGCTGTGAATGCATATTGAAAACTAGTGAATATTGCATATCAGGGTTAATACAGTTTGGGGAGAGGCATAGATAGTACACGATAACCCAGAGTTACCTGGGTCACTGCTCCGACCCCTCAAGCTATCAGAATGCTTGCATCGTAACTGAGTATTCTCCAGCTTTATTCAGCATTTTGTCTATACAAACCATCAGCCGAAATCAAGCACTATACACGTATCCCTATTTTTGCGGAATTTGGTTCTAGGTATCAGATCTGCGTTCTCTCTCCACACCTGCTTAGAGGCCGTCATCATGGCTCGTCCTGGCAGCCCTAAGAAAGGGACATTAGGGGCGCCTGGGTGGCTCAGTGGGTTAAGCGTCTCACTTCGGCTCAGGTCATGATGTCGCGGTTCATGAGTTCCAGCCCCGCTTCCGGCTCTGGAGCCTGCTTGGGCTTCTGTGTCTCCCTCTCTCTCTCTGCCGCTCCCCCACTCACCCTTTGTCTCTTTCTCTCCCTAAAAAGTAAATAAACATTAAAAAATGTTTTGTTTAAAAGAAAGGGACGTTGGTGGGCAGCTACTGAGAGCTGCCATTCATCCACAGTTCACACCCTGGAATTGTTAAGTGTCCTCAGCTGGTCCTCCTTGAGTGCATCCTTGGTGGTATTCCATTCATGGGGACATTTTCTGACTTTCTGGTTTACACATTGTAGCGTTTCCTAGAATTGAGTCTCAGAGTAAACGCTTTCCTCTTTCTTCATTAGAGGAAGAAAAAAGAGGAGGAGGAGAAGGAGGAGGAAAGGGGGAGGAAGAGGAAGAAGGGAAACCTCTCCGTGGAAAGTTCAGAGAACAATAGTAGCTAAACGTATTTGCATAGATCGCTACCCGAAACCCGAAGCGGTGCATCAGATTCCCAGGAATGGCATTGACAATATTGTAACATACAACAACACGGTTTACTTGGTAGATTGCTGTGAGTCACCTCTCCTTTTCATAATCCAAGGCTTGCGTTTAAAACACAGGTCTTCCGGCGGCTTAGATAAAACCATGTGTCTTCTCTCTCTCCCCTTTCGTTGTTCCCCTTTGTGAAGGCAAGTATTTGCGTTATTAGTCATCAGGGTCTCATCACAAAATGTGACATAACTGGCGATTCATTGAAGACGTGGGAATTTTCTCTCGTCTGCGGAGTGATCGTTTCTTCTAACAAGAAACACATGTGCAGAGTTTTTTTTTAAAACTGTGTCTAGACTTGGGATCTTTCCCAAGAGAGTTTCCAGGTGTTTATCTAAGCATAACGGTTATGGCCAAATTACTACATTGTAGAGGCTGGGAAATCGGAATGCATAACAGAAGTCTAACCGTGACTGGATGGCCTTGTAATTCCAACGTTAATTTAGAAACCGGAGAACCTTGAATGAAATTCATATGCCGGAGTTGGGGGATTGAATTTCATGTGAATTTCTTCTTCTTTTTTTTTTTTTTTAATGTTTTTGTTTATTTTTGAGACACAGAGAGACAGAGCATGAGCAGGGGAGGGGCGGAGAGAGAGGGAGACACAGAATCTGAAACAGGCTCCAGGCTCTGGGCCATCAGCACAGAGCTTGATGTGGGGCTCGAACTCACGGACGGTGAGATCATGACCTGAGCTGGAGTCGGACGCTTAACCGACTGAGCCACCCAGGTGCCCCGAATTTCATGTGAATTTTTATTTGTTAATCTCAGCTGATGCCTCTGCTCTCCGTCCTCTTCCACTTTGGGCTCTTCCTTGTCACTTGTAAAATGGAAGTTTCCCTAACTCCGCGCCCATGTTCACAGTAGGCCTGTGTCTTCAAATCCCCCATCACTTAACACGGTTGCACTCATTCAATGGTAAACTCAAATCCATAATACTCACTGAGATCCTAATTCAGAAAAACCCAAACAGTACCCATGTGACTTGAGTGCAGAAAGCTTATTCGTAAATTCCTTTTCTCTTCCTTGAATGAACAAACTAAATTCTTCATGATTCCCCAAAGAAAATGGGCTGTGGCAGTCACTTACCTATAATCTTTTCCCCAATTCAATCTTCTACGCAGTATCTTGAGATTGGAAGTGTTGGGGTATGTTTGTTTGCCGAGTGACTGTGTGTTACGTTCTGCCAGCAGGGAGCCCTGGGGGGTATTGGAAGGAGGGAGGAGGGAGGAGGGTGGAGGGAGGAGGGTGGAGGGAGGAGAGAGCTTCCTTCTTCTCTCCTGCAGGCCGTAGCTGGTCACCTCAGTGGGGCACTTCTCCCCAACAGCAGAAATTCGTTCTAGATTCCAACTCCCTTCAATACTCCTGAACCTTTATCATCATGGACCTTCACAGTTATTTCAGCTCCACCAAAAAAATAAAATAAAATAAAATAAAATAAAATAAAATAAAATAAAATCCCCTTCTCAAGGGTCTAAGTTCAAATTCCATGGGGTCCTGCCTCCAAAATTATATATTCTGATAACCTCAAATGACTTCCTTCCTTCCTGTTCCCCCTCACACTAATGGATGATAACTACTTTGTGTGTGTGTGTGTGTGTGTGTGTGTGCACGTGTTCTGGGCTAGCTACTTGTTTCTTCTCTGTTCTTTTTTTTTTTTTTTTTTTAATTTGTTAGTGTTTGTTTAGTTTTGAGAGACAGTGTGAGCAGGGGAGGGGCAAAGAGAAAGAGGAAGACACAGAATCCAAAGCAGGCTCCAGGCTCTGAGCTGTCAGCACAGAGCCCGATCCGGGGCTCGAACTCACGAAGTTCGGGATCATGACCTGAGCCGAAGTTAGATGCTTGACCGACTGAGCCACCCAGGTGCCCCTCTTCTCTTTTCATTCAACATGCCAATTGTGGTGTAGCCAATTCCTATATTAAATCCCCTCAGTTGAAAATACCCATTACGGTTTCTACTTTTATGACTGAACCCTCAAAAATACACTATTTAGTAAAAATCATAGGACACAGATCCTCAAGGATGAAATGCTGGCTCACAACTGTTGCTCTGTAAAATAATTTCCATCCAATATCAGTCTACAAGAACCACCAGAAGTTTTCTTTCCTCCGGTAGGAACGAGAGTATATATTCGCAGTCTTGCCTCAAAGGGATCTCAAATCTGCCAAAACTGTCACGATAAGTCTTCAGAGCTCCTAATCCTGTTCACATCCCACAATTGTGACACTGGCCCACGGCTACGATGACATCACACTGATGGCACGTGATGACTAACAATTAGTAAGTGCTTCAGATGTCTTGGTACAAAGCACACAAGCCAGAGGGTGGAAGATGAAACCATGCATGTTCAAATGCCTGTCACCTCAGTGGAATTACTCAAAGTACCTCGCACAGAACATGATGTCCTTTGGAGTCTCTTGCAAGCCACTCTAGGAGAATCACAGTGAAGATTATTGAAGATTTTGGCTCAAAGCCGTGCCCTCTTTCGTAGACTCAAGAATTAGAATCGTATTTCCCCTTCTATGCTTAGGTGGCCTTGAAGTTCTAGAAGGTGCCTTGCCGAATGGAAGTCTTTCCCCTTCCTTTTTTCAAAAGTAGGAGTTTCTCTCATAGGCATTTTGTGAACAACTCAAATGAGTGTGTATCCCTTGCTGTATACTTGTGAGAAAGAACTCTTGACTGAGGAGTGATCGTTTGCCATATCTCAGCAAGTGGGCACATCCCTTTACATCCAGACAAGGTTCACCATCGGGACCTGGTCAACACAAAATATACATCCTGACTTTCCTCTGGAGCATCCAGATTTTTTATCCCAACAGTTGCTGGTGTTTTGGTGGGGCTTTTCCTGTTTGGTGTTTTTGTGAGTAATTTAATGGAAACTGTAAAATGGAATTTGAGGGGCACCTGGGTGGCTCAGTTGGTTAACCATCCGACTCTTGGTTTTGGCTCAGGTCATGATCTCATGGGTCGTGAGTTTGAGCTGCGCATCCAGCTCCCCACTGATAGCGTGGAGCCTGCTTGGGATCCTCTCTCCCTCTCTCTCTGCCCCTCTCCCACTCTTGCTTGCGTTCTCTCGCTCTCTCTCTCTCTCAAAATAAATAAACCGGAAAAAATAAATAAAAACAAAATGGCATTTGAACTGTTTTACTTTGATTTGCTATCTTCTCCGAAGTGTACGTGTGTTTTACCAGGAGGAAAGCCATGGGTTAAGTAAGATTGGGCTGCACGGGTTCGGCCAATGATACGTTCATTGGATCATGTAAAATCACAAGCAATTCGTATAATAGTGACAAAGCAGAAGTAAGACAAAAGCTGTTTTTGAAGCAAATATATGAAGTCTCAAGGCGTAGGCGTCAACCTGTCTATGTCTTGAGAAGGTAACGAACGCTGAAAATGTTATTTTTTTTTTACTTTTCAAAAGGTAATTACCAATTGCGACCAATCATTACCAATCAGCATGCCCATGCAAAATCCGACCATTCTACCACTGCCTAATATCGGCCTAGAAATGTTAAAGATGTAACACCTGGTTTTCTGTCACTGCTTCCCTTGGGTGACTTTAAACAATTCGCTTTGGGTCTCCCCACCAACAGTTGCATTGTTAAAATAAAATGAATTTGACTTGGATGGACTTTATTTGGATTCAGTTCTATGGATCAAGCTCTACTCCCGGGGGTCTGTTTCATTCAAGCATCCGTCACAAGCAAGGAATGGACAAATGATGTGCAGAGCCACCAGATCAGTGGTTGTTGCTGGTTAGTTTCTTCTCAGAACCGATACAATGGATGGGCCGTGGGTGGACCAACCTTTGTTTTTCCTAAGGTCAACGCATCCATAGATGAGTAAGCCCTCAACTAGAAGCTGTGTGTCCTCACCAGTGTTTGGGGTACTTTGAAGAGCACCAAACACTTGTAAGAGTCCATTTTACTCTCAAGAAGGTCCTGAGCTAGCCAGGAAGAAACAAGTAGGGACAAATAGGGCACGCACGTTTAAGAGACACATGACGTGATGCTGATTGCCAAGTTCTCAAGTCTTCTTTCCTGCAGGTTCCCACTGTTGCGTCTCTCCTAAGTCCCACCTAAAAAGACCTTGGGATTCAACTCTTCTCGATATCTCCAGGCCCCTCCTAAGCATTTGGAAATAGTTCTGCTATTCCGACAGCCCTCTGAGAATCTGAGAACCTTCTTCAGCTCTGTCTCAGTGTAAGGCACTCATCACAGACTCACCAACTAGACCAGGGATACAGGGCTTCCTTCCCCAAAATGCACCAGAATTCAAGCCCTAACTCCTCTTAAAACTCACCTCTCACCCCTACAATACAAGGACAGTTCTCTGGTCTCAGTGAGTGGGGAGTCACGTTATGACCCGCCCAATAGTCCTTATGCCAATAATTTGTAAGTTGCTTTTCACATGAACACACACACTTACCAAGCAAAGGCGTGCTTGGCCAAAATTCATATGTTTGTTTACACTCCCACCACCATTACTGGGTGCGATCTCAAGGAATTATACATATTTAGTGTGAGGTTTATTGTTCACGGTGGTGGGTTTCAATCTGTATTTCTAATCATTTTAAAGATTTCAAAATTGAGGATGGATGAGATTGTCATTTTTAAATTCATGAGGTAGCTGACAATTCACTTTGGGATTGATGTGTCAGCTCTGGTATTGTGTTTCTGTCTTGTGAATATATTAGAGTACTGTTGTGGAATCAAAGTTTCTTCCAAAAATCTTTTAAAGCCACCTGTGCATTTTTTTTTTGAAGGTTGATTTAGTGACATTTAAGAAATATAACTTAAATGACCAAATAACCGGGAACACAGAAATTACAAAACACACATCCCGTGAAAGAAAGAGTGAGGTTGTTAGATCCCCACTGATGTGAAGATCCCCCCCTCCCTCAGGGGACCCCACTGACTGATCATGAGGTCATACATCAGTCCCTTCATCTGAGCAAAGCTAATACTTTCTTTTTTTAAATTTTTTAATGTTTTATTTATTTTTGAGAGAGAAAGAGACAGAGCGTGAGCAGGAAAGGGGCAGAGAGAGAGGGAGACACAGGATCCAAAGCAGGCTCCGGGCTCCGAGCTGTCAGCACAGAGCCCGACACCAGGCTTGAACTTATAGACTGCGAAATCGTGACCTGAGCCGAAGTCGGTCGCTTAACCAACTGAGCCACTCAGGTGCCCCTAAAGCTAGTACTTTCTTCTCAGGGTCTGACTTGTACACTCGTCTTTAGAGACCACTGTTCTCCACTAAGAGAACCTTTTAAGGCTTAAGTGTTTGAAATGCAGGGTCCTATTCTCTGCAGAGAATATCCTTTCCATCAAGTGGCAGATGGGGGAAGGGTCACGAGATGAGAAGAAGTTGTGGGAAGAGAGAAGACACAACAATGTATATAAGTGTGCTTTCTCACCTTTCCAGGATTGGGATGCATGACCAGAGGCTTTCTAGAGGGGAGGACCCGTAGACAAGTGCTGGATTGGGGGTCATGAGGGGTAAGAAAAGGATGGGCTTCCAGGTGGGGGGCACAGTAAGACCCTTCGGGTAAGGAAGTGCCACTCATGGAGGGGCACCTGGGGGCTCAGTCGGTTAATCGTCCGACTTCAGCTAAGGTCTTGATCTGACAGTTCGTGAGTTCGAGCCCCACGTCAGGCTCTGTGATGACAGCTCGGAGCCTGGAGCCTGCTTCGGATTCTGTCTCCCTCCCCCTCTCTACCCCCCCCCCCCCCCGCTCACCCTCTGTCTCTCTCTCAAAAATAAATAAGCGTTAAAAAAATTTTTTTTAAAGAAATAGCCCCAAAACAAATATTTTCACAGGAGAATCTGCAAGGGGTCCGATGCGGTCTGTCCCTTCGGTGGAGGTGGTGGTTGGGGTGATGGGAAAAACCTCAGCTATACAGGCAGCCCCCTGCCTCATGTAAACATCCCTGTGAGAATCCGGTGTCTACATTATTCAGAGAACAGGTGGGCTCTTTGAATTCCGATTAAGTCCCTCTCTTCTAAATTAAAATGGCCAGTTCTGAGTTTCTAAGATAGTTCTTTTTTTCAAGAATTAATCTGAGTTTTCTAAAAGTAGTTAGATTTTGATACATAGTAATTAAAAGTAGCTAGAGGTTAATGAATATATATATATATGTATACATATATATGGTAATTATAAACATAAAGTCATTAGACATTGGGACTCATTAACAAATGACAATTCATAAGTGAAGGTGACTAAATGATTACTAGAATTAATGTAGGCACGATGATCAGCATCGATTTGCTATTTCAATAGCTAAAAGCACACGAGACCTATCGGTTGATACCCAGAGCCAGGAAATCGTGGCCGCGGGGCAGGAAAGATATGGGCAGCAGGTGATACCAACGAGGAACATTTCCGCACGCTGTGTTACAATACGACTTTGCCAGAGCTCAAACATATTTGAAAGGTTTGAAAATATATCACTACATATTCAATTTTCTTGTCAAAATGACTCTCAGTGATCACTTTAAAAAAGAGACTTACTTTTTAAAAGCTTTGCCCAAAGAATCACATCTGTTAAAGGAGACTTGACAATTTGTCTTTTCACTCTGCGCGAAGCATGACTCAAGGCAGGAAATGTGAAAACTTATTCCATCCAAGGGGCTCGCCTAACCTCCGGTGCTGTCGCATCAAGAGCTTTGGTGGATACGTTCCTTAAGACAGAACTCGTGCAAAATAAAGTTTGTTACAAACAGTGTGGGTAATTGCACATCACCCTTCAAGACCCACTCGGTCACCGATCTTACTGGTATCCCCAGTGGCGTGTTGGTAAATGTGTGTTAACGAGCTTTCCGAAAAGGAAGTCTTCGTTTACAGAAGTTGCCAGCGTGCTTGGTGCAAATACTCCGGATGTGGTTGATTCTGAGCCAGCAGCTCGATGTCCTGGGAGAGCGACGCCCACAATCGGCTCCCGTGAGCTGGAGCGTCTCCAACACACCACTAACTCTTCGTTCTAAAGAGTGAAGAGTGAACCAAACGTTCACGGGAAGCACTGCAAACGAAACCCAGAATTACCATGAAACACGCTTTTGCTGGATAAAATCAGCATAGTTTGTATTAGGAATCGAGGCTATGTCACGTGTAACAATCATGAAACATCTCTCTGGTCACAAAAGTCAATATATTCGTTGAAACAGTTCATTCCGGGGGCACCTGGGTGGCTCAGTCGGTTAAGCGTCCGACTTCGGCTCAGGTCATGATCTCGCGATCCGTGAGTTCGAGCCCCAGGTCGGGCTCTGTGCCGACAGCTCGGAGCCTGGAGCCTGCTTCCGATTCTGTGTCTCCTTCTCTCTCTGACTCTCCCCTGCTGGCAGTCTGTCTCTCTCTTTCTCTCTCAAAAATAAATAAATATTAAGAAAAAGGTTTTAAATAAACATTAAAAAATGTTTTTAAATAAAGAAAGAAATAGAAAGGTAATAGGGGAGATCTTAAACACTGACAGCTGGACTACATGTCGATAACACATCTGACTTTTTGAAATTTAATGTAGATACAATTTTAATAAAATTTCTTTTTTAATGTTTATTTATTTACTTATTTATCTACTTAGAGAGAGAGAGAGAGAGAGAGAGAGAGCAAGTCGGAGAGGGGCAGAGAGAGAGGAAGAGAGAATCCCAAGCAGCCTCCACACTGTCAGCACAGAGTCTGGTGTGGGGCTCGAACTCACGAACTGCGAGATCATGACCAGAGCCAAACTTGAGAGTCAGATGCTTAACCAAATGAGCCACCCAGACACTTCAGATAACATTTACTTTTTATAACTTTAATAGTTTAACTTTTTTTTTTTTAATTTTTTTTTTCAACGTTTATTTATTTTTGGGACAGAGAGAGACAGAGCATGAACGGGGGAGGAGCAGAGAGAGAGGGAGACACAGAATCGGAAACAGGCTCCAGGCTCTGAGCCATCAGCCCAGAGCCTGACGCGGGGCTCGAACTCAGGGACCGCGAGATCGTGACCTGGCTGAAGTCGGACGCTTAACTGACTGCGCCACCCAGGCGCCCCTAATAGTTTAACTTTTAAATTAAGTGTATTACTCCATGTTGCCGTGTTCCTTTTGCCCCAAATGGAGGGGAACAGTGCCTTGTATAAATACTCACATTTACTCCAATATTCAGAATATACACACAACAAATTCACGCTTTGCTGACTCAGTGTTCTCCAATTAAGGATGAAAACTGAAGGAAAAAATATTTATTGCATTTTGAATCAGCTTCAGCAAGTCAATGAGAGTTAGATTTTTGAGTCTTCTGGAAACCATCCGATGGCCACAGACCCCTAAGAGGCCAAGGTATTCTGTTTGAGAATCCCTACATCTTAGAATGCCTTTTATCCACAAACGACGACAGATACCATATTGGTATCGGTACATTTCTTTAATGTTTATTTCTTTTTCAGAGAGAGAGAGCACTAGTGGGAGCACAGAGAGAGGGAGACACAGAATCCAAAGCAGGTTCCAGGCTCTGAGCTGTCTGCAAAGGGCCCGATGTGGGGCTTGAACCCATGAACCATGATGAGATCATGACCTGAGATTTAATGGACTGAGCCCCCCAGGCGCCCCTGTATCGGTACATTTCTTACGTAAAAAAAAAAATGGTCTTTCTTATTCACGTTTGAATACACTTTCTAATGTACCGCTGTGGGACTTTAAACACACTTTGAACACCTCTCTTAATTTTTTCTTTTTTTACGTTTCAGTTGAAAATAAGTCCTTGAGTAGACTTTGCCCGAGGAAAAAAGGAATTTTAAAAACGTGCTTCCTATAGGTCATTTACGTACTCGTCAGCCCATAAACACAGTTATGACTCACATGTCTGTCCTTCCAGGGAGGAGTCACGGAGCCACTGCAAGGAGCCCGCCCTGGAGATGCGGGGAGCTGAGCCCCCGCCCCGGGGGTGCCCACAGACCAGCAGGAAGCCAGGCGTTAAACAGAGAGGGGTCGTAGGGGGCTCATCTGGAAGAGGGACCACAGAGCGCCAAGGGGATGTGTGCTCCTGGCGTCTGGCATCCTCGGGTGGAGGCAGGGAGGCCTCACTGGAGCAGGTCCTACGGAAGCTGTCCCCAGGAAGGACGATACTTGGACATGAAAGTCGTTTCCTTCAATCCCGTTTCCACTGGAGCTTCCCAGGGAAGCCGGCAAAGGCACAGGAGCCCTGAGGGGCAGACAGGCCCTCGACATTTGAATGATGATAACATCCGTGTGCTAGAAACAGGGGGCCTGCGCAAGTCCCCCCCAATTTTAGCCAATAGGGACTGTGGGCTTGCCGAGCGATTTGTGTTGATCGACGGCTCTCGAAAGTCAGAGGGGCCGTCAGCGACCCTCGAAATGATTTTGTGAAAACCTCTCTTGACGATTCAGATAGATTGCTTGGAGTCGTTTAAAGGCATGTTTAGAGAAGCCGGGATCCACGAAGATTTGTTGACCAGGATGAATTTTCCCAACAACACTGTCATCAGATTCAGAAATAGGCAGTGAGCTTTCTCCTTGTTATGAAGGCAATGTTTTAATGAAAGACAGACAGAAAGACAGGTGGAAGGAAGGAAGGAAGGAAGGAAGGGAGAGAGGGAGGGAGGGAGGGAGAAAGGAAGGAGGGAAGAAATTGGGAAGGCAGATCCGCAGGAAGAAGAAAACTAAACTCCCGTGGACTCCCCGCCAAGAGCTGAGCTCTGTGAGTCTGCGTTTGTTGGAGGCGGCTGAAATGTGGCCTCGCGAGGCAGGTCCCTGAGGACAGGTGTCACCCCACCGCTCTGCGGTCTCAATCGTCTGTGTTTCCTACCTTTCTCGGCAGGGCTTCCTTCATCTGTAAAAGGGGGCTAACGTCATAACTGCACTGTAGAGTTGTCGCCAGACTAAGTGTTTTAATTCACGCCCAGTGCTGAGAGGACCGTGCTCCCTGAGTGGCGGGGAACTGGGAACCGGTCGCTGTGCCTCTTCTCCCTCCGTGGCTTTCCAGCTGCAGGTTCTGGGCCATGTTAAGTCGCCATGACCACGGTTTAGGTGATGCCGATGTCGTCTGGACAGGAAAGAATTCATTCTTGAGACGTCTCTGATGCAAACAGGTGATTTTGTGAAAGCACGGGGACAGGACCCGAGGGTAGGAAGAGCTGCACTGGGGTTGGAGGAGAGACTGGTTACATACTTGGGGGGCTTGGGGGAAGGGAAAGGCGAGAGGAAGCTTCCAGAAGGACTTCCATATGCTAAGAAGGACTCACAGGATCCAGGAGGCCTGGCTATCGTCAGGCTAAGGCTGTTTCTCCCTCTAGCAAAGCAGTAACATGAGGACAGCAGGAAGTTCCCGGAGGAAGGTTCTACTCTGCCCGCCTGAAGTATTTGTCAGCGGGCTGCAGGTTATAAGGAAGTTTCATTTCATCTCCTTTCTTTTTTATCTCTGTTCCCCACATCATTGTGATCAGCATTAAAAAGGAAGCTGAGTGGCTCAGGTGGTTAAGCGTCCAACTCTGGCTCAGGTCACGATCTCGCGTCGGGCTCTGTGCCGACACCACGGAGCCGGCTTGGGATTCTCTCTCTCCCTCTCTCTCTCTCTCTCTTCCCCTCCCCCACTCTCTCTCTCTCTCAAAATAAATAAATAAAAACTTTTTTAAAAAGAGCTGTGACAAGGCGGTAGGGATTTCATCAAACTCCTGCCCAATGGAGAAAAAAATGAAACAGTAGGAGACAGAGCAGGAGACAGTCAGAACTCTCCGGAAGTTTCACTGCAAGTGCGTATGCGTTTGGGATGGGGGCTGTGCACTGCGTCGCCAATATATTTCTCAGGGAGCGTCCCCACCAGCGACGCGTGAGAAGTACGGCTCGAACCCACCACACAGCCTCTGCCTGGGACCCGCTTCTGCTCTCTTGGAACCCAGTGCCCCATGGACGCCTCCCCACACGGTCCAAAAGTCTTCCGTTCCGTTTTAACGGCTGCGTAGTATTTACTTATACGAATAGAGCTTAAGTCGTTTGATCAGGACCCTAACATTTTGGCCCAACGAGGGATCTTTTTTTAACAGAGAAGGTTTCAAATGATTTACAGGCTCTGTGGTCTTTAAAAGGACACTTCAGGGGCGCCTGGGTGGCTCAGTCGGTTGAGCATCCGACTTCGGCTCAGGTCACCATCTCGCGGTCCGTGACTTCGAGCCGCACGTCAGGCTGTGGGTTGATGGCTCAGAGCCTGGAGCCTGTTTCAGATTCTGTGCCTCCCTCTCTCTGCCCCTCCCCCGTTCATGCTCTGTCTCTCTCTGTCTCAAAAATAAATAAACGTTAAAAAAAATAAATAAGTACAAGGACACTTCACCACGTGAATCACTATACAAGATTTTAAGTTGGATACTTGGGAGGGTACTGTTTCAAGAACTTTGCAGATCGGGAAAAAGACGTATTTCTTACACCATTTCTTTTTTCCATTGTGACTCCAGAGGCTCAGAATAAATAGGATGTTTAAGATGGTGGGGCGGTGGGGGGGAGGTTTGACAAGCTTTCGGGTCAGAACACAATGACTTCTTGCAGCTTTGGCCTCATCCACATTTGGATGCCTCTTCTGTGTAGACGGAGGTAGTTACACAGGCAACTCAGCTCGGCTTCAATGGGCTTTTCTTTCCCCTCTTTTCTCCTTCTCCTCCTCCCCCTCCCCCTTCTCCTCCCCCTCCCCCTCCCCCCTCCTTCTCTTCCTCCTTCTTCTCTTCCTCTTCCTCCCCCTCCTCCCATCCCTCCTCCCCTTCCTCCTCCCCCTTCTCTTCCTCCTCC